>NC_139233.1:8606424-8681813 GCF_977018435.1 Lepisma saccharinum
TTTTAAACTAATTCACAAATGTTATGAAAGGAATCGAGTTATACCAGTTATATACCAGTACAGGTAGAGATTGCCCGGCAACAAATTTGTAACTTCTTTTGTTTTATTTCTAAACGCAATGGAATTTACATATACGCCACATGTTACATAGAACTTACGTTATTTCCTTTCAAAGTCGAAATATAACAAATTTATTGTGATTCGTTTTGAATTCTAAGACGAAAGGAACTTTCAAGTGACAAAAGATTCCGTAAAATGTTTCCAATAAAACTTCTTGAACATTTTAAATTTTACGTCACTTTTCTCTTACTTCTGTCTAATCTCAAACATAATGATGAATGGCCAATAATGCATTTCATCGTGTGTTGACCTTGAAACAACATGAAATTAATTCAAGACATTAAAGTCTGTGTTTAAATACGTAGGACTAGAAACAAAAACAAACCTGCATCCCACTTATGAGCAGCCGGAGTAAAAAATAAGCAGTATATATCTCTTTAGCTGCAGTTATTATAAATAAGTATTATATTTTCAATGTAAAGGAAAGTAATGAAAAGCTAATAATTTATTTAGGACAAGATTTTGACCAGTTCACTTAGAATTAGAAGGAATCTGGTGCTTTTGACTGTTGCTGTTAAAGAAGTGAAATGACCTTGATTCGCCAATTTTAGAGAAATGAGCTTTAGATCTTACCTGTAGATCGGATGCTGCATTATCTGTAGTTTGTTCTCGTCTAACCACTGGTTTTTCTGCAAGAAGAAGAAGTTAATTAAAAACTAATGTCTGTCTGTTGCTGGATGCCACATAACGTATCAACATGAAATAAAGGTGTGTGTTTTTTTTGGGGGGGGGAGGAGCTTAGAAATTTGATGTATGTATGCTTTGACACACTTGGTCAGGACTAGAATCAAAAATTACTATGTAAACCAAAGGAAAAATAATATAACTGGTCTCTCCGTAAACTGTTTGTAACAATAACAGTTCAGTGCATGTGTTTCATTTACAGATTCAACAGAAGTGTTCTATGCATGGTTTTCCAACTAAACAGAGTTTTATTTCTAAAGAATCAGGTCTGTATTAATGAAACGACGTCTACTGTTTTCAAAATTGTACATCTTTTTGCTCATTTGGCCCCCCTTTTGCCTCAGCGTCACATTGAAATTAACTTTAAAAGCTGTCAATTGTAATCTCAGGAACCCACAGTCCGTTTCTGACAAAACTCGACGCATTTTAGAGGTAAACCTTCCTTCCATCTATTTCATGTAACGTATACACTCCTCAACGTAACTCCCGTAACCACAAAATTAATAACAATAGTAAATAAATAAAACGTAATAGCCAGAAATAAAAATAAGACGTTGCTGTCAGGGGTTGACCTTGCTCAAAAGTCAACATAATTTATCCTAGTACACCCTGACACCTGCTTCTTGCAGTAAAACGAGGTTCTGGCTTTTTGTAATGTCGTGTTGTCCTGTGTTTATCCTCCAGTGTGCCGAGTGACCCTGTACAGCCTCAGCTTTTAACTAGGATGTTGAGATATTATCTTCGGAGAGAGATAGAGTAGTTTTGAGAGACTTCACACCGTATCGGCAAAACAGGCCGCACAAACGTTCGTTCGATTGGTGAAATCCCTCAAGCGACACGTGTCTTTTGTCGCTTGGGTGTGAAGTCTCACTTAGTTCTTCTTAAGAATAAATAAATGTATTACTTTTAAAAATTGAATGAGAAAGATTTAAACATTTATATTATATTTTATTGTTAGGGGCCTGTCCTAAACTTTGTCTTAGTTACAATAAAAAATAAATGAAAATAAGGCGGTTAATCCATGTCTTTCAGAGATATAGCTTTCATGTTGTAATTTTCAATACTGCCTGTGCCGGCCCCCGTGGCGGAGTGGTTAGGACATTGCACTACGACGCTAGGGGTCCTGAGTTCGAATCCTGGCCTGGGTGTGGATGATTGTGAGTGTCCATTCATCAATTTCATCATATCATAACTCATCCCCATCTTCGCAAATTAGCCAAAAGTGAAGTAAAATAAAGCAAATCAATTAATACTGGCCGTGGACATAATTCTCTTCAGAGCTCTTTCCATCAAGGATTTTTCCATCAAAACTGTAGGTCCAGTCCCGATTCTCCTGTCTGTGGATAAAGTGGACTTAAGAGATCAATGCAATTCTCTCCAGAGCAAGTTCAACTAAGCCATACAGAGCGGAACATTTTAGAAGGCACACACGCACGCGAGGGGAAAGGGGGGCGTGGGTTGAGAGCCGAGCGCTTCAAAGATCCCGCCTCCGTTCATTAAGCTACTGAGGAAGACTTCTCCTCCGAGAAAGCAAATTCCTGATTATGCGAGGGTTCACCCGATTAGGAAAAAAGACAGCCGTTGCTATGGAAACCATGATTCCATTTCCTCCCCGGCACAAAACAATTGGGGAAATGGCTGCTGGGAAACGTGCACAATTCTCCCTCTTTCTTTTCGTCTTCTTCCTTCCCGGAGGAAAAGATCAGGAAAGAGGGAGGAGAAAAAACGCGCACCTTCACGAGCAATCGGGCAGAGAGAAAGAAGCCATGAACTGATCCAACAAGTCTTCTTCTATCTCCCCAGTTGGCTTTTGTTTTCCATTGTTCCTGAGAGATCGTTGACGATAAGGGGAGCTTCCCCATTGTTGGAACCTTACTCCATTATCACTGGTGGAGATAATCGAAGTGAATTAAAAATAAATGAAAGAACTTTCAATTAACTAGTGACAGTGAAAACTAGCCCTGTTGCTTCCAATGGCTAGAAGTCGGAAGAAAAGCGAACACCATTGCTTTGCGAGGTATTCTAATCTAACGCTGCCAGGTCCAAAAAGTGTGCTTGAAATACGGTCTTGTCGGAAGTGACGTCACTAGCGAAGTTCGAAAGTTCCAATTTAACGAGCAATCGAGTCCACAGCACGAAAGAGTCGACAATGCAGTCTTCTGTACTTCACTAAGGACTGCGGATCGTCGTCGCTGCTTCACTCGTGCGCCTCGTTCACTTATTTTAAATCATGAAAGTCGAAAGTCGGCCAGTTGTTGGTTGTAATCAGTGATGTGCGTCTACGCGTAAACGATAGTCTACATTCTACACGTAGATTAGGTAATCTATGTAAACAACATGGCGAAAGGTGATAACTTAACAAAGGGCACCGTGGAATTAAAATAAAATTATACTGCGTATCAGTTGCTGATGTGTGAAGAGAACTTTTCATACTCTTTCTTTCAAATTCGAACAATTTATCACCTAGGAAGAAACCTAATATAGGAAATATTCTAGTGTTTTATGGGGAAAAGACCACTCTTGCCTCACGACTGCCATCTGTTGCTGTTTTTTGCATACTATTTATCTTCCTCAATAGTTGATGATTGAAGAGAAGAGAAATTTTGTTGTAAATAGGATTCTTTTCATTTCGTTAGGAACCAATATATTTGAAAATGTAACTTTCCTTTCATGAAAGCCTTGAAAATTAATATTAATGCACTTCAGATTGTCTACGTAGTCTATGTAAACTACAACCCAATGTAATCTACGCGTAGATTACGTGTAGACAACGCATGTAGACGTAAACTTATAGTCTACGGCACATCACTGGTTGTAATTCTTCTATTGTGTGGAAATGAAAATATAAGAACTGTTTAGAGTATTGTGTGATTTCTACGACGAAAAACCAGTGTATATAACGCGAGAAAAACAATGTGTTCGTAGTTCTTTCTATTGACCGTGCTAGGCGCTGCAGTCACCTAATCCATTTTTTTTTTAGTTTCCAGTCCAAGGCTTCAAGACTGAACTGCGAGACTATTCTCGAAGTACGCTCGTCTAGGAGCAGTATAGTCTCGATATTGGAAACTGTCTTGCGTTCGTGTCGATATCTTGCGTTGTAAGGAGTGACACTTTTCAAGCGACACCCAAATGTCAACCTCTCTTGCACGTAGCACACCCTGAACGCATTTTCAAGGCTCTGGCGTTTGTACGAGGGGAGGCTGATTAGTATTGAGCTAGGAGGGTGAAATTTGCAGGGTGTACTGGTCAATTCTTCTATATGTAATGGTGCCAAAATCGACTTTCTATGATTTTAACTTCCTTCATATGCAACAACATCAAACGTTGGGTTGCCAATTTTAAAACTGGCCATTTCAGTGTTGAAAGTGAGGAACTCAGTGGAAGACCTTTTTCTGTCTCTGTGCCTGCAAATGTGAAATCCACGACATGATCATGGAGGACCGACGAATATCAGCCAAAAGTATTGCTACATGTCTGGGAATATCACGTGATTGAGTTGGCTACATTATCCACAACGACTTGCAAATGCGAAAGCTTGCAGCAAAGTGGATCCCAAAATGTTGACAACCCAACAAGAGAAGAAACGTTTGGAGACTTCGGTGACTGTTTTGGAACATTTTGCAAATAGTGAGTCTGATTTTCTGAACAAACTGATAACTGGTGATGAGACATGGATCTACTGTTATGATCCTGAGACAAAGTAACAGTGGTTCCCCCCAGGCCAAAGAAGTTCTGTGTGCAGATATCTGCGAAGAAGCAAAATGGCAACAGTCTTTTGCGATCAGCATGGAGTTCTGCTGGTAAAATACCTCCAACAGGATAAAACCATCAATGCAAAATATTACTGTGCTTCACTGACGAAGTTGAGGGAAAGCATCAAGGAAAAACATCGGGGAAAGTTCTCCAAAGGCGTCATCCTGTTGCATGACAATGCCTCGCCACACACTGCAGGTGAAACAATAGCGACACTGATCTCCTTAGGCTTTCAAGTGTTGCCCCATCCACCCTATTCGCCTGACCTGGCTTCACCTGACTATCACCTGTCCCGGGTTCGATACCCGGTGGAAGCATATGGCACAGTGGTTCGGATCCCACTTTAAACTGTAAGTCCAGTCCCGATTAGGTTTTCTGTACATAAAGTGGACTTGAATACAACAATGCAATCGTGTTGTGTCGTCCCTATGTTTGTGATTGTCCCTTCATCCAATCTCATCACAAGGGCCCGCGACTTTATGTCCTATAAAACTGTAAAATATGTATGTAATTATGTCATATAAATTGGAAAATATGTCGTGAAAAATTACAAATATGTCAGAAAAATGCAGAAATATTCCCAGTAAAGCCGAAAATATGCACAAAAGTACTCTCGAATTTCTCCCATACCCGATAGAGTAGAGTAGGGGCTGTAATGTACCTAATGTTATTTTTACTTTTGACTGATTTTTGTGAAAAGCGAAAAGGGCAAAGAAATGAGAACGAAACTTCTTTACTTCCCGTGCAACAATGAGAGAGAACATTTTGCCTCAATAATGTTTGCATGGCTATCAATTGTCGGCGGGATAAAAAAAAGTGGGGTATTATTGTTCTGTACTAAGAAAAGACGGCACCTTTCTTCCTCCGTAATGTCCATATCCTGCCATCGACAATATGAACTATCCGTTGTGCTTAAGCTACGAAGGAAAAAAAAATGAAATAACCGATTATGTGCGAGAGAATCACGAAATTATACAGAAACATGTCTTATTACAACAAAATTGAAGAAATATGTTGTAAAAACGCGAAATTGGTATGCTTTGTCAAGTTTGTCTATTTCGGCTGATTTTCATCAGATATGTAAAAGATCTCACCCCAATATTAGATCCGAAGCCAATTGGAAAATATGTTATAACAAAGTCCCGGGCCCTAATTATCACCATTCATCCTCATTTCCGCGATTACCCGAAAGTGGAAGAAGGCGAAGTAAAATCAACTAATTCAATCGTCTCGATATCTGAAACCTCTCCTACAAGAACTTGGAGAATTGGTCGTTCTATCGGCTTCAGAATTATCAGTATCCGTTGCATGCTATATCTGTGGAGAATTTCTAAAATGATCCACGGACTTATGAATCACGGTGTATAATAATAATATATTACCTAAAAAGGAAGATACTCTTCCAAGCAGACTAGCCGTTTAACACTGTCCACATTCCTTTCCCGTCGCAAGGACAGCATTTCACCCCCCTCCCCCCATCCTTAAGCAGTGCTCTATAACAGCGTAATCAGGAAATGGAATCCGCCCAAATGTGGCTTTTGTGGGCACTGCCCTCTATCGGCTGGGTTCATTTCGCGATCCCCCAACGATGAAATTCCCTTTGATGTAGGAACTTCAGCGCTTACTGCGGGCCTCGTTCTGGGGAGACCAGTTTTAATCTTCCTCTCTTCTCCCTTGGACTTCCACGTCGAGGTAAAGCAGTGTTTCTAAACCGTTTTTGAGCAAAATGTCCATCTGCGAGAGATGTGCAGCCGGCGGCAAATTGTCCATCACCGCGTTCGTTCTCTTTGTTTTGTGCAAAGCGAGGATCGGGAACCGACAGAAAAATTACAAGGAAGAAGAGGACAACGTCTATTCCAGCATCAGTATAACTCCGTCGCTCACAAACACAAAGGGAGTGAAACAAAAGATAATCAAAACAGTGGACCATTTGCTCCAACCTGCTCATATTACAATTTTCTGATAACAGGAGGAGAGTGATGTTATTTTTCTAGTTTTCAATTCAAGAAAAGGCGTTGCCATATTTACAAAAATAAATTCGCGGTGGCTCAGTCGGTAACGCGTCTGACTACCATGCTAAAGGTCCCGGGTTCGATCCCCGGCCGGTTCAAATCCGGGAACTTTTCTAACGGCGCCCACCCAGCGTCGAATAACATGGGTACCTGGGGGAAACCCTGGGGGGTAAAGGCGGTCAGGGTCGTGATGCTGATCACATGATCCCCACTCACGACCGGATCAAGAAAGCGTAGAGCGTTACCCTCACACCCCCTATACGCCTTCATGGCGTGGTGCTAAGCACAGGGGAGCACTTTACTTTTTTTTTAATTCCAGAAGTATTCTTTCACCGAAATTAGTGATATTATATTATTTCACATGATTCTGAAATTATGAGAAAATTATTGTATGTATAGAAAATAATGTGGCATAATGTAAAGAAGGATTTTTAAAAATAATATATATCTCTAGCCTTCATGTTGATTAGTGTACAAGTTCGATGCATAGAATCCAACGTGGCTGATGTTTTCCAAAACGGCGCGTTTTCTGGAGTGAGAAATCTTGGAAATTTTCAGGATAAACTCGGGAATACTTCAGAAACACATAGACTGTTTCGTTTAGACCAAAATATGTCTATTTGGAGCTGAAGAGGTTAATGCAAGAAGGACATATCCCACACTTCTTCAAAACGGAGAGAGAACCTTATTGTACTGAGAAATCAAATCTCCCAACCACGGTTGCTGAAGTCCAGGAACTCATAAAATCTAATGTGTTCCGAAGCAGGACCGGAACCTTTTTTCTCGCACAATTTAAATTCGGTCCAAGTTGCGTATTGCTTCATTTCATACGGAACTTTGACCGTATTTAAATTGATCCAGAAAAAAGGTTCCTGAACGGAATTGCAATATTTACAGACGAAAAAGTTCTTTCCAAAACCCATTTTAACTCCTGGACCGGAATTGAATTTATTATAAATTCCTGGACCTTTAAAAACCCTCCTCCCAACATCTGACTCACATAATAGCAGAATGGAGAACATTGGGGCCATCCAACAGCCTTGTAATATGCAATATGCATACGAGATTCCAATGTTAGTAAACATATAACTTTTCGCGGTATTCTTCCTGCGTTAACTTCTTCAATTGTTCAACATTCATCGACTTGCATGTCTTGGACAACTTACATTTACATAACAATAACAAAAAGCAGTTATGAACATAATTAGCGAATGATGATTTGCGGGAAAGTCTTTTTAAAAATGGAATTACAAATGGGTAAAGATATAACTTTACAGGCAAAGATGATCACAAAAACATTTTTCACGTTCGTTTACATCTAGTGAATATTCCTGTTTAGAGTGATCGCACAGCTACTAACCTTCTTTTTCTTCCGCAGAGTGACACGTACGCCATCTACAGACACTTCGATCGTCACTTTTTTCTTCTTTATGCCCTTCGCCTTGAACTCATACTGGAAAAGAATATGGAAAAAGAACGTAAGTAAAGGCACCAGAATTGAATTCCAATTACAGTGTTTTTTTATATGCAGTATGCTGGTTGATAAATAACCAATAATAATATTAAGGCACCTGATAGGTGCGTGTCATAGCCTACTGACACCACAGAAATATCAAGAAGACTATCTCAGAGATCGTTTGGTTTGAAACTTAAAATACCGTATTCATTCGAAATTAGGGCGCACCTTTTCTCTGGCTTTTGATGGTGAACATTTAGGCACTTCTTTCATTCGATGGCGTCTTGTACCGGGTGTTTCATAAATACTTGAGGGGTTACAAATATTTATTGCAAGTAAATTATTGAATTTACGTTAATGAAACCAGTCCAGAACGGACGAGGAACTCAAAACAGTTTTTTTTTAACACGTACAAATGTACAATGTGTGCAGCACGGCCATGGGCGGAGTTTGAGCTTTTGCTTTCGGGAGGCCGGACTCTGATAGAAGCATATGATGTACCTGAGGGTTGTTGAATATCCCATAGCTTATAAGGGGTCCGGAGACCTTCCCCCGGAAATTAAAAAAACAACAACTTAAAAACTGAGTTTTAGTCCTTTTAGATTTGAAAATGTTAAATCTCCTCGTTTAAGTAAACAAATATTAATTAGTATACGATTATTACATTTTGCTTTTCATTAATTTTTTATTGATACAATACTCATATTACTTTAAAAAAGTTACGGTATAATAGTAAGCTTCAGAAATTTTAGAAAAATTAAATTGAAAAGTTCTTTCGATGCCTCAGCAGTAACTGTAGACTGTAGTTATGTTACGTTTTTCTTTCTTCAAACTGTACACATCAATCAAATTGTCTAAAACCCACTATTGCGGCGCAATTACCGCACATGCCATCATGCCAAACGTCAAGATTTTCGGTATGGCTTCATAACAAAAATGTAGTAATTGCACTTCATTATGTGTTACTTTTTTTACTATTTTTTAAGTTGGGGGTCCAGGCCCCCCTGGCCCCTCCAGAACTCGGCCTACGAGCACGGCTGACATGGCACACATCAACACAATAGTCTAGTTCTTGCGTCACTCGCATCAACACGGGCCTATCTATACTGTATATCGCTGCGATGATACGCTCCCTTAGGGCTGCGATATCATGCAGCATCGGTGAGAGTAATACCCACTCTTTGATGCAACCCCCACAAAAAAGAAGTCACACGGCGTTAGGTCCCGTGATCCTGAGGACCAAAACATTGCACAAAACACTATGAGTGATGTGGCTGATTTGAGTGTCGCCTGGCGGCAGGGATGTGAACTCTCAGCTTAACAAAACATACACGCACAAACTGTTTGCGTTCCTTGATCGTTCTCGACTGGTTTCATTAACAAAAGCTCAATAGAATAACCCTCTCAATTATTTATGAAACACACGGTATATGTCATGTATGAATAAATATACCTCGGTATAAGTGTAATATTGTAGAATGTAGTATTTGCCACTTTCATTATGCAAGGTTTCTCGCCGATATTTTACCGAAATACCTGTATTGATAAAAATTACCCCTAACAAAAATTTTCATCCCTTTAAGTTTGTGGTTTGATACGTGAGGAGGTTGGTTGATTAGCGTGTAATAAGCGAGACCCATTTTCAAGACTCATGACCCGCAATTACTTGTAAGTTAGTAATTCTCAACATGAATCTTTATAGAGTACGTACGTCCCTATATATACCACGTCTGTAATAAAATATCTGGAAAATGGCAAAAACATTCAATAAACTGATGTATTACTAAAGCCATTTGTACGTACGTTCATGTACGATATGGAAGGCATTAACTTGTTACTAAATTAAATTTAAAAAAGGGAAGATTGCTCGAAAATCGAGCACAAAAGGCAGAAATACAGACAGGCAACAGCCAGTGGCATCTATCGTCAACTCCGTCCACCTCGCACGTCTCGCTTGTCGTCACCAGACTCGCTCCCCTCCTACGCACGCCATTCATCTCAGTCGCCGAAAATAATGTTCTCCCGAGAGAAGGAAACAAAAGATATTGAAACCGCCGACGGGAAGGTTTCTTTGTAGAACAGGAAAACAAATAGCAACAGGAGAATTGCTTCTGAAGCGACGAAGTTTCGTAATCTCACTTGGTGTGGGCGTCTACTGAAAAAGATGTAGCTATGTATAACAAGACATTATCATGACCGAAGAACTTGCTGAATTGACACAAAAACTGCAAATATCTGTCGTCACGTATCCTTTCATTTTCAATTCTTTATTTGCGTGAGTGAGGTTCAGCCTGAGTCCGTTCTGCCACCTAACCTGTGGCATGGATTACATTTAGACGTAAAATTCTGATATGCGGTTACAATATTCACACAGTACAATATAAAATTTGCCATTTAGCCACAGAATACTACTAATGATCAAATTACTGTTACACATATCATATGGATAAAAAAATGTAAACAAAAGTGGTGAAAAGACAAATATGGGTCATTACATGTGAAATCAACAAGGTCCTCACCCATTGGCGTATATATAGTCCCCGTAAGGCAGGGGGGGGGTTCACTTTTGGTATGATTAGGGTTGCTATATTTCATAAGTGAAAATCCGGGACACTGCTGACCTGAAGTTTGTTGGGGAGCGAAGGGGGGAGGGGGAGGTGCTGGACCCGACAAAAGTTGTGTGTAAGTACATATCCATTATCATATTCTTTACACTTCTTAAAAAGAAACAGAAATCTATTTCGAAGTATATATCCTTGACATAGGCGTGTACAGACCGCTCTGATTAGGGGCGTGGGGTGGCAAAGCGTTGATGAAAGTTCAGTCTGAAAAAAAAAAACTAATTTTATCTCACTCTTTTAGTTTTATTGCATTGAGGGCGTGTGTGTATACAGGGTGTACCAAAAGTCCCATTACCCCCCCCCCTTGAATTGTAGACAATCCTGCGAAATGTTATTTTAACATAATGCGTATGATGAGAGGATGGTATACCATTAAATCAGACCAATGACCACCATTTACTCCAGAGGATCTGTGTGAGAACATAGAAATGTTTTGCATTCTGCGTATGTGACAGTATTCTTTGGATATTGTCCCTGAAATATCTGTTAACATCCTAACCCGCAGTTTTTACAGGATAAACTAGTTGAAGGCCGCGAGTGGTTCCTGAGAAGTAATGGACATATCACAGAATGCGCACTAGTTTAGCTCACGTTTCATGGGGGGAGGGGGGAGAATGATATACAAATTTATTCTACGAATGCTTACGTCATTGTGACAATGGAGTATATTTTGCAGACTAACGAGGATCTGGCGTATAGAGACAAAGCCAGTATAATGGTCTGTGAAGTTTTGGGCTGTGTCCTACGTTTGTGATTGCCTTTCACAAATTTCGTCTTAACACACCTTTCATCCTTATTTATGTGATTACTCAAAAGTGGAAGAAAAGCGAAGTAAAATAAATACATCAATTGGTCATTGTGTCCCTGCGTTTTTCAATATTTCTTCCTGAACGAAAATTAATGTTTCACCGATGTAATGCATCAATATAGCAATGTGAATTATTATTTTCCGTCATCATAGTGTGCTTAATCATTCCTTAAAGCATAGACTTTAAGGCTGTTGTCCTTAGTGTAAACGATCTTAACTGTGTGGAAGTTCTTATGTAGGCAAACAATGGTTAAGAGTAAATCCCAATTGATTGTTAGAAATGTAAAATATTATAACTCTGACGTGACGCATATTAACTGTTCTTAGCTCGCTGTCAAGGAACGATTTCTCCTAACTAAAAAGGATTCCGGCCTCCGTGGTAGAGTGGTTAACACAGCTTGCTTAAACACCGCCTTGGCATTGTGTTCGTTCGGTGTTCATTGTGAGTGTCCCTTCATCAATTTCATTATTTCATCGCTCATCCTCATCGTCGCGTTTAGCCAAAAGTGGCAGAAAAGCAAAGTAAAATAAACCAAATCAAACATAAATAAGAATCTGAAGGGAAAAATATTCCATTACCAAAAATAAAATATATAAATATACAGTAATTACTTTATTGACACTGCAGTTTTTTTTGGCAGTGTGTAGCTGTCTTAGGGTCGTATGTTCGAATTAGCCGACCTCAAAATATACGAAGAGTGAACCATTAATGGAAATGGGGATGCACATTTCTATTACTTTAGTAAGCGTTCAGTCGTAAATCCTGTGGACACAGTGTGATTTTCGTGCAAGAAAGGGCTCCTGGGACATCAACTAGGTCGACGTTTACTTATAACGTTAAGAGGGTATGGATTTCTCTCAACAAGTGCAACAAATGTTTATGGTCATGGAAATTATTTATACAATTTCTTTGGGTAACGTCGTTTTCTACCTCTTGAAATTAATGGTGACTGGAGATGAAAAAACACACGTGGCAGATTGTAACGTGCTTTGAAGACAGAGGTCTTAGGTTCGAACCATGATTAAGGCATGTTTGCCCCATCACATCCATGTTATCAATTGGTCAATCATTCTCATCGCCACGAATTAACCAAGAGGCAAAAAGGCAACGTAATATATCCTAAACAGAAAAAAAAATACAGAAAAGGGGCAAGGAAATGCACATATCGTGCCGAGTCGAGGTTGTGTGTTGCAAGACGGAAATGTGTAACAATTATCGCAAGAGCACGTTCAATTATACTGGGTGAGTCTTTTAAAAGAGGCCCGGTGGAAAATGTGCTCCTTGCTTGTAGGCAACCCAGGTACACCGAAGAGAAGAGCGGGGCAGAACAGTCCAGGATATGTCATGTCATGTCATGTTGTCGAATATGCTTGGCACCGATATCCTGGACTGTTCTCTAACCCGCTCTTCTCTTCGGTGTACCAGGGTTGCCTACAAGCAAGGAGCACATTTTCCACGGGGCCTCTTTTAAAAGACTCACCCAGTATTAGGGCAGAACCATATATCACACAATACAGGTGAAATTGTTGTAGGTTGACGTGAACTGTTAATCTGCCTAAACTCTTAAAATACTCTAATATCAGGTTTTTTGATCCACTTATTATTTCAATTTTGAGGGTCTTCATGACCGAGTGCTTTGCATACTGCTCTATGAAACCGGAGACCCTATGTTCGATTGATTGATTTGCTTTATTTTACTTCGCTTTTTGTGCCACTTTTGGCTAAGTTGCAAATATGGGGGAGGCCTTCCCGATGGCGCAGTGGTAGCATCGTCGCCTTGTGAACAAGGGTTCCCGGGTTCGATACCCGGTGGAGGCACATAGTGGTTCGGATCTCACTTTAAACTGTGGGTCCAGTCCCGATTAGCCTTACTGTGCATAAAGTGGACTTCAAACACAAACTCAATCAATCAAACTCAATCAAATATGGGGATTAGTGACGATATGATGAAATTGATGAATCGACACTCACAAATCCATGCCCAGGCCAGGATTCGAATGCGGGACGCCTGGCGTCGTAGCGTGACGTGATAACCACTCTGACACTGGGGCCGGAATCTATTTTCGAAGCGTGGGTAATATTTAAGAGCTTTTTGCGTTCCTTCATTTTTTCTGGTCATTCCAACATTCGTCCTTATCGTTGAAAGTAAACAAGAGGAATATAATATGGTCGTAAAAATAGCAAAGTTACCACATATGCCTGTCACGTGCCGAAAGAAATGGCCTTCCGACCTTCTTTGCTCGTTTTCTTTTTATATTTGTTTTAGAGCTAATGACAAAAGAGAGAAAAGAAACGAAACAATGAACAACCTATTTTCAGTCATGAAGGAAATAAATCGCCAGCTCAGAACCTGATTTCTTGAAAGCTCAAAATGGACAACAAATATTTCTTCCGAGGCCGAATGACCACAGAAAGAAACGCTGTGCTAATTCCTGGGATGACTCATGGTTAACATTGCTCTTCTGTGTGGTGTTCACGACTGACAACTCTGCAGCTCTTCCTTATCTTGCATCGAGTTTCGGCATTGACGCTGGAGTGTTTCAAACTCAATATCGGTTTTTGTTTGTTGCTTCCAATCTAACTGAGAGGAGGGAGATTTTTTTTAAAGTTCGCCAGTGTACACTTTGGTGCGAGGTTTCAACATGTCTCTCATTACTAGAGCCCGGAAGTTTGGCAAAATGCCTCTTTTTATCTACTGCATATATTGATAAAATGTTTCCGGATATACGTTTTTTACGTTGTTTCGAATGTTTTAGAAGCCTTTTCATTTTGCCTATTTTGCCTATTTGGGACCCCACTGCCTATTTTTTAATTATAATGCCTTTTTTTGCCTTTTTCAATGAAATTTGAACATTTTTTAAAAAATTGTGTAAATAAATTATTTTTCTCCCAAAAAACGTTGTTGGCATTTATTTTTCTTCCGTTTATTATGTGAATAATTTTCGCCATATTTAAGTAATATTGAACTCACGTATGTTTCAACATTGCTGAAGGAGAAAAGTGTGTTTAAAAAAAAAAATAGTATTTCATGCCGAGTTAAGATATTGCCTTTCCGTTAACATGTCCTTGTGAATGATTGACTGCTGAAAACCTGTTGCAGAACACCTGCACAATTACGTCATCACGTCCATCGTCCGTGTCAGGAGGTTATTGACAAGAAACAGCACTAATACCTAAGGGCCTTTGCATGGATTCCAAAATCAAGTTCTCTATCTTTAGTTTAGTTCTGCATTTTGGAAGGAAAGGATCGTGTAGTTGTCATCATGCCGAAATTTAGTGTGCTATTAAGTGGTAAGTTACATGGTTACGTGCATGAATTTGGTGAAAGCACATTTTTGACAGATGGTACTATTCTTCTCTGCAAGATATGTGAAAAACATTCAACAATGAGAAAAAATACTTTATATCTCAGCATGTGTCAACAGCAAAACATAAATCTGCAGTTGCCAAAAAGGTTGGACAGAAGAAGATATCCCTAATTTCAACAGTGGGCACTTCATCCAACAGGCAATCTCAGTTTTCTCTTGAACTGTGCAAAGCTTTCATGGAAGCAGGGATACCTTCCTGGAAAGTAGAAAACAAGTCACTGAGGAAATTCCTGGAGAAATACACTAAGGAAACGGTGCCGTCGGAATCTACGCTGGGGAAAACATATTTAAGCATCTGCTACGAAGAAGCTCTGCAAATAATTCGTGCTGAAGTTGGTGGAAAGAAGGTTTGGATTTAAACAGATGAAAGTACTGACGCTATGGGACGCTGAATAGCCAGCGTCATCATAGGAACTATGGAACCAACATGCGGAGAATCCTCGTCATTTCTTCTCACGTCAGAACAACTAGAGAGAGCCAATGGTTCGTCAATAGCTCAGTTATTCTAAAATTACCTACTTCTGCTCTGGCCTGATGGTGTACATTATGATGACATGTTACTTTTTATCAGTGATGCAGCTTCCTATATAAAGAAGGCTGCCATAGCATTGAAAATTCTCTTCCCGAACATGCTTCATATCACATGTGTAGCCCACGCAATGCTCAGAATCGCCGAAAAAGTTAGTGTTGCACCCAGAAGTGGACAGGTTGATTTCGAACACAAAGAAGATATTTCTGAAATCTACCTCTCGAACCCGAACATTTCAGGAATTTGCACCTGAGCTTAGTTTACCTCCGCAACCAGTCTTGACGAGATGGAGAACCTGGATGTCAGCAGCTATATATTATGCTAACAACCTTCAAAAAATCAGTGAGGTGATCGATGCTCTTCCAGAAAATGAAGCGGCTTCAATTCGTGAAGTGAAAAAACTCCTGTGCTATTCAGAACTGAAGAATGAACTGTCGTTTATTTTTGCACATTATGGTGCATTGCCAGAGACAATTACAAAGCTAGAAAAAAAGAGGTGAGACTCTTGTAGCATCCATGAAAATCTTCGAGGAATCTATGCAGCAGATGATGGAAGTGTCAGGATAAAAGGGGTCAGCTGATGTGGATAAGTGCAAATGGGTAGTGAATGCAAATTATGACTTGAAACAATTGAAAACAATTTGTGATATTCTTAAAGGTGAAAATGCTGTTATCGAAATGAGTCCAGCTACATTTGCTTGTTTTATGTATGCTTCATTAACATTTTGCCAGAAATTATAGATAAAAGTAAGTGACTTTCAAATGTGCCTTTTTCAGTTTATTTTGCCTTTTTTCCCATTTTTAGTGCCTATTTTCCACATTATAAATGCCTTTTTGCCTGCCTATTTTAACGAAAATAAATGCCTGAACTTCCGGGCTCTACTCATTACCTTCACGGTGAATGCTTTGTTGTAGATTGAGGGGCCCGTGTCGCTTGTCACTTCGGTGTTAAACCCCTGTGTCACGTGGCGCATCGGTCTGGAAGTTCTCCAACATGCTGGTGACAATAGAGACAAGAACCTACGTAGAAAAGAGAGTTGTTTGTCTCATTCTGCCCATCCGCTTCACATTACCCGTGGTACTATATCTGCTTTCTTCATGTGATATTACACGAACCCTCAAATCTAATGTTGCCTACCTCCATAACGGAATGGTTAGCATATCAGGTGTGGCTGGCTCGAACCCGGCATGAGTGAGTATCCATTCATCAATTTATTATCACTCATCTTCCACTTCGCGATTAGCCAAAAGTGGCAGAAAATCGAAGTAAAAATAAACCAAAATCACGCAAATCTAATGTTACGTGGACAGTACAAACAACCACAAGATTTCAGCCACCGTTAGACAACCTTCCCTAGGTAGAAAATGCCGTGGTAGCCCACCTGTAGATTCTATGTTTGTTAATTCCAGTTCATTCCTTTGCACCCGTTGCCGAAAGCAACCCGTAACGGTAGAGCACAATACGAACAGCAGTAATTGGATTGCTCTGATCCGAGAGCAGTTTCTACCTTTCCCATTAACCAGATGCGTCTCACCTGAGGGGGGAAGGGGGGAGCGGCTTCAGGGAAATTAAATTATGCATTTAAGAGCCGTTCCACGCAATTCTTCCCTCCTTACCTTTCGCAAGGAGAGAGAAGTCTACGGGGAAATATTCCTCTTTCGGAACTTCCGTTGCTAGGCAACCGCCGATCAACATTTCCATTCATCGCGGCAGGGAAAACATATCGGGCCGATCGGAACTCGCTCATCGAAAGCTAATATCGATCTGTACGAAGGAAGGAAGGTCGTCTTTCGTTAATAGATTTATAAAACTGCAGGACGCCACCTGTTAATGCAAAGAAATCCCTAACTTGGTTCAGTAGTGCAAAAATAAAAAACCAGGACCACAAACTCCCTATATACTAATGTAATCTCGGCGAGTGAGACGACTAGAGACACCTACCAAAACATTCCGAACTACTGTTTTCACGAAATATTATAGAAAGCCATCAGCAAATAATATATAAAATCATCAATCAAACTAATGTTCTCTCTTTTACCGTGTTCTTTGGTGTCAAACTACCTACAAGTAGGTAAATTTCCCATATCCGGAAAACGGCTGAAATTTGCTAGTTCATTTAACTTCAATATTCGTACTAACGTATTCTGCACTGAGAAACCTTACTGAAGGTGGCATTTCGCTTTTGTCACGGAAATAATCTATATTTTCGACGTATGAAGTAAGTTTTGTTCGTTTATTTTCCCCTTCGGTAACACGCTAAATGGCGGTCACAGTTTCACTAGTCGGCATGCAGTGTTTTCACCCCACTCCACCCAAAAACACCTACGTAGCCCCACAAACCATTGACGCATAGCCCCACGAACCATTTCCGGTAAGGTTAGGTTAGGTCGAGTCACGTTTAGGTTAGAATAGTTAAAAATTAGATTAGAAAAAAATGCGTACCCCAGACACCATTCTCGCATAGCCCCACAAACCATTGACACATAGCCCCACGAACCATTGACACATAGCCCCACGAACCATTTGCGGAAACGTAGCTTCTTCAGTTACAAAAACACGTGTTTGTAAACACTGACCGGAATTACATCACACACAGGCAACATCCGACTGGAAGAAAATGGATGCATGCAGCAGTTTTCGTGCATCGGTCACACATTTATACCGAAAAATACATGATTTACCGGCAGAGTTCAATGAACGATGCGAGAAAACACTTCCCCGAACTTCCACAACTATAAAGAAACTGCATTCGGTAAGTAATTTCTCCTGTAAATTTGAAGAAATCCGTTTTCCGGGTATGGGAAATTTACCCTTCGATACAGAAGCAAATTTACCAATCTCATTCAAAGTATTACTGGATGTATCTATTCAGTTATTACTAAGATTCTCACTTAATCTACTGAACTGCTATCTGGTGGGGTGTTTAAATTGATATGCTTTCTTAAGGCTTGGCTGGACCTCTGGAATTCCATCTAGAGCATTCACGCGAATCTTTGTGTGGTTTTCTTTCGCTGTTGTCCAGACATTCACATTAGTTGATGCCACGAAACTACTGCAAATATCTATAAAACAGCAAACCTCACTAAGATTCCTTGAATGTTCTAGAAGGAATTCTAAGCGCAGACGTAATTTTTCAGAAGTTGGAATGAAAAGCGGTTTTTAGAAAGGAGACGAAATTTCGAAAACTGCTTTTCTAGCCTCAGCCAAAGGCCCAACGTCATCTAAGTATGTGCTTAGCATAGAATGGGCAGACAGAAGAATAAAGACATTCGCCACCAGCACCATCTCTTGGAGAAGCTCAAGTTAAAAGACCCACTGGACAACACAATGCATATAGTTGAAATTTCTTTCGTCAGTCCAGTCCAGTACAATCCATATCTTCGAAATTATACACAAGTGCTTATCAGGGAGTTTTACAATATCTACACCCACGTGTGTTCTATCTGTGGTGTGATTATTTCCACAGAAAATTTACTTTTCAGTCCGGCCACTTGGCGTGCACATCGCCCTGCTGCCCCTGTAGATTCTACGAGCTGCTACGCCTTAGAGCGAGTTTGGTTGCATAGATTTAGGCGCTTATGGATGTATGCAAGATACCCCCGAAGTGTTACGCAAAGGAAAAGGCAACAGTCCTATGCTAGCTTCAAAGACAATCTAAAATTTCTAGTAGTACAGCACACATCCTACAGATGTCTCTGTCTTAGGCATATTCCCTTCATGAATACATATATAATACTTATATCTTCTACTTCCAGGAGGAAAGAAGTTAAAAATATGAAAATTTCAAAGGGTGCATTTGTATAGTTTAAATGGGAGGAAAAGTGAGTGTGAGAATCAAGAGATTCAGGATTTCTGGACAACATGGGAATGATCGCGTGGCATTTATTAATTACTTACTTCATGAACAAAGACAAGGATTATGATTTTTATCATTCAGCGTCGCGTTTCTGCCACTTTTGGCTAATCGCGAAGATGAGGATCAGTGATAACGCGATGAAATTCATGAAAGGACACTCACAGATAAGACCCATGCCTATGCCTCTGTCTGTCTGTGTGTGTGTGTGTGTGTGTGTGTGTGTGTGTGTGTGTGTGTGTGTGTGTGTGTGTGTGTGTGTGTGTGTGTGTGTGTGTGTGTGTGAGTGTGTGTGTGAATAATCGAAAATTTAACCAAACTAATGTTAATGTTTTACATCTCCGTTATCATTATTAATGAATGTCTTGCGTGATTGTATCAGTTAAATTACCGAAAGCATTAATTTCGGCAGGTTCTTATTCATTTGGTTACAACTGCACTCAGGCTGTGTGAATTGCATTGTCAAACTTCAGTTTATATGTCGCTGCAATTGGGCTGTTGTGTGTCTAAATAATAAATAAGCAACTGACACTCACCCGTATCCTTCGCATCGCGGCGACGATTTCCACCCGACTGGTTGGCCGAGGCACATCCAGTGTTCCAATGTACTGGAAAAGAAGGAAAAATAAATATTAGATAATGGATTGATTGGTTAATTACAAAATTGCATTCGCACATTTTGTCATATATTGAGAAATTATGAACAAAAAACATTGAGAAGTGTGGCTGGCGAGCCTTGATGAACGATAGGTGCGTAGTGGCTGCGCATGGTGTCAAGACCGGGTGAAAGATTGCCAAAGTTTGCTATGAGTTCACTTTATCCGCAGATAGAGTAAACGGGACTAGTTCAACTGGTGTTCAACGGTCCTCCGGCGGAAATCGAACTAGAGAACCCCTTGATTACAAGTAGACAGGTTAACAAGGTGGTCAAAATTAAAGTTACCTTACTCAGAGCCGTCTGGAGTAGGGATGGCCAGATCCGGATAAGGAATTTTCGGATCCAGATCCGTTTTACAATCCCACATGCGCTTCTTTGGAAAGTACGAATGTGTTTATAACATATTGTTACCTGCTAATATACATATATATGTAATATACATACATACACACATATAGTATATATATAGTGTGTGTGTGAGCGATTTGTAATTAATTAATACACTTACAAGGAAGGTCTAAGACTCCCCCTCCGATTTCCATGAAACTTGGCAGGTGTATAGAGGACCCCCCCTCAAATGTCAAGATGAGGAGAAATTGAAGTGGGGATCTGACCCCGAAACCACGTAAATATGGCATAGGAAGAAACAGGGGGCATAGGGCCTCTCTATACACCTGTCTCCTCATCTTGACATTTGAGGCGGGTTTTGCCCCTAAAACAGTTTTTTAGCCGAAACAAAAAAAACACGTATTTCTTCCTTTGGGCCCCTCTATACACCTGCGAAGTTTCATGGAAATCGGAGGGGGACACTTAGATAACCTCTCTTGTTAGTCTTACACTTTGTAATTATATAACACTGCATATATTATAATGTTTTATTTTAATTTGTAAAACTGTAACTGTAGAACAATTGTATAATTTTTGAATAACATTTCTATCTTGTTACATGTGTTAAAGGTTTCATCCTGGAATGGAATGTCTCACATTTATGTGTGTTTCCATTTCCAATACATTCGAATGAATACATATTCGTTTCAATGGCATTTACAAAATCACCTCTGACATTTTATGTTAAACAAGTAAAATTATTTTTGTGCACGAGTGTGTTAGCCGATGCGTAGCAAAGTATTTTAGGAACAACACTTGAAAAAATTCTTGTAGGACTAACTAATGAAAAATTTCTTTGTAATCGAAGATCATAATATCTTTTAAGGTGTGGTAATATTATAATGGGATTGAGATACGAAACTCTCGGATCCGGATCCAGATCCGTAACTTTTGGATCCGGATCCGTTTGGCCATCCTAGTCTGGAGCTCGTTCCAAGCAATACATTACGGTGCAACTTCGTACAGAACCAAATTTTCACAATCACGTTGAAATGTGGCGCTGAAGTAGCAATAACGAGTAATTATGTCGGTGCAGCAGTATTCAATATGCGCCATGCCAACGTAAATTACCCTTTTTTAGCGTATCGGAAAATTCACACCGAAGCGACAGGCGACACGTGTCCCTCGGGAACGAGCCAATAAGCAGCAACGCTTCACACCGTAGCGGCACGGCAGGCCGCACAAGCCTGCGTTCGATTGGTAAAATCGTCAAGCGCCACGTGTCGCCTGTCGCTTTGGTGTTCACTCTGCACGAGATAACAGCGCCACATTTCCACATGGTGGTGAAAATTGGAACTATATATATATATATATATATTTTCGTCAGCGTTCGGTTCCTCACGGTCTCCGCAGCCTCTTTACAAAGTTTCGGTGCAATCTGTTGCTTCGAACGGGCACCAGAGGGCTCTGTAGGGCAACTGTAATTGTGGAAACCCGGTACTACCACGTTATCGAAACGAGCACGGAAGAGACTTAGTTGTCTCTCGTGTCGCTTCGTGCGTGATGAGGTCTCTCTCGCTCTCGGCCTACAAATACATAGTATTTATAAGGACCACAGCCCATGTATACAGGGCGATTCTGAACAATGGGGACACATTTCAGGA
Source organism: Lepisma saccharinum (assembly GCF_977018435.1). Taxonomy (NCBI): domain Eukaryota; kingdom Metazoa; phylum Arthropoda; class Insecta; order Zygentoma; family Lepismatidae; genus Lepisma; species Lepisma saccharinum. Next base: position 8,628,280 of record NC_139233.1, read on the forward strand.
GCTGATTACAGTCAGGACTAAAAAGAAGTCCATATGAACATATGTCCAGAAATGCATGTGTTCCAGGATAGACGACAACAACAGTCGTCATGTTGGGAGTTCTTTGCAAGCACCTAAAAAGGGGCAAGAAATGCATGCGACGGGCAGTTTAGGCACATAATTGCAAGTATAGGAAGGAGCACAACAGTTACGCCACCGAGGCGGACCGGATTGCGATGGATAGGAGCCTAGTAAACGTTCCGCATTTCATGTTCTTTTGTATTTTTACGAATTTTCCAAAAAATGTCAAAAATCGACATTTTGAGCACTTGGAAACGTGAATTTTGGTCCGTTTGGGAACATGTGCATTTCTCGCCGCATGTTAGGCAACGATTATACTGCTCTTACGAGGGCTCCATGCATGATAACGGGTGGCGTCATCTATTGTGCATTTCCAGACATGTGCTCATAAGGATTTCTGTTTCGTTCCTTGCGCTATCAGAAGTCACCTCCTGAAGTTTGTCCACATTGTTCAGAGAGAGAAAATAAGAAAAAGATAAAAAGAAAAGACAGGAGAGAAGAAAGACAAATAGAAGGACAGCGAGGGCGAAACTAAGAAGCCGTGAAGAAAATGGCGTTGCCATGGAAACGAACTCGAGATTCGGAGGAGAGCGTCAAAGTAGCATCGTTTGACTTTCGCCTGGAAGATCCTTAGGAGGGCCGTAACCTGTTTGCAAAGCACTCCGAGAAGGAGAGAGAGAGAGGGGGGGGGGAGCTTCTCCATCGACGCGGACGACCGCAATGGGGCCACCTCTTAAAGGAACCGCGGTTTGAAGCGAGTTTACAAGGCGGTTTCAATTCATCGACGCTCGGAACGATCTGTTGTTCTCTGAAGCTTCCAGATGGAGGAGGGGAGCCCTGCTTTATCCCCTCTGCCTACTTACAAAGGAGAGAGCATTCTCAGTAACTGCAGCGACATGCCTTGTGTGATATACGGACGTTACCGAGACTACAATTTGAAAAGCGACACGAGGCTTATGTCAGACATTCTTCTCATGTTCGAGATTTCTGTAGACAAGAATGTAAGATTTCTTACTTGATCAATTACGATTTATTTATCTTAATTATTTTGTCTAGGTGGATCCACGGATGGAACAAAGAGGAGAAAAACAGGATAAGGAATGAGAGAATGGGAGGATAGAAAATTTCGGGTAGGGCTATTTGGGAATAAAGATAAATAAACAAATTTGTATGAGTAATATGTAGTAGGTTTTCTGAGAATGGATGGTATTGTCTGGTGAGGAAAGTTGTTCTATACTGCTGGACAAAAAAAACCGGACACTTGCATTTTTTGTGATAACGCAATGGGTCGATAAAAGCTCTGGTACAAGGGCTAACTAAATGTTGCAGAAACTGAATTAAGTACGAATGCATAAACAAAGTCCGAGCCTATGAATGGTGCATATGGTACTACATGATCTGCCGAACATTCTGTAATATACCTGCGAGCTGTTATTGCAATTCAGATGTCAAATATTAAAGTGTCCGGTTTTCATTGTCCAGCAGTATATTAGGTTTAGGAACTCTAACAGTTTCTAGTAAGTAAACAGATGATTCAGTGACTAAAACGAATTCTGCATTAACTGAAACATATTAAAACATATTCTGCATTAACTGAAACATATTAAAACATATTCTGCATTAAAGGAAACATAATAAAACATATTCTGCATTAAAGGAAACATAATAAAACATATTCTGCATTAACTGAAACATATTCTGCAATAACGAACTAATTAAAACATATTCTGCAATAACTCAAACATATTAAAACATATTCTGCATCAACTGAAACACATCAAAACAAATTATCCATTAACTGAAACATATTAAAACATGGGCCTCCCCGATGTCGCAGGGGTAGCGTCGTTGCCTTGTACTCAAGGGGGTCCCGGGTTCAATACCCGGTGGAGGCACAAGTGATTCGGATCCCACTTTAAACTGTAGGTCCAGTCCCGATTAGACTTACTGTGCATAAAGTGGACTTATAAACACCAACTCAAACCAACTCATATTAAAACATATTCTGCATTAACCGAAGCATATTAAAACATATTCTGCATTTAAAAAAGGTAAATTGATCCCCTGTGCTTAGCACCACCCCATGAAGGCATATAGAGGGTGCGGGGGAAACGACCCACACTTTCTTGATCCGGTCGTGAGTGGGGGTGATGTGATCAGATATCACGCCCCTGACCGCCTTTATCCCCCCAGGGTTTCCCCCAAGTACCCATGCATTCGACGTTGGGTGGGCGCCAGAGCCGCTTCCAACGTTAGAAAAGTTTCCGGATTTGAACCGTCCGGGGATCGAACCCGGGACCTCTAGCATGGTAATCAGACGCGTTACCGACTGAGGCACCCCGACCACTTCATATTCTGCATTAACCGAAACATATTAAAACATATTCTGCATCAACCGAAACACATCAAAACATATTCTGCATCAACCGAAACATATCAAAACATATTCTGCATTAACCGAAACATATTAAAACACATTCTACATTAACCGAAACATATTAAAACACATTCTGCATTAACCGAAACATATTAAAACACATTCTGCATTAACCGAAACATATTAAAACATATTCTTCCTTAACTGAAACATATTAAACATATTCTGCAATAACTGAAACATATTCTGTATTAACTGAAACATATTAAAACATATTCTGCATTAAATGAAACACATTTTGAACAGCATTCCCAAGTTAGCAGATTTCAATATGCGCACCATTGACAGATACGGAACAAAGATAGGATATCCGCCCGTACAACCACAGATAAAGATATATCTTTATCTGTGGTACAAATGAGTTCTCCAGAGTGACGACATGTCTAACAATGCCTTTAGTCGGACACACTAACAGAAAACAAGAGTAATTTACAAACTAAAAACGATTCCATATGTATGAAATTCCTAATTTATACAGAGAAATGAACAGGATTTACCCAGTAAGGGAAACGAAGAGAGAGAGAGAGAGAGGGGGGGGGGAGAGAGAGAGAGAAAGAGAGAGAGAGAGAGAGAGAGAGAGAGAGAGAGAGAGGAAGATAAAAAGAAACCGAGAGAGGAAAGAAAGCAAAATAAAGGGAAAATGAAAAATATAGAAAGAGGCAAGGCAGAGAAAGAAAAGGGAACCAAAAACAGAGAAGGAAAGAGTTGATGAAAATGTCAAGAACCGCTAAATCGGTCCCCCCAGTGTGAGAGAGAAAGAGAAATTAGAGGAAGAACGAAAAAGAGATGGGAGAGATAAAATAAAGGAAGAAAAAGTTAAGAGCTTAAAAATCAGACAGGTGAGGATAAGAGGAATAATTTCGCAGTACTTTCCGAATGCGTATTGTTAGCTCTACTTTCCATGCACCGTGACAGAATCAAAGCCCGCGCAGTAAACTGTTACGCTACGAAAGGCCACACCGTGCGTTAACATATCGCTTGAATGACGCCAGGAAACGTCCTCAAGACCTTGGGAAGTGAAGACGGACGAGAACAGAGGAGCCGAGGCCTTCAAAGCGTTGGGCAATGAACAAGTCAACTTAACGCTCCGTTTGCCAAGCATTTAAGCCCTCGTTAGTGAAAAACTACGAAGGATTTATTTCTTTGTTTCCTTTATGAAGTTTCTCTCTATCATATACACGTACATGTATGTACGTATATATTCACAATCTCGGTAATTTGGTGAGGTGATATGATCAGCACCACGCTCCGGTCGCCTTTGCCCCCCCAGGTACTTATTTCTTAAAAGAGGCTGATTGTTTGATTTGGTTTATTTTAATTTTTCCCACTTGTGGCTAATCGCGAATACCAGAATAAGTGATATTGTGTTTTAAGTCCACTTTATGTACAGTAAGGCTAATCGGGACTGGACCTACAGTTTAAAGTGGGACCCTAACGACCTCCACCGAGTATCCAACGAGGGAACCCCTTGAATACAAGGCTACCACGTTGCCACGACGCTAGGGGACGCCCCAGGGGTATGGTTGATAGTGTAAGTGGGGTAACTCCACTTTTCATGGAAATGGAGTTACATGTATAACTAGAACTATGAAGTATACAAACTTCAGTCCTAGGATCTCCTAAGTTTCAAATTCTTTCTCATAGAGGCACCCTATGTTTGCGCTCCAACAGCTAAACATAGCCTTTATCTCAAAACTGTCTTGAATGGAGTTACGTCACTTGTGCTCTCAACAGACATCCACAAAGAACACCGACTCGTGCCCATGCTCAATCCGTGGCGTCGTAGCGCGATGTGCTGACCACTCCGCCACGGCGGTCGGTTTCACAGAGGCTGGGTGGACACCAGAGCAGCTCCATGCTGGAAAAATTCCCCCCTGAAATCGAACTCTGTTCTCCCGAGTGGCAGTCAAACTCCCTACCGACTGGACCAACGGTGATCATAAGTATCTACACAGGTGGTCCTCACTGACTTAGCCCAAACCCGACACGGAAGCACGAAAATGTAGGGGTGGCTCCTCTTTATGACGTAAGCAACCTTGAAAAGGGATTTTCTTACAAACAACTCAATAGATGGCACTGTGTGCAATATACACCTTCAAATGATTATATTTTGCAGAGATCTACATAAATGGATGACGGAACGCGCTTAAAATATAAATTTAATACAGCGCGGGCGAGTAACTAATACATATAAAATACTTGCTCAGGTCCACTCTTCCGAGTTTGTTTTCCCTAAACGAACATAGAACTTCGGTTGTTCCGCTGCGATATATACAACTAGACTGCGGGGGAGAGGCAGGTGCAAACATTCGTTTGTTTCCACGTAAGGGCAACGTACAACGTAAAGGTTCGGAAAGTCATAGACCACACGAAAAAAAAAATTGAGTGATGCTGTGACGAAACGTAACTGTATTATCTGAACAGGCCTCGTATAATGTAACAATCCATTCCTATTTCTTCAACTTTCAAATAAGAACTTCATAATTAGAAATAGATTACGACTAGGATTGAGCCGATATCACTTTTACCCGATACTTTTATAATTTCTACCGATACCGATCCTTGTAACACTTAAAATTTGTTCAAAATAGTCATTAATATTGGTGGTGAGAAATACCTTTTACGTAATCACAAAATACAGTTCTTCCGCACAATATTGCTGCCAAATAAATATAAACTTCGAATTGTGCATAATTCCCAAGATTATTACTCTGCGAAAGTGTTGCGCGGCATTTTTTCGGACCCAAGACGAAAATGGCGGGAAAGTATCGGCCGATATCTGTAAACCAAATCAAACCTATAGTTTCAGATACTGATACATCGGTAACGCCTCAGCACTGATTATTACCCTATTAACAGATCACTACTAGATACGAGTACAGGCTATGACTTGGTTGACAGGGTGTCACTCCACCCAACCGCGCCCACAGATTTTATTTACGACCGAGCAACCGGCACACACACGACGTTTTCCCTCGCAAAAGAGCCCCGGCAGCTATGGGAATAGCACAGAATCAATAAAACCACGTAGAAGAAGAAGAGCACAGTCTCTCTCCTGTCCGATTCTGCTGACGTCTCTTCTGCAACCAGAGACGAATGCCTGGTATATTGGATTTTCCAGCCTTGCGACATTTGGCTTCCACATCCTCGGAAGCAATTACAGCGCTCCCGTGGCGCGGAATTGAAGCTTCCTCAACCTGGCGATGGTGGGGTGGGGGATTTTATTTAGTTATTTATACACAGAAGGCATCCGATTGCACTTTCGACACCACCCCTTTTCTTAAGATTGTTTTCCCCCCAAAATGGTTTGAGAAACTAGGAAATGTGGTGTTTAAGTTAAGAGAACATCCACTACATTTAATGACCTAACGAACACAGTACAGCAAAACAGTAGACCCTCTGTTGTACAGGATTGATTGATTGAATTCGGTTATTTTACATCTACCACTTTTGGCTTATGGCGACAATGAGAACGTGATGAAAATACATTCGCAAATAATACCCATGCCGGGATTTGAACCCGGGACCCTTGGTATCGTAGTACGCTGATATAACCACTCCGCCACGAAAGTCGGTTGTGCTATGGGAGAAATTGTTTCTCTAATCAGCTTATATTTGATTTCTATCAATCACTCATCTTCCCTTTTTCGCGACTTTTTCACGTTTACCAGCTTTAGCACCTATTTCTTCTATTTCATTCACTCTGGATGGAAGCTTATGCACTAAGAAAAACGCAGAATATGCATGCAAATATGCACTAAAAAAGTGTAAAATATGCCCTTAAATATGCACTTTAAAAACCCATTTAATTTATAAATGATGTATATTACAAACTATGAAAGATTACATGCCAGGCAATGCATTATTCTGAATGCTCATTCGCTACACAGATTTTTTTTCAATTAATATGGTTCTGCGTTAAATGAAACAATACATTACAGATCAAGATCATGATTGCATTTGATAACAACATGATGTCTCAAAATTTCGAATTTTAAACTCCTGTTTTCAGCTAGAATAGTCTTATATATTCAGAATCACACGTTCCACTTCGCAAGATACAAGTGGACTGTATTTTAGGGCAACAAAGTCAGACATATCAAGTTCCAGATCATCCACATATTGTCCATTTGTATGCAGATTTTTGCAAACTTTCAGAAATGTTGCATACGCACTGTTAGTTTTCAATACTGCATACAATTTCTGTACATACACAGGATCTTCAACCTGGGCGAGGGCCTCTTTCACGTCTTCTATAATTTTGATGTTTGTTTGAAGTTGTAATTTGTTTGAAGTTGTTGAAAGAAGAAGGACAGAGAAAAGAGAAGCGAGGAGAAGAAAAATAAATACAGCGAATGCTCGGCGTTGTTTGTGGATACAAAAATATGCACATCTTTTCATACAAATATGCACCTGCATATGAAATATGCATTTTTAGTTAAAAATCCATAAATATGCAAAATGCATAATTATCCGAGCCGTAATTATTACTATCTTTTCTTAACTCTCTTTCAGTGTCTCCATATCGTCTCTCTCTCTCTCGTGAGATTCGTCAATTTTCCTTTCTTACACTCTATTGTCTTTCTACTCCTGTCTCTAGCTTTATTTATTTTCTTAACTTCCTCTCTGTAGCTTCTATATCTTCCTTTTCTGTTTTAAGATGACCTGCAGAAATGACAAAACAGTTTTCAACATATTCAAACTTCGATTGATTGATTTATTTCACTTCGCTTCTTGTGCAACTTCTGGCTAATTTGCAAAGATGGGGATGAGCGATGATATGATGAAATTGATGAATGGACACTCACAAACAGCCATGCCCAGGCCAGGATTCGAACCCGGGACCCCTGGCGTTGTAGATATTCAAACTTCGAAACACGACTTTCTGTTAGGCAGCTATCGAAAGACCTTCATACAACGGTCGTGTCCGACATCTGAGACATTTATAGAATTACAAAGATGAGATGGTTATTATCGAAAATATTACGGTGCTTCAGCAAGGCTAATAGCAGCCAGTACTTAATGCGGAGGTAAGTCCCTTAGCTAACACAAACCGTAACAGAAGCAAGCAATTGTAATTGTTGCGACTAAAACTTCCATGCTTACGATAAAAGGTAATCCTGAAGAGGTGCGATCAACACACAATGAAAAATAGTGTTACAGACCAATTTAGATGAGACACCGGGTTCCATAATACCGTTATGTTGTGTTTCGTTACCGTGCCTTTATTGATTCCAGTAAATAATAGAAGGCGTTTACGCTGAACTTCGTGAAATTGAAAATATAAAAAGTGTCACCTTCACGAAGTTAATTTAAAAGTCAACTCTTTACATTTTTATTGGGTACGTCTAGCAACTATGGGAAGTTTTATTGTCGTCAAAACAATTTTCTTTCCATTAATCGTTAAACTGTCGAGTCCGGTGTACAATTAATTGGTCTTATTGCAGGTATTTGTGATATGTGCATCGAAAGGTAGACGTTTGTATTCATGTGTTTTTCGTACGTTATTTTCCCAGATTTCTCAATTCCTTTTTCCAAATTACCTCACATACCTATAAATGTTGTCTATTCTACACCAATTTTCAGGCAAATCTTTAATCCCCAAAAGAAACCTGCAACATTTCATTGAAATAATACGTATCGCTGATCGAAATCTTTGCCAATCCGAGTATGTGAAATTACAGCCCTCTTGTGGCAAATTGTTGAAACTGTGTTGGTTAAAACGTTATCGAAACGTCATCGTCCACGACCGACTGGCAGCGAGCGCCAATCACATTCGACCGAGCGCCCAAGTGCGTCCAATACAAACGGAAGAACACTTGAGTGATATAAATGGTTAAGAGCTTTCGATTGTTAGTTACGCATCGATTGACATGACGAAAGGCGTGTCAATTTAGCAACATCAAGTGTTCCTATCGATCTTCATGACAAGTACGATAACGTGGAGGTCCTCATGGTGGAATCTGAACACTAGTAAAGTTTTCACTTACTACGAGGGCTGCTGGAAACGTTTCTTCAAACTACCACCAACAGTGGCGCTAGTGTTCCGCAAAAATCGGAAGAACAGACCTTTTTTATGTTTAAATTTTCTTTGATTGTTTGTTTAAGCCTATTCGTTTATTTTTCACAGCAGTTTGAAGTAGTACTTGCGTGTGAGAAATGGAAATTTCTCGTGAACACTTTCGAGCAATGATTTTTCATTATTTCAAATGTAGTTTAACACCGAAACAATGCATCGAGCGACTTCATTTGGCTTATGGGGATGAACCACCATCCAATTTGACTGTGTACAATTTGTTTTCCAATTTCAGCGTAGTCGCACATTTCTCAGCAATGAATTTCGTGAATGTCGTCCATCCACGTCTGTTGTTGCCAGTAATGTTGCTGTGCGTGAAATGGTTGAGAGAGATCGGCATGTGACATGCCGCGAGATTAAGGCATCCTTGAACATTGACATGAAAGCAATACGTATGATTTTGCATGGTCATCTGAACGTACGGAAACTTTCAAGCCGTTGGATCCCACACAACTTGACCGAAGTTAAAAAAAAAAGATTCGTGTAATTTGGTGTAAAGAAATGCTCAAAAAATTCAACCGAGGCAAGTCAAATTTGGTACACTACATCGTTACAGGGGACGAAACTTGGATCTATTCATACGAACCCAAAACTAAACAGCAATCCACTGTTTGGGTGTTTCAAAGTGAATCAAAACCAACAAAAATTGTTCGTTCGAGGAGTGCTGCCAAGCAAGTGATTGCTTGTTTCTTCGGTTATACCGGACATGTGGCAACAATAGCTTTAGAAGATAGAAGGACTGTAAATGCTGAGTGGTATACAACAATTTGTTTGCCAGAGATCATCAATGAATTGCGTAAAACAAACCCAAATCGTTGCATTATTCTACACCACGACAACGCCAGTTCCCACTCAGCACACCAAACTGTTGATTTTTTTTGTCCAGTAAAAATGTCGAATTAATGACTCATTGTCCGTACTCACCTGATGTATTACCTAATGACTTATTTTTGTTCCCACACATGAAAAATAAGATGCGTGGTGAGCGATTTGTGTCCCCTGAAGCAGCTGTTGACGCAATCCTAACAGCTGTTTCTGAGGTATGAACTTCAGAGTGGAAAAAAATGCTTTCAAAATTGGTTTGAGCGTATGCAAAAGTGTATCGATCTTAAGGGTGAATACTTTGAAAACAATAAAGCCATTCCCAGAATTTCACGTCTTTTTTTTTTTTTTTTTTTTCATGTTGATTGCAGAAACCTTTCCAGCAGCCCTCGTATTATACTTACATCTCTAGCCAATTGATTAGATAAAAGCTCTGTGCAGATTAGATTTCTGAAGCTTACGTTTCAATGCACCACTTCGGTTAAACATGGCGAGCGAGGGCCTGCCCGATGGCGCAGTGGTAGCGTCGTCGCTTTGTAATAAAGGGGTCCCGGGTTCGATACCCGGTGGAGGCACATAGTGGTTCGGATTCGACTTTAAACTGTAGGTCCAGTCCCGATTAGCCTTACTGTGCATAAACTGGACTTAAAACACTAAATCAACCAACCAAGATGGCGAGCGAAAGATAAGACTTTCCTCTATGCTGAGGGCGTTACAAATTCTACAGATGAGCCTCCATATTCTTGATCCTAGGAAATGAAAATCTCAGCAGTTTTAGCGTATGTCGTGGGGTATATTTGTTTAGTACAGTGGAATGCACAAGTATTGCTCGGCAAATTGCCCATGACTATTTTTCATAAATTCTTCTGTTGCCTTGTACGCGTTTTTAGAGATGGATTTTTACGTATGCTTGTTCAGAGGTTGTCAGCAGCTTCTTTGGCGTTTTGTTACAATTCTTGAAGTTGTTATCATTACGTAAATCAAAGAGAATAAACCTGGCGATGAACAATTTGCACAAAAAACAATGTATGTCCATTTTGGCTCTAAATACGAACACCTTTTGCCCCAGATGGAAAATTCTGGATAAACGAGTCTAGTGGACAGAGGGAAACAGTATTAACCTATTATCCTGCACAGGTCAGAACTTTACTACACCCCCCCCCCCCCCCACACACACACACAAATAAGGAAAGAGCTTGTAAGAGATTAACTGAAAATTTCTCGAGAGGTCAAATCCTTGGAGCGCCCACTTGAAAAACAACGCGGCATAAAGGCAAACTCTAGCTCTCCGGGTGCTTGATGCGTCCTTATATCCTGAAACCGGAGAACCGCAGTAATCTTGCCCCGGGACAGAGGCCCGTTGCTATGGAGACGCAGCGCACTGTTCGGGTAGGGAAAAAAAAACAGGTCCGATTCTCCCTCAAAACGTCGTCAGTGTATCCACGCGAAATGCACGATGCGTTAGCTTCAGCCAGATTGTCAGCGACTTTTACGTCAGTGCACTTTGATTTGCTGAAGAGTTTTTAAAGTCAATATTCGAGAATAAAACAGGATCCCAAACTCCCTATCTAAAGTGCGCGTCAATCCCCTGCATATGACCTTGAACGGCTGAACAGCACCAGCGAATCACAGACGTGCGGGGTTGCCTAGTTCCGTGAGAAGGCGTTTCGCTCAACCACGCTGTCTCCTTTCCGTGTGAGATTTCGACATGGCACCGCTGCAGTGCGCTGCTATTGGCTATCACCATATTCAGGAGATTTGACGCGGACTCCAGTGCATGTAACCTGTGCGTATGAGATGTCGACTACAGAGCCACCTACCGAATTGTTCCAAACCCCGTCGTGACGTAGGATTCTGGCAGGAACACGTCAACCAATCACGTTCATTCTTTTTCAAGGAGCACGCCTATATTGTCCTTTTAACGATCTTATATTGATATACACATATCTGTCATATATCTTTCTAAATCCGATATAGAAACTAACGAATTCCATATTAAAATCATTACTTGATTGATAGATTGATGTTTATAGTGTGCCCACATCAGCACATAAGATATTTTTGCCTGTCACTCTGTACGAGGGCTGGCCCCTAACAAGAAAATGAAATATGCCTGTTTAAAACTTTCTTACTCAAATTTTAAAACTAATTCGCTCATTTATTACTGAACAGGAACTAAAACGATACTATCTCTGTGGATTAAAATCTCCTTAGGTTAAAAGCTGAGGCTGAAAAGGGGCACACGGGACAACACGACGCCGCAAAGGATTATCCTGGTCGTGGGGCCAGGCGCCAGAGCCTCGTTGGTCTGCAACAAACAGTTTGTGGGGTGTACTACGGGGGCGTGAGGTTGACATTTGGATGCCCTATCAGGGGGTCGCCACTTTAAACCCCTTAAATCATGACTGGATATTAGTATATTTCGATGACAATAATTCATTTAACTGACTGATATCTAATCTAGCCGGAAGCTCTAAGTGGCAGATTTTTTATGGGGTAGTTAGATCCCGCGCGTTCGTGGCGAGAGATCCAGGGTTCGATCCCTGGTGGGGACATTTATGGAGCAACTTGAAAGATATACTGGCGGACTCCAGTCTCGAAAGACAGAAAACAGGGGCGATCCGGTTCCGCATCACTCAATGAAAACCTGCCTTGCAGACCCTGGTCCTCCTCAAGTCCTTAAACCTGTAATTTTCAAACGACCGACTAGGGAAAATGAAGGAAATGCATGCTAACAGCACCAAACCTGACCTGCATAACCTATTAACATGCTTATTTCTGCTATTATATGTATTTTCAAGTTGCTAAAGCTGTCCCTAGCCGCTAGTATTTTCAATGATTTAATTGTTCCGATCACCGCTTGATGGCGCTGATGTTTGGAATTTATTTTACCATGGTAAGACTTGCACAGGAAGAAGAGGAGCAGAAAAGGAGAGATTCAGAAGTTACTAAAAATAAAATAATGCCCTAATAGTTTCCGTCCATTAGACTTACTTTCACCAAAATATATACCGATTGTGCATTGAAAGTACAGAGCATTCACTGAGATTCGCTACGAGACTCGGCGGCAAGCGGCCCGGCGTCAGCGCTTGTATTTCCCGATGAACGGGTCCGCTACAGTCGCACGCCACAGTCTGTTTTTTTCGCTCTCCCTGCCTTCGCTCGCCTTTTTTTTTTTCTTCTGTTGACGTTGCAGACTGACGCCAGTATAATCCTCCCTCGGAAGTTGTGTTGTGTCGTGTCCGTGTGTTGAAAATTGTGGCTTAATATGGCACCACAAAAGTTTACATTGCAAACAAAGGATTTATCTTGTCGAGTGTTACTTCGGAAACAGGAATTGTGGAGAAGTGCGAGGACGTTGTGCAACGAAATTTCCTAGTGTTCCTGTTCCCGTAAAAAGTTTAGAGTAACAGGGTCAGTTCTGAATAAAAGTGGAAAGAAAAACCCACGTGTACTTATTGAAGAAAAACTCGATGAGATAGGACAAAGGTTAGAACAGTCTCCTCGGAAATCTATCCGCCGCCTCTCACAAGAAACGGGTGTTTCAAAAACCATCTAGGTCCCCCGATTTGTCATCCTGCGATTTTTATTTATGGGGAAATCTGAAAAATAAAGTATACAAAGACAATCCGCACACCATCCCTGAGTTAAAAGAGAGTATTGTACGAGAAATCGGGAGAATTACAGTAGACGAACTTGCACGTGTAAATCCCAATTTCCTTCGGAGATGCCAGGAATGTATTGCAGCAGAGGGACATCATTTTCAACACCTTCTGTAGTCAAGGTTAGTACACAATATGAAAACTAATTTTAATAGCCGACTCCACCGACTGTCGCGGACCCGTTCGCCGGGAAAGACAAGCGCTGACGCCGGGCCGCTTGCCGCCGAGTCTCGTAGCGAATCTCAGGGAATGCTTACAATACACAAGGTTAAAACCTCAACTGAACCGCATATAATAAACGTTACACCTACAACACAAATATGTACGTAAATTAAGACCATTTGTAAGAAATCAGACTTTTGTTCTCGTGAATAAACCGGTCGATATCGTTCTCCTAGTAGTGGTAACCTGGAATTCAACCTTGTATAGAACGAGGTTCGGTTCTGGCGTCTTCTTCGCTCATGTCTTTAGATATTGTTTCAGTGCTAGTGCTAGTGCTCGCTCTCGCTCTCGCTCTCTCTCTCTCTCTCTCTCTCTCTCTCTCTCTCTCTCTCTCTCTCTCTCTGGTACTACTTTACTTTATAGGGTTGACACCTATAAATGATTTATTTCGCACTTTTTTACATTGCTAACGTACTATTCTGAAATCCGGAACATTTCTTTAGATGAAATAATGAATTTCTAACGAAAATAATGTATATTTCTTACATTTACGGGTACTTACTGTTACTCGTTATTTCGATTCTGTAACACACATTATGGCGATAGCGTACTGGTTCATCGTGCGTTGTGATAGTGTTTTGTCGATTTATGCAGTGTTGCAACCTTGTTCACCGGAAAATACCTACTCTCGTGCCTGGATTTGAAATTATGCTAATACCTCGCAAACCATTGACGTTAGACCCACAAACCATTTTCAGTAAGGTTAGGTTAGGTTAGGCAAGCATAGTTAAAAACATTAAAAAAAAAAAAATACTCGACACGTCATGTTCTAGTGAAAACGCGGCGAGTTTGAAACACTGACTACGGGGTTTACGTCATCTAACACACGGAACATTGTGCTCTCGTGCAGGAAGCAAATGGCGGCAGCAGAAACAGCGTGTCGGACAGAGATTTTCGCAGAAAACAACATGCATTCGCATTAAAATGTATCAAAACTACATTCACGAACTTCCACAACGCTAAAGAAAATGATTTGCGTAACTCCTGTAAATAGTAAGAAATCCGTCACACCTATAGTAAAGTGCTACCCTCTCTCTCTTCCCCATACACTAATATCGTACCAAAAAGATATCGGTTGACTTGTCGAAATTACTTAACGTCTACATTTACTTGTTGTGTACAAAATGACATACAATCAAGTATGAATGAAAATTGGATCCAAGTTATCAAAAACCACCGAGAGCTTCGAATCGCTGGTCAGGAGTGGAAATAAACAGCTGAATGATGTCCCCTTTTAAATGAATTTTGTTAATCATAACAATGAGAGTATTGATTTGCAAACATAATTTGCAAAATGTAAATGTGTAATTAAAATAATCAACTGAATATTTGAAGAGCGAATGACGGTTCACTGCCTTAGTGAGAAATATAGCCACGCTCCCTTTCCACCAGCAATAATGTCTGGCGCTGCCATATTCATTATTAACGATTTACGCCCAAATATCTCCTCAGACCAACGATCACGTGGTCATGTCAAACAACTCCACGAACGGTCGATACAAAACCTTAAGCTACATTTGCTCAATTAAGCCCTTGCACAGAATTCGAGATAACTCTTGACTGGTGGATCCTCATTCCGTATGCAGATGACCTGGCAGCAGTGGTTTCCACCCGAATATCCTCCCACGGGATATTGCCTGGCGTGGGGGATAAAGGAACCAGTCATGCAAAATTCAAATCCCGAAATTCGACACTCCGTGAAACCGAATCCAACCGAATACCGCCTACGACGACGCTGTTACCATAGCAACGAATTCAGGTGACGTATTCGTGAAAATCTCCCAGAATTCCGCAGGAAACATATTGCGTTTTCTACCCGTTCACGAGATTCTTTAATATCTTTCGATCTTATAAAGGCGTGGGTGTTTTGTACTGCTTAAATCACCCCTTTACCGATTCTTAAAATCACGAACACATTAATTACCTATTGAATCCCTTTGCTCGTAGAATTCACAAACGCATAGGTGGGATCAAAAAATTATTGAAGGATCACAGTCTCGATCTGGAACGTGCAATCTGTTCGTAAAATACGTTGACTAGAGCCATCTACCGAAACGTTCGAAACTACTTTGTGGTTACGTACGTAGGTTTCTTCTGTACTCACTGTGTTATATCGTGTAAAAATATAAAAATAGATGCATTCAATTTCTAATTCCATTAAGAAGATAACCTTGTAAGTTCAATTTTCAGTCATAACTGAATATTAGCATTAAGGAATTATTACAATGCTTGTATTCGAATGTCTTACCATGTAGCGGAATGTTCCAAACGATACACTTGTACGGCTAAAAAGATTCAAGATCTCTTTCATGGTGAGACTGATAGAAATGTTCAACCAATACTGTTGAACAGGATCGTGTAAAGGCCTCAAAAAGTGCTTTTTAATCCTATATACGTCAATGTTTTTCTTAATCCTATATATAACAAAGAGTAAAGGTTGCCACGACCAATTACTTATTCCGTCGGAAAACGACAAAATGCAAGGGCGTTTGCAATGCAATTGACGTATGAATATCTCTGGACAATTTCTACAAAGATCTGCATTAAGTCAAGTGAATAAAATCTGATGCGGGGCATATGATGTAAGTGGGCGTGCTTAAATCCAGCCACTTCTTCTTCTCTGCTGGAATTACACTGTTTTCGTAGAGTATTATACAGTGTGCTTCAAAAGTCGCGCAGCCCAAACTTTGACAATTTATATCATGAAAACCGTGATTTATTTTCACCGGGTTTTCTGCATTATAAAGCCTCATCCATTCAGATATTTTCAATGCTTAACATCATCACTTTTCTCCATACAGAAAATTAAATAAATTAATAACTGGGGGAATGCAGCGTTAAAATTCTTCCGGAATGCCACTTTTCGGTGAAGAAATACGCAAGAAATTAAAGAAAGGTCATAATTAGACGTCTGATGACTGATGCCATGGTAATCTGTAATTTGCAACCAATATCGGCCACGTGCAGCATTTGATGGTTTTTTGACGGGCGATTATGTGCGTTAAGTGGAAAAGTGAAAATTTTAGGGACATCACCTTAGCTGGCAACACTAGAAGGTCGAAATTTTATCAACAGACACAAGTAACATGCAATAATACTCTGTAGTAACGTTCTTCTTCAGAAAATATAAATGACAGTGGCAATCGTGAAACAGTGTCGGATGGTTGCATATGTACAGCATAAAAATGCAGATTTTGAAGGGCTCATAACATCGACAGGTATAATGTTACGGGCAGAATTCGGTAGAATTTCATATGGCAACGCTGACTCAGACTGGTCCGGTACCGCGCTGGCCGTTCATAAACGGTTTCATGTTTAAGTCTAAACTACAAGGACCGTAACACCAAAGGAGAAATATTATATTGAAGAAAGCCTGTGACCTCCACGTGACAAGATATCCATTGCATCGATTCTCAACGTCAAAACACAAAGAAAGATTAGCTGAGACTGAAATTTGAACCGGTAGAGACCGGGAACTGAACAAACAAGATCCGAAGGAAAATTTATAGACACCCTGCACCGTCGAGTCTTGATCTCGGAAATTGAGGAAGTGATGTCAACTCCAGGCTGTAAAGCTGTTGTCTGTTCCGGTATTCAATCCCCAAACAATGCAATTGTCTGCTCGTTGCGTAACACACGATTCGCTCCACTGGCGCCCATTCTCCTCGATTGGCTCGCACTGCACGACGGGAAATTGTGAAGCGTCGTGGACTCAATTGGTCTTTTGATAGAGGCGTGTAAATAGTGTTCCCACCCCCTGCTCTCACTTAGGGGAACAAGAACCCTCTGGGGGATACAATCAACAATCGACACGTTATGCACGTTGAACTTGTTCCTTCAAGACCCGTATCTTTTGGGGGAGGCCCTTCCTTGAGGCGACGCAAAAAGGGCACATGCACTGGCCCCAGTGACGGCGCCAGGGAAAAGTGACTGGGGGGGGGGCGGAAGGGGGGGGGCGACAAATATTGTTGTTGGGCAGTCACATTGAAACGCCCGAAAACACTATATACAAATATAATATATATAATAATAATGCTTATATTATTATTATTAGCTATATTCATTATGGTGTTTTGTGATTATCCTTTATTCAAAACGGACGTTTACTGCCTAAATTTAATTTTGATTCCGAGTTTATCTCCATATGATTAGCTTTAATTACTTTTTTTTTATTCGTGGGAACTGCCGCAAGTTGCGTTGCTTCTAGTGGCCTATTTCAATATTAGAAGACATTTATAATTTTATAATTCATCGTCTTTCTTGAGTTGAAACTACTGATATAAATATTCAAGATATAAGATAATAATATAAATGACGAAAACAAATCGAAGAGTTTAATTTTCTTGCAAAATTAACATGACGTTGGAAGAAATTAATCTTCGTAAGTATTAGAAACAATGAAAGTCACTAAGTGAAGTGCAATTCTCCTGTAGGAGAATTCGGCTGTATGTGCTTTGGAGAACACATTGCCTACCTTCGGTACGTCCAGGACTTGACATTTCTTCTCAATAGCAAGGACAGCCAAATGAGGCAGCTGGCATCCGACATCCTGTTTCGAGTAGGGATGGACAGATCCGGATCCTAAATTTTTTCGGACCCGGATCCGCGGATCCGGATCCGTTTTGCCATCCCAAATCAGCTTCTTTGGAAAGTAAAAATGTGTTTATAACATATTGTTACATGCTAATATACATATATATGTAATACACACACACACACACACACACACACATATAGTGTGTGTGTGTGTGTGTGTGTGTGTGTGTGTGTGTGTGTGTGTGAGTGTGTGTGCGCGCGCGCGCGTGTGCGATTTGTAATTAATTAATACACTTACAATGGAGGTATAAGTCTCCCCCTCAGATTTCCATGAAACCTGCGAAGTTTCATGAAAATCGGAGGGGGTACAGGGGGCAGATCCTTACTTCAATTTGTCCTCATCTTGACATTTGAGGGGATTTTACCCACTAAAACAGTGTTTACCTGAAACAGAAAAACACCTATTTCTTCCTTTGGGCCCCTCTATACACCTGCCACGTTTCATGGAAATCGGAGGGGAACACAAGGGTCAGATCCTTACTTCAATTTGTCCTCATCTTGACATTTGAGGGGAGGTTGCACCCTAGAACAGATTTTTAGCCGAAACAAAAAAAAAACACGTATTTCTTCATTTGAGCCCGTTTATACACAACCTGCCAAGTATCAGGGAAATCGGAGGGGGACACAGGGATCAGATCCTAACTTCAATTTGTCCTCATCTTGACACTTGAGTGGGTTTTGCCGCGTAAAACAGTTTTTTTTTTAGCTGAAACAAAAAAAACAGGTATTTCTTCCTTTGGGCTCCACTATAAACATGCCAAATTTCATGGAAATCGGAGGGGGACACAGAGGTCAAATGCCCACTTAAATTTGTCCTCATATTGACATTTGAGGGGGGTTGCCCCCTAAAACAGTTTTTTAGCCGAAACAAAAAAAAACACGTATTTCTTCCTTTGGGCCCGTTTATACACACACCTGCCAAGTATCAGGGAAATCGGAGGGGGACACTTAGATAACCTCCCTTGTTAGTCTTACACTTTGTAATTATATAACACTGCATATATTATATTATAATGTTTTATTTTAATTTGTAAAACTGTAACTGTAGAACAATTGTATAATTTTTGTATAACATTTCTATCTTGTTATATGTGTTAAAGGTTTCATCCTGGAATGGAATGTCTCACATTTATGAGTGTTTCCATTTCCAGTACATTCGAATGAATACATATTCGTTTCAATGGCATTTACAAAATCACCTCTGACATTTTATGTTAAACAAGTAAGATTACTTTTGTGCACGAGTGTGTTAGCCGAAAGTATTTTAGGAACAACACTTGAAAAAAATTATTGTAGGACTAACTAATGAAAAATTTCTTTGTAATCGAAGATCATAATACCTTTTAAGGTGTGGTAATACAAGAATGGGATTGAGATACGAAACCCTCGGATCCGGATCTCTCGAATCGGGATCCGTAACTTTTGGATCCGGATCCGTTTGACCATCCCTAGTTTCGAGCAAAGGATTTCAAAGGTTTCAAACACGAAAAGGTTCATTCACACGCTGCATTGGAGAGAATAGATCTAGAGTGTGAACCTTGTAAAATGCCAATTTATACTTTCCTAGGATTTCGAAGAAATCTAAATCCATTAAGTGGAGTACTTTCGTTCCATCTTCGTAACGCTGAAGATTTTTGGGCACAATCTGCTTTTCATCTTTCAGGTAAATGTTGTAACAGGAATAAAAATCTGAAAAAGGTTACAGTTATCTCATATTTCAAGAAATATTCTGACCCTGATGCATTTCTCACTCGACCACTCCAACAAATATTTGTGCTACACAATCACAGGCATCTATGGAGTTCTTGGGAAGAAATTCTTCGATTTTATACGTACGAGAAAAAGCGAACCTGCATCTAATGACTGAAGAGTGGTAAATCCTAATAAGCGTTCTTTTACCCGCCCGCGATACAAATATCTTTCTTGTTCCTACATATCTCGCAATGTATTTTGTTTCATCTGACATCAGTGCGAATACTTTCGCCTCTTCCACTTCCTGGCTTATTTTGCTGAGAATTAGTGTGGATATTACGCAGATTAATTTGTTTTGAATATAATTTTGAGTGTAATTTACTTTTTAAGGTTCAAGTGCAATACATTTCCGAATAATATCCGCTAATTTTGAAATTAACTTCAAGAGTATCGAAGAAGTTCCCTTTGGTAAGGTTTGCCTCAGACTCCTCTAGAAAATCAAGACCCTGAATAGTAAGAAACCGCGATGCATCCACAACAACTGACATGTAGTGTCGGCTCTCTTGGATCACTTTTGGTCCCGGGTTTGATACCCGGTGCAGGCAATTTAAACTGAAGGTCCAGTCCCGATTAGCCTTAATGTGCATAAAGTTGATTAAAAACACCAAATCAACCAACCAACCAAATCTTGAATTACTGTTGAATGTATTTGAATAAATAGCGTTGTCAGTTACGACCCACGATTAGAATAATTTGCCCGTACTACAGATGATGTTTTGTGGTCCTCAGAATGTTCGTGATGTTTTAAATCCATTCACATTCAACGCTTTTTTCCAGTTCTTAAAACTGGTTAACACGTAGGTTAATCGCGACGTGGAGGACATAAATGAATGAGAAATTGCCTACGGTCAGGTAGGCGCTCGAATCTTGAACGAAAGTCACAAAAACACACACATACACACATATATATATATATATATACTAAAACCAATTAATATTTGTTAGTTAAGTTGGTATTATAAGCAGGAAAGTGATATCATGCAGAATACACCACTTAGAAAGGTTGAAAATCGTCATACTCTTAGAAATTAACTCTCCTATTATTCGATATTTTATTAACACGCACCCCCCTGCCCCCTCTGGCGTCGTCACTGACTGACCCCCTATTTGATTTGGGTTTTGTTATTTAGCGTCGCTTTTCTTCCACTTTTGGCTAATCGCGACGATGGGGATGAGTACTGACATGACGAAATTGATGTAGAAAATGGTGCCATAATTTTTAAATATAATTCTAAAACGATTTTGTCAAATAATTCAAGTTCACTCATGGAAATTTCCATTACTTATCTATTTTTTAAAAATAAATTGTACAGTATATGTTTCTTATCATTTTTGTGTGTTTTCTGTATCACGTGTATCATTAAATCACAATAAAGTTTTACTGTTGCTACCGAATTTTAAAATATGCAGCGTTATGATAGGAGTCGGCCATGTATTAGAATGTATTGCATAGTTATTTATGCTCTTATCGGTACAGCCCTTTTTTTTAGGAAGGCAACTCCGGCTCAATAAGTAATTACTTTTAATCCAGTCTTGTTCTAATTAATAAATTAAATAGGGCTGAGCAGATACTCTTACCGATTCCCACCGCTACCGATACTTGAGAATTGCAATAATTAAAAATTCGTTCAAAATATTAACCAATATTAGTGTGTAAATATTCCTCTACAATTATATGCATTATATTACCAAGAAATTTGCATTAAAATATTCCATAATTACGTCAGAATATTAAAATAGATTTTATGTAATCACAAAATATAGATTTTCGTGCAAAAATTGATGCAAAATAAAAAATAAAGTTGGAATTTTGCGTAATTTCCAGGATAATTAGATTCCGTGAAATTGGCATGAGGGATTTTTGCGGACCCCGTGAAAGACTAAAATGCCGGAAAAGTCTCGGCTGGTATCGGTAGATAAATTCCAACCGATACTTTCCGATACAGATACCACTGGTATCGACCGATACATCGGCTCAGCCCTAAAATTAAATGTTTTAAGATCGCATTTCAAAATGTGTAGATTTTTCTTAGTTTGTTTCGGGGCTTTCTTAACCCATACATGACACCCCCCCCCCGAAAAAAAATGTCTCCTGAGAAAAATGAGGCTGGCGCCTGAACTACTTTTTGTTTTCTAGCCTTGCTCACAAAGAAAAAACATGTCCAGGTCGGGGTTCGAACTCGGGAAGCGCTGGCGTCGTACGTAACCACTCGGACACGGAGGTCGACTGGCGTCCTATTAAATAACTATTTAGAGAGAGCCGCCCCAAGAAAGAAAGAGAGAGAGAGAAGAAATATTCCCCCCTCTCTCTTGTTTCTTCCTCTATCTCTTTCTTCTCCTTCTCTCTTCTCTTCTTTAAAGAGAGAGAGAGAGAGAGAGAGAGAGAGAAAGAAGCATCTTTCTTTCTTTTTCCCCTCCCCCTTCCTTTCCCACTTCTCTCTCTTTCCGAAAGAGAGAGAATAAGAGAAATGAAGAAGAAACGAGAGAGAACGGACGGGGGTCAACGGGGGATAGAGAGAAAGAGAATGGGGAAGAAATGTTCCTTTCTTTTTTCCTAGTGTCTCTTTTTTTCTTTCTACACAATCCCCTCCCCCTCTCCAGGAAACAATGAAAGACGATCTCCCCTTTCTCTTTTTTAAACAGAGAGAGAGAGAGAGAGAGAGAGAGAGAGAGAGAGATCTTTCTCTCTCTCTCTTCCCCTAAGGGGATTGAGGGGCAAGGAAAAGTTAGAGAGAGAGAAAGATTCTACCCCCTTCCCCTGCCCTATCTCTCTCTCTCTCTCTCTCTCTCTCTCTCTCTCTGATTGTCAGTTATACAGCTATTCTCTATCCACTGTAGAAACGAAGTTGATGTAAACAGCACCACGCGACTTCTGAGGAAAAGTTCCTTTCCTATGTGTTGCTTCTGGTGCTATATCGCTAACATTTGTGTAAAGACAACTGCCCTTGAAAGGAAATTAATGTAGAAATGATAAGGAATGGGATATTTATTGAATAACAATAGGATGTTATGTCCACTAATATTTTATGCATGTTTTCTTAAGTACTGTTAATTCCAAGTCGTCCAATGACAATCTAATCCTTGCCTTCTACTATGTTCGGTGGAAATAAATATCCCTAGTTTATACAACAAATAATAAGCAATTACATTTGGATTATTTAATTTTAATACTTCGTAAGTCTTTCGGGGGGGAGGGTCCAGCCCCCTGAACCCCTCCTCCAAATACATCCTTGGGTGTATTTAATACAAACTTCACATATACATGTCGATTCACAATCATTTATATGCAATAAAGTAACGGCCTAAATATACAGTTCGTTAACCTGCAACGCGCTTCATTAGCATTTTCCTGCCATACAACAAAATAGTGTCTGAACAGCACAATTTACCTGCGGTTGGCAACGCTGGGCATTCCTTGTTCTTACTTCCGCCGCCAGGTTCGCGAGCATCGCTTCCGATTTGCCGGCGGTTTCCATGACGACGTGGTAAGGGTCTCGGCGTCGTGACATCTTGACAAGCGAAGCGTACGGAAAGAAGACAGAAAAAAGATTTATTGGAATTCCATTTCCCCCTTTGCAGCTTGAAAGGAAACAAGGGGGGAGGCGAATGCGAGAAGAAAACTCTAACAGAACTGAGCAGAAAACAAGAATTGAAAGAGAAGGCTGCCGGAATTGCATGCTAGAGAAATATTCGGTTAGGAGAGCGAGATTGAAGTTGAAGCAACACGATTAGAATGAAAGGAAAAAGTGGGGTGGAAGAAACATGAAGTGGAGCGGATGCAACGCGTGCACACGACAAAACGGATGTAAGGATTGAAGAAACTTGAAGCACGGGAGAAAAAAAAAAGACACTCGATTTTCTGAACACAAGATGTTTTGCGGAGGAAAAAATCAACACGCGATGAACAGTGTCGGGTCGCAAGTTCGTTCGACTGTGATGGTGCGCTCACTGTTGAACATTTCCACCAGTGTTGGCAGATCTTGGAAAATTGCCTCACTAACTGCAAATGGAGATAAAAAAAAAAGCTTGGATAGGCAACGTCGCTGTTCTACTTCCTTCGCAGATTGTGGCTATGAGGATGAACGATAGATGAAACCCATCAGAATTATCATACCCTAGCCAGTAGGGATAGCAACATAAATCAATGTCTGGATCTCATCCACACTCTAAATAAGTGCTTCTCAACCGCCGGGGTCTGACATAAATTATACCAGGCTACGAGAAGTTCTCCTGAAGTTTGCGACTTGCAGCCCGAGATGGCAACGACCTGGAAAGATAGCCTTTCGTTCGGGTTTTCACTGCGATAACAGAAAATGCTTTCGCGACATTGGCGGTGATGATTCAGACCATTGCTTCCCGCCTCCAAATTTGAACGTTGACGTACAGGCAACTGCCGTTTGAGCAGCAATTTTCATTAACAAATATATTGAATGGGGAATGTTCTGATTAATTTGAATTTTTCAGTGTCCGAAATGGAACACGCCAATGAAAAAACATATTGGCCATAGGAAGCGAAAGATTCCGTTAGATCAAATCGTTTTCAACTAATTTAAACCAAATTTTATATTTGACAACAAGCCTAGACATAACCGAAGTAATACTCTCTACGATTATGCCATAATTTATTTATTAATATTAAATTACAATGGTACATATTAATTAATGTATAATGTTAAAAAAAAAGTTCTTGATCTCGTCTCGAAGTATGTGGTTTCGTTGTTTCTCGATTTGTAAATGTTGGATGATACTGACTTAGTGGTTGAATTACTTGAAGCAATAAACCCGGTATGGGTATGACTCATCGCACCAAACTCGAACACCTTCTTGCTCAAGCAAAGTGTTTCATCTGACGTAAGCGCGGGATGCTTTATTGGTTAGATTAGGTTTCATAGGTTTCATTCTCTTAGAATAAATACAGTACATTTCGTTTAATTCTCTTAGAAAAAATACACTACATTTCGTTTATCTCTTAGAATAAATACACTACATTTCGTTTAATTCTCTTAGAATAAATACACTACATTTTGTTTATCTCTTAGAATAAATACACTACATTTCGTATAATTCTCTTAGAATAAATACACTACATTTCGTTTAATTCTCTTAGAATAAATACACTACATTTTGTTTATCTCTTAGAATAAATACAGTACATTTCGTTTAATTCTCTTAGAATAAATACACTACATTTTGTTTATCTCTTAGAATAAATACACTACATTTCGTTTAATTCTCTTAGAATAAATACACTACATTTCGTTTAATTCTCTTAGAAAAAATACACTACATTTCGTTTAATTCTCTTAGAATAAATACACTACATTTCGTTTAATTCTCTTAGAATAAATACAGTACATTTCGTTTAATTCTCTTAGAATAAATACACTACATTTCGTTTAATTCTCTTAGAAAAAATACACTACATTTCGTTTAATTCTCTTAGAATAAATACACTACATTTCGTTTAATTCTCTTAGAATAAATACACTACATTTCGTATAATTCTCTTAGAATAAATACACTACATTTCGTTTAATTCTCTTAGAATAAATACACTACATTTTGTTTATCTCTTAGAATAAATACACTACATTTCGTATAATTCTCTTAGAATAAATACACTACATTTCGTTTAATTCTCTTAGAATAAATACACTACATTTCGTTTAATTCTCTTAGAAAAAATACACTACATTTCGTTTAATTCTCTTAGAATAAATACACTACATTTTGTTTATCTCTTAGAATAAATACACTACATTTCGTATAATTCTCTTAGAATAAATACACTACATTTCGTTTAATTCTCTTAGAATAAATACACTACATTTTGTTTATCTCTTAGAATAAATACACTACATTTCGTATAATTCTCTTAGAATAAATACACTACATTTCGTTTAATTCTCTTAGAATAAATACACTACATTTCGTTTAATTCTCTTAGAAAAAATACACTACATTTCGTTTAATTCTCTTAGAATAAATACACTACATTTCGTTTAATTCTCTTAGAATAAATACACTACATTTTGTTTATCTCTTAGAATAAATACACTACATTTCGTATAATTCTCTTAGAATAAATACACTACATTTCGTTTAATTCTCTTAGAATAAATACACTACATTTTGTTTATCTCTTAGAATAAATACAGTACATTTCGTTTAATTCTCTTAGAATAAATACACTACATTTTGTTTATCTCTTAGAATAAATACACTACATTTCGTTTAATTCTCTTAGAATAAATACACTACATTTCGTTTAATTCTCTTAGAAAAAATACACTACATTTCGTTTAATTCTCTTAGAAAAAATACACTACATTTCGTTTAATTCTCTTAGAATAAATACAGTACATTTCGTTTAATTCTCTTAGAATAAATACACTACATTTCGTTTAATTCTCTTAGAAAAAATACACTACATTTCGTTTAATTCTCTTAGAATAAATACACTACATTTCGTTTAATTCTCTTAGAATAAATACACTACATTTCGTATAATTCTCTTAGAATAAATACACTACATTTCGTTTAATTCTCTTAGAATAAATACACTACATTTTGTTTATCTCTTAGAATAAATACACTACATTTCGTATAATTCTCTTAGAATAAATACACTACATTTCGTTTAATTCTCTTAGAATAAATACACTACATTTCGTTTAATTCTCTTAGAAAAAATACACTACATTTCGTTTAATTCTCTTAGAATAAATACACTACATTTTGTTTATCTCTTAGAATAAATACACTACATTTCGTATAATTCTCTTAGAATAAATACACTACATTTCGTTTAATTCTCTTAGAATAAATACACTACATTTTGTTTATCTCTTAGAATAAATACACTACATTTCGTATAATTCTCTTAGAATAAATACACTACATTTCGTTTAATTCTCTTAGAATAAATACACTACATTTCGTTTAATTCTCTTAGAAAAAATACACTACATTTCGTTTAATTCTCTTAGAATAAATACACTACATTTCGTTTAATTCTCTTAGAATAAATACACTACATTTTGTTTATCTCTTAGAATAAATACACTACATTTCGTATAATTCTCTTAGAATAAATACACTACATTTCGTTTAATTCTCTTAGAATAAATACACTACATTTCGTTTAATTCTCTTAGAAAAAATACACTACATTTCGTTTAATTCTCTTAGAATAAATACACTACATTTTGTTTATCTCTTAGAATAAATACACTACATTTCGTATAATTCTCTTAGAATAAATACAGTACATTTCGTTTAATTCTCTTAGAATAAATACACTACATTTCGTTTCATTCTCTTAGAATAAATACAGTACATTTCGTTTAATTCTCTTAGAATAAATACAGTACATTTCGTTTAATTCTCTTAGAATAAATACACTACATTTCGTTTAATTCTCTTAGAATAAATACACTACATTTCGTTTAATTCTCTTAGAAAAAATACACTACATTTCGTTTAATTCTCTTAGAATAAATACACTACATTTCGTTTAATTCTCTTAGAAAAAATACACTACATTTCGTTTAATTCTCTTAGAATAAATACACTACATTTCGTTTAATTCTCTTAGAATAAATACACTACATTTCGTATAATTCTCTTAGAATAAATACACTACATTTCGTTTAATTCTCTTAGAATAAATACACTACATTTTGTTTATCTCTTAGAATAAATACACTACATTTCGTATAATTCTCTTAGAATAAATACACTACATTTCGTTTAATTCTCTTAGAATAAATACACTACATTTCGTTTAATTCTCTTAGAATAAATACACTACATTTCGTTTCATTCTCTTAGAATAAATACACTACATTTTGTTTATCTCTTAGAATAAATACACTACATTTCGTATAATTCTCTTAGAATAAATACAGTACATTTCGTTTAATTCTCTTAGAATAAATACACTACATTTCGTTTCATTCTCTTAGAATAAATACAGTACATTTCGTTTAATTCTCTTAGAATAAATACAGTACATTTCGTTTAATTCTCTTAGAATAAATACACTACATTTCGTTTAATTCTCTTAGAATAAATACACTACATTTCGTTTAATTCTCTTAGAAAAAATACACTACATTTCGTTTAATTCTCTTAGAATAAATACACTACATTTCGTTTAATTCTCTTAGAAAAAATACACTACATTTCGTTTAATTCTCTTAGAATAAATACACTACATTTCGTTTAATTCTCTTAGAATAAATACACTACATTTCGTATAATTCTCTTAGAATAAATACACTACATTTCGTTTAATTCTCTTAGAATAAATACACTACATTTTGTTTATCTCTTAGAATAAATACACTACATTTCGTATAATTCTCTTAGAATAAATACACTACATTTCGTTTAATTCTCTTAGAATAAATACACTACATTTCGTTTAATTCTCTTAGAATAAATACACTACATTTCGTTTCATTCTCTTAGAATAAATACACTACATTTTGTTTATCTCTTAGAATAAATACACTACATTTCGTATAATTCTCTTAGAATAAATACACTACATTTCGTTTAATTCTCTTAGAATAAATACACTACATTTTGTTTATCTCTTAGAATAAATACACTACATTTCGTATAATTCTCTTAGAATAAATACACTACATTTCGTTTAATTCTCTTAGAATAAATACACTACATTTTGTTTATCTCTTAGAATAAATACACTACATTTCGTTTAATTCTCTTAGAATAAATACACTACATTTCGTATAATTCTCTTAGAATAAATACACTACATTTCGTTTAATTCTCTTAGAATAAATACACTACATTTCGTTTCATTCTCTTAGAATAAATACAGTACATTTCGTTTAATTCTCTTAGAATAAATACAGTACATTTCGTTTAATTCTCTTAGAATAAATACACTACATTTCGTTTAATTCTCTTAGAATAAATACACTACATTTCGTTTAATTCTCTTAGAAAAAATACACTACATTTCGTTTAATTCTCTTAGAATAAATACACTACATTTCGTTTAATTCTCTTAGAAAAAATACACTACATTTCGTTTAATTCTCTTAGAATAAATACACTACATTTCGTTTAATTCTCTTAGAATAAATACACTACATTTCGTATAATTCTCTTAGAATAAATACACTACATTTCGTTTAATTCTCTTAGAATAAATACACTACATTTTGTTTATCTCTTAGAATAAATACACTACATTTCGTATAATTCTCTTAGAATAAATACACTACATTTCGTTTAATTCTCTTAGAATAAATACACTACATTTCGTTTAATTCTCTTAGAAAAAATACACTACATTTCGTTTAATTCTCTTAGAATAAATACACTACATTTTGTTTATCTCTTAGAATAAATACACTACATTTCGTATAATTCTCTTAGAATAAATACACTACATTTCGTTTAATTCTCTTAGAATAAATACACTACATTTTGTTTATCTCTTAGAATAAATACACTACATTTCGTATAATTCTCTTAGAATAAATACACTACATTTCGTTTAATTCTCTTAGAATAAATACACTACATTTCGTTTAATTCTCTTAGAAAAAATACACTACATTTCGTTTAATTCTCTTAGAATAAATACACTACATTTCGTATAATTCTCTTAGAATAAATACACTACATTTTGTTTATCTCTTAGAATAAATACACTACATTTCGTATAATTCTCTTAGAATAAATACACTACATTTTGTTTATCTCTTAGAATAAATACACTACATTTCGTATAATTCTCTTAGAATAAATACACTACATTTTGTTTATCTCTTAGAATAAATACACTACATTTCGTTTAATTCTCTTAGAATAAATACACTACATTTTGTTTATCTCTTAGAATAAATACACTACATTTCGTATAATTCTCTTAGAATAAATACACTACATTTTGTTTATCTCTTAGAATAAATACACTACATTTCGTATAATTCTCTTAGAATAAATACACTACATTTCGTTTATCTCTTAGAATAAATACACTACATTTCGTTTAATTCTCTTAGAATAAATACACTACATTTTGTTTATCTCTTAGAATAAATACACTACATTTCGTTTAATTCTCTTAGAATAAATACACTACATTTTGTTTATCTCTTAGAATAAATACACTACATTTCGTATAATTCTCTTAGAATAAATACACTACATTTTGTTTATCTCTTAGAATAAATACACTACATTTCGTATAATTCTCTTAGAATAAATACAGTACATTTCGTTTATCTCTTAGAATAAATACACTACATTTCGTTTAATTCTCTTAGAATAAATACACTACATTTTGTTTATCTCTTAGAATAAATACACTACATTTCGTATAATTCTCTTAGAATAAATACACTACATTTCGTTTAATTCTCTTAGAATAAATACACTACATTTTGTTTATCTCTTAGAATAAATACACTACATTTCGTATAATTCTCTTAGAATAAATACACTACATTTCGTTTAATTCTCTTAGAATAAATACACTACATTTCGTTTAATTCTCTTAGAAAAAATACACTACATTTCGTTTAATTCTCTTAGAATAAATACACTACATTTCGTATAATTCTCTTAGAATAAATACACTACATTTTGTTTATCTCTTAGAATAAATACACTACATTTCGTATAATTCTCTTAGAATAAATACACTACATTTTGTTTATCTCTTAGAATAAATACACTACATTTCGTTTAATTCTCTTAGAATAAATACACTACATTTTGTTTATCTCTTAGAATAAATACACTACATTTCGTATAATTCTCTTAGAATAAATACACTACATTTCGTTTAATTCTCTTAGAATAAATACACTACATTTTGTTTATCTCTTAGAATAAATACACTACATTTCGTATAATTCTCTTAGAAT
Organism: Lepisma saccharinum; assembly: GCF_977018435.1. Lineage (NCBI taxonomy): Eukaryota > Metazoa > Arthropoda > Insecta > Zygentoma > Lepismatidae > Lepisma > Lepisma saccharinum. The sequence goes on from NC_139233.1 coordinate 8,658,823, forward strand.
AAATACACTACATTTCGTTTAATTCTCTTAGAAAAAATACACTACATTTCGTTTATCTCTTAGAATAAATACACTACATTTCGTTTAATTCTCTTAGAATAAATACACTACATTTTGTTTATCTCTTAGAATAAATACACTACATTTCGTATAATTCTCTTAGAATAAATACACTACATTTTGTTTATCTCTTAGAATAAATACACTACATTTCGTATAATTCTCTTAGAATAAATACACTACATTTCGTTTAATTCTCTTAGAATAAATACACTACATTTCGTTTAATTCTCTTAGAAAAAATACACTACATTTCGTTTAATTCTCTTAGAATAAATACACTACATTTCGTATAATTCTCTTAGAATAAATACACTACATTTTGTTTATCTCTTAGAATAAATACACTACATTTCGTATAATTCTCTTAGAATAAATACACTACATTTTGTTTATCTCTTAGAATAAATACACTACATTTCGTTTAATTCTCTTAGAATAAATACACTACATTTTGTTTATCTCTTAGAATAAATACACTACATTTCGTATAATTCTCTTAGAATAAATACACTACATTTCGTTTAATTCTCTTAGAATAAATACACTACATTTCGTTTAATTCTCTTAGAAAAAATACACTACATTTCGTTTAATTCTCTTAGAATAAATACACTACATTTCGTTTAATTCTCTTAGAAAAAATACACTACATTTCGTTTAATTCTCTTAGAATAAATACACTACATTTTGTTTATCTCTTAGAATAAATATACTACATTTCGTATAATTCTCTTAGAATAAATACACTACATTTCGTTTAATTCTCTTAGAATAAATACACTACATTTCGTTTAATTCTCTTAGAAAAAATACACTACATTTCGTTTAATTCTCTTAGAATAAATACACTACATTTCGTTTAATTCTCTTAGAAAAAATACACTACATTTCGTTTAATTCTCTTAGAATAAATACACTACATTTTGTTTATCTCTTAGAATAAATACACTACATTTCGTATAATTCTCTTAGAATAAATACACTACATTTCGTTTAATTCTCTTAGAATAAATACACTACATTTCGTTTAATTCTCTTAGAAAAAATACACTACATTTCGTTTAATTCTCTTAGAATAAATACACTACATTTCGTTTAATTCTCTTAGAAAAAATACACTACATTTCGTTTAATTCTCTTAGAATAAATACACTACATTTTGTTTATCTCTTAGAATAAATACACTACATTTCGTATAATTCTCTTAGAATAAATACACTACATTTCGTTTAATTCTCTTAGAATAAATACACTACATTTCGTTTAATTCTCTTAGAAAAAATACACTACATTTCGTTTAATTCTCTTAGAATAAATACACTACATTTCGTTTAATTCTCTTAGAAAAAATACACTACATTTCGTTTAATTCTCTTAGAATAAATACACTACATTTTGTTTATCTCTTAGAATAAATACACTACATTTCGTATAATTCTCTTAGAATAAATACACTACATTTCGTTTAATTCTCTTAGAATAAATACACTACATTTCGTTTAATTCTCTTAGAAAAAATACACTACATTTCGTTTAATTCTCTTAGAATAAATACACTACATTTTGTTTATCTCTTAGAATAAATACACTACATTTCGTATAATTCTCTTAGAATAAATACACTACATTTCGTTTAATTCTCTTAGAATAAATACACTACATTTCGTTTAATTCTCTTAGAAAAAATACACTACATTTCGTTTAATTCTCTTAGAATAAATACACTACATTTTGTTTATCTCTTAGAATAAATACACTACATTTCGTATAATTCTCTTAGAATAAATACACTACATTTCGTTTAATTCTCTTAGAATAAATACACTACATTTCGTTTAATTCTCTTAGAAAAAATACACTACATTTCGTTTAATTCTCTTAGAATAAATACACTACATTTTGTTTATCTCTTAGAATAAATACACTACATTTCGTATAATTCTCTTAGAATAAATACACTACATTTCGTTTAATTCTCTTAGAATAAATACACTACATTTTGTTTAATTCTCTTAGAATAAATACACTACATTTCGTTTAATACTCTTAGAATAAATACACTACATTTTGTTTATCTCTTAGAATAAATACACTACATTTCGTTTAATTCTCTTAGAATAAATACACTACATTTCGTTTAATTCTCTTAGAATAAATACACTACATTTCGTATAATTCTCTTAGAATAAATACACTACATTTCGTTTAATTCTCTTAGAATAAATACACTACATTTCGTTTAATTCTCTTAGAAAAAATACACTACATTTCGTTTAATTCTCTTAGAATAAATACACTACATTTTGTTTATCTCTTAGAATAAATACACTACATTTCGTATAATTCTCTTAGAATAAATACACTACATTTCGTTTAATTCTCTTAGAATAAATACACTACATTTTGTTTAATTCTCTTAGAATAAATACACTACATTTCGTTTAATACTCTTAGAATAAATACACTACATTTTGTTTATCTCTTAGAATAAATACACTACATTTCGTTTAATTCTCTTAGAATAAATACACTACATTTCGTTTAATTCTCTTAGAATAAATACACTACATTTCGTATAATTCTCTTAGAATAAATACACTACATTTTGTTTATCTCTTAGAATAAATACACTACATTTCGTTTAATTCTCTTAGAAAAAATACACTACATTTCGTTTAATTCTCTTAGAATAAATACACTACATTTTGTTTATCTCTTAGAATAAATACACTACATTTCGTATAATTCTCTTAGAATAAATACACTACATTTCGTTTAATTCTCTTAGAATAAATACACTACATTTTGTTTAATTCTCTTAGAATAAATACACTACATTTCGTTTAATACTCTTAGAATAAATACACTACATTTTGTTTATCTCTTAGAATAAATACACTACATTTCGTTTAATTCTCTTAGAATAAATACACTACATTTCGTTTAATTCTCTTAGAATAAATACACTACATTTCGTATAATTCTCTTAGAATAAATACACTACATTTCGTTTAATTCTCTTAGAATAAATACACTACATTTTGTTTAATTCTCTTAGAATAAATACACTACATTTCGTTTAATACTCTTAGAATAAATACACTACATTTTGTTTATCTCTTAGAATAAATACACTACATTTCGTTTATCTCTTAGAATAAATACACTACATTTCGTTTAATTCTCTTAGAATAAATACACTACATTTCGTTTAATTCTCTTAGAATAAATACACTACATTTGGTTTAATTCTCTTAGAATAAATACACTACATTTCGTTTAATTCTCTTAGAATAAATACACTACATTTTGTTTAATTCTCTTAGAATAAATACACTACATTTCGTTTAATTCTCTTAGAATAAATACACTACATTTTGTTTATATCTTAGAATAAATACACTACATTTCGTTTAATTCTCTTAGAATAAATACACTACATTTCGTTTAATTCTCTTAGAATAAATACACTACATTTCGTTTAATTCTCTTAGAATAAATACACTACATTTGGTTTAATTCTCTTAGAATAAATACACTACATTTGGTTTAATTCTCTTAGAATAAATACACTACATTTCGTTTAATTCTCTTAGAATAAATACACTACATTTCGTTTAATTCTCTTAGAATAAATACACTACATTTGGTTTAATTCTCTTAGAATAAATACACTACATTTGGTTTTTTCTCTTAGAATAAATACACTACATTTGGTGTAATTCTCTTAGAATAAATACACTACATTGAGCCTAACAACGAAAGCATTTAGCATGACGTCTCAAGGCGAAATACGACACACCATGGGTACACAATAGATTGATTGATTGATTGATTTAGTTTATTTTACTTCGCGTTTTGTGCCTCTTGGCTAATTTGCGAAGATGGGCATGAGTGATGAAAGGATGAAATTGATGAATGGACATTCACAAACAACCAAGCCCGACCGGGATTCGAACCCGGGACCCTTGGCGTCGCAGCGCGATGTGCTAACCACTGGGCCACAGGGTCGGGCGGTACACAATAGAGCATGAGAGAGAGAAAATCGATTGTTTCTCTCGAATCGAAAATAATATCGAGTTGGATAAGCCATGTATTTGATTGGCCACGAAGCGTCCTCGGTCCCTGTATGTAACTCGACACGGGTTGTTCGATCTCTTCGTGAGTACTGATGTTCCCAAAGTGATAGCAATTAAACGAACGTCAGCAATGTTCTGTAGTGATATACAACGCCATTGGGGAGGGCAAATGCACGTGTAGCCAATTTCGCGTACACAGTCCGTAGCGCAGGAAGGCCAAAATCGTGAAATGAAGATAAGTCAGGCATTTTGCTTGCGAAGTTAATTTGGATGTTCTTACTTACCTCGCATTAGTTTGTACTGAAATATACATTTTGAAGGTTGAACATTACTGTACTTTTCCACATAACATCCATTCACATTTAAACATTTGTCCCACCGTGACACCAATTTTTCTATGCCCATGCGGTAGAAATCGTTCGGTTCGACGCGTAACCAATGACGCACGGCTGTCACAACTTCCGTGTCGCAGCTGAAGTGTTTAGGTAAAAGAAAGCAAGACTATAGTAGAATCTAAGAGTAGCAGGACAAGATATAATTAGTTTTCACGTCTATCTTGCATTATTTCTTCCAGATGGACAAGAGCACCTGCAGGGTGAAACAATGGGACATTGCTCCCTCGATATCAAATGTTATACAAATAAAAATACATTTCGTAACGTTCGCAGTATTTGCTTTTCTTAGTCTTGTCAAGTTCAGAGCTGTAGCTAGGGGGCGGTGAGAGTTGGCCCTGGGCGCCGAACGATCTAAATGAAGAGAATTGCAAAAGAGAAAGACGTCCCATGAAATTTTTTGTGCCATATTAAATCAATATTGCTTTCAGTTTGCAAAAATTTGGATCTAAAAATGCGTCGTCGCTCTCCAGGTCCGTTGTTGCCAGTTCCCCTAGGATCCCGTCCGCCCCTGCCGCCTTCCCATTCTTAAAGTTGTTTATTGCCTGTTTCACGTCTGTTGCCTTAATTTCCTCGTCCAGAATTGGAATATAAGTACCTATAGATCTTGCTCAAGATAGGGACAGATGGAAGGCCTGTGTTGCTGCAGCCATGAACCTTCGGGTTTAAGAAGGCTAAAGAGTTAGTTAGTTAGTACCTAGAAAGCGCTGAATGATACCTTTGCCACAGTTTTCTACTTCTGGTGCCCTGTAGAACTCTTCGCAATGTGTGTCCCAGGTTGGTGGTTCAATGTCACCTCCTCCTCCCTTTCCCCACCTTAATCTATTTATGACTGCCCACATCTCCCCGCTGTTTTTGTTCTCCATTGCCCCGTCTAGCATTTGCGTATTCTTGCGCCAGCAGTCTTCCCTCGCTTTTTCAAAGTTTTGCTTGTATTTTTTTGTTAGGTCTAAGTAAACAAACTTTCTATCTTCGCTGTTAAACTTGCTGTATTCTCGCAGAGCTTTTTGCAGTAGCTTTTTCGTGTTTTTGCATTATACCCTCCCCCCTCCCTCCCTACTTCCCCGCGTTCTATCCCGCTCTCTATCTGTGCTTTGAGCATAGATGTAATACCGTCCCCCATAATTTCCCCTCATTCTTTCCCGCCCTCCCTCGTTCCATTTACATTTTGGTACTGTTCTGGTGGCGACACCCCCTCCCCCCTCCGCCGTTTCCCCTCCCGTCCTCCGTGTTGCCGATCTCGGAGACAAAATGATTGGAAAGTGATGCGATTCGATTGTTTCTCCTATTTGGAGGTCTCTCAGTTCCGTTAATAATTCCCTGGGGCCAATTGAGTAATCGATAACGCTTTTATCCGATTGGGACACATACTTAAATTCCCCTTCCGATCACAGAAGTATTTCCCATTTAGTATTTCTAAATCCATCGCCTCGGAAAGTTGCACCGGTTCCCTCCCGTCCGTGTTCATAACTTTATCTTTACTTCTCCTTTCCACTCCCCTTCCCCCCTCCCTTTCGAACATGGTATCTTCATCTCCAATTCTAGAATTCAAATCCACCAGTACTAGTATCCCTGCGTTTGGGTATTTATCTGTTATATTGTGGAGGCAATTGAGAAGATATTCGAAGAATTGATCAGAATAGAATTTAGAATTTTTTGGTGGTCTGTAAGTCACTACGATATTCAGTTGCCAATTGTTAAGTTTTACTCTGAAAGCCACCACAAGTCCCCTACGGCGGATACATAAAGGTGAGTCCATTACTTACTTTGAATTCCAAATGGTTGCTGAAATGACATCTATTTGGAGGTGAAAAAAAAAAATAATAATTCTTTACTAAACTCTACATCCGTACTGTGGTTCAAAAGCATTACATAAAAAAGCATACAAAACACAGTTCTAGCCAAAGTAAGTATATAATATAGTTGAGAGGTTCTAGCCACAACATATAAGGAAAATGAAGATTATTAGGAAAATATGTCGTATGTGCGCAGCTTTAGCCTTGATACCACCTGAAAAAATTGAAGCGTGGCTATGCATCATGGAGATCACTCCTCAGAATGAAAAGCTTATGCAGTTTCTTGACTATTTCTTAGATCAATGGCTGGACAATGCTTCTTTGCCGAAAACCATGTGGAATGTTTATAGACAAAGACACAGGACAAACAACCCTGTGGAAGGTTGGAATAACAAGTTAAATAGGATGGTGGAAATACATAAACCAAATGTGTATTTCCTCATTCAGAAACTGATCGAAGACGCTGAGGAGATGAGCGCCAAAATTATAGCTAAAGACCTAGGCATTCAAGGTCGCAAGGGAAGAAAACAGTATATTGAAAACGACAGGTGTATAAAAACAATTTTAGACAAATATGTTGAAACTGAAGATTTATTTCGTTGCCTTAATTATCTGTCGTACGTTGCAAAGTTTGATTGAAGATCGTTCTGAAAAGTTGACGAAGCTGTAATAGAAGCTGCTAATAGAAGAACCTCTAAACCACCTTCGTGCACTAATCTATACGTTGTCCAGTCCCAAGTCTGGAAAGAAAAGTGCGAGGGAAGGTTCTTATTGATAACACTGGGGAACAAAAAAAAGATTTTATTTTGTGGCTTAAAGTTTAATAACAGTTTCAGCACACAAAACAGCTGTGATTGCCAATTGTATGATTGGTTCAGTTGAATTGACTCCAGTTATTAAAATAAACACACCATGGAAAATGTAGGAGGTAAAATTACTCTACGCTTTTCTCGGTAATATCAAATTTTGATAATGGGCTGAAATTCCCATTAAGAAACTTATTTATTATTTGTAAATTGTTGCTAGTCAACTTATGAAGCATTGCTAGGCAATATATCGGACACTCAACAAAGCTTAAGGAAGAATACCAAAACATAAAAATGGTTTTAGAAAAAAATTGAATATGCTGAACATAAGTGGCTTGTGTGTGTGGATTTGAAGATGGTGAATTTTTTACTAGGACAGCAAAGTGGGTACACAAAATATCCCTGTTTCCTATGTTTGTGGGATAGTCGTGCTAGAGAAAAGCACTGGACAATAAAAGTTTGGCCCCCAAGGGAAAATATTAGTGGGAAAAGCTAATATCATTCATGAACCGCTGATAGATAGGAACAAAATCATCCTTCCGCCACTGCATATTAAGCTTGGGTTGATAAAACAGTTTGTCAAGGCCTTAGATACAAGTGGTGATTGTTGCAAATATATATGCCACACTTTTCCAGGACTAAGTATTGAAAAATTGAAGGCAGGAATCTTGGACGGACCACCACAAATTCGTACACTTATAAATGATGCCAATTTTACAACTTACATGTCTTACATCGAATCTGAGGTCTGACTGAGCTTTGTATCCGTCGTCGAAAACTTTTTGGGAATCACAGAGCAGAAAACTACCGCGATATAGTTGGAAATATGTTGAAAAATTTTGAGAAATTGGGAGCTAATATGAGTGTGAATATACATTTTCTACATAGCCACATTGACAGATTCCCTGAGAACCTTGGTGATTTTAGTGAAGAACAGGGAGAAAGGTTCCATCAGGATATAAGGATAATGGAAGAAAGGTACCAGGGACGGTGGGATCGCCACATGATGGCCGACTACTGTTGGAGCTTACAGATGGATTGTCCTAAAAAGCAATACAGCAGGAAATCGTATAGAAAACGTTTCACATAGTTTGTTACTTCATTGTGTACATATTTTCTTAATTATTATGATCATAGACCTATATAAATTTATTTTTATAATAATGATTGTAATCACAAGAAGAAATATTAAGTTGTTGTTGGAAGTTCATTTATATGTATGTCTTATGTTTCCGCCATTTTGGTTTAGTTGCATTTATTTCATAAATTAGAGCCAATTCAGGAAATATATTATTATATCATTATTCAGCAGCATGAAGTCGCCCTAAATTAGCTCTCAAACACTGTGCCGCAATTTCACTGTTCCCCAGTGTAATCATACTGTGCGCTGATCTCACGTGCGCTTCTTACACGTAATCTAAAGCATATATCAATGGAATTTATACGCACATTTCTGAATTGTGCGCTGTTGTCTAACACTCGTTCATGAGTCATGACTGACTTGTTCAAACCAACGCCTTGGTATCACTACCACAAACTCGCACCTCTCTACTATCCGCTGCCCGAGATTCGAACCCGGGACCTGTGGCCTAAAAAACTCGAAGAAACGTAACATTAGTTCTGCTTTGTAGCTCGGATGTTCCGTTCTTCTTGACAAAAGAAGAAATTTGTCTGCCTCTCTTGGAACTTCTGCCACCGCATTCTAACCAGCAGCAACAACAACAGACTAACAGTACACCGACAAAGGCAGTCACCTCGGGGACTGTGAACTTTGCGGCAAGACGACCACCACGAGGTTAAGAGCTGTTCAGCGAACCACGGCTTAGAAAAAAAAAGGCAAAACGTCCATCGCCTGAAGACTCTTCGTCTGATTAAGAGAGATCACTCAATGTGACGTCATCGAGGGGTTGAGCTCGGCTTGCGGAGAATTTCCGTTCCCCTCAAGTGGGCAATTTGCTCTTCCCAGAAAGGGACAAAGGAGATAAACAAACAGGGGCGGAGGGAGACGAGATAACGGATTGTTTGAGCAGCGTCTCCGAGCTTTCTGCGAAAAGAGGATTGACGAAACTACCCGGTGTCAATTAAGGAATTTTATGGCGAAGACTGGCACCATGTTATGCCAGATCAGTTTCCGGAAATGGATGTGTTCAGCAACAGCCGAAGCGCATGTAAATATTGTATTACTCGTCAGCTTCTACCTTTTGTACGGCTCTCCCAGATGGCGTGGGAGTAACGTTGCCGCCTTGCAATCATGAAGTCCTGGGTTTGATACACTTCATGTATCTACTATATAACTTTAATTTGGGGCTTGCTTGCCGAAATTCGTTCATTTAGAAAACAACTCGAAACTGTTCAGGGCCCTTTTTTGTTCGTGATTTCGGTTTCGATTTTCAGTGACCACAAAAGTGGCAAGACACTCGCTCGCAAAAGAAGCGAGTCGCGCACTTAGCTCCAGACATTGTCCCGTCTACTGTCCAAGTATAAACCCAGCCTTAGATTAGCCAACTGGACTGCGCGGAAGAAACAGTGAACGGGCAACCACGTTTCTTGTGCGTCTTTTGGCGGCCGATTTCCAGCTTTGTTGTTCATGCAAGACCACTGATGGTTATTTCCGCATAATTTTCCTCCCTCCGTGCAATATTTTTATTTCTCACAAAAATGTCCTCGTTTCACTATAAGCATATTATTATTTAATATGATAATTACTAAAATGGGTTTGAAGGAAAATACATTTTTATTTAAAACACAGGCTAGTGCCAGCACATGTTGAACCAAAATGCACCTCTAAATGCACATAATGTCCATTAAAATATTACAAATGCATTTACTAGAACCACTATTTCGTGGTGTCTGCACACAAAAGAAACTACAAAACAAAGAGCAGTCCTCCTAAATCCCAAATTTCATATTATCTTAATACTATTACCTTTATAAAGGTTTATGAAAGTGCATACTGAAAACCAAAAGGTAATGAAAACACGAAGAGGGAAAACAAAGAAATAACCTCAATCAAAATGCTTACGTTTCGCCAATTGTTTTTAGATGATTTCCCACTTTTCCATCCTTTACTTCAAATTGCTTCAATTACCTTCCAATTACTATAAACATCTGTATACACAAGACAATCGATGCTCCGTTCACACGCGGATTAATACATAAAAAAACCTGTTGCAATGTTATGTTGTCTCGAAGTATAGAAGGGGTTGGCCTTGTTATACTCTCCTGCTTTATTTTATATTATTTTACGGCGCTTTATGGCCTCTTAGGCTAATCGCAACGACGATGATGAATGGTGATTTGATGAAATTGATAAACGGACAGTCACAAAGAAACACAGGTTGGGATTCTAACCAGAAATCTTCCTTGACCAGCATTCTCGTCTCGATTTTGCAGAAGTATGTCTCGTTCTCGTCTGGAAATTTCGACAGTTAACCGAGATTTAGAGGAAAAGGTCTAAATATGGGCCCCCTTTTTTATTTTGTCATTTTCGGAGGAAAACAATTAATATATCAAGCACCTGCCTTTAAAATGCATATCTATGATATCTATACTTAAATGTGATAGCATGCTAAAGTATAGAAGTTCTCAATTATTTTTTTTAAAAAAAAGGCAATTTCCAAAAAAAAAAATGGTAAAATTATGTATTTCAAAATTGTTGTCTAAATATGGGCTACTAGTGGCAATATCACAAAAAAGCAATTAAAATTAAAAAAAAAAAACAGTCATTTATCACTCAAACATATACAATTCATATTTATGAATAATCTGTTGTTTTGAAAATCACGCGGAATGGGAAAAATCGAAATTAAGAAAAACATCCAAATATTTGTTGAAAATGTGATCTCAGCATTAGACCTCATATCATAGCCCATGTTTAGACCATCACGCTATTTTTCTTCTTCAATTTATTTTTGATCTCTGTGGTACATATTTCACAAGCAAATCATGGCATTATAAAAGCCCACATTTGTTTTATGTACCGCTAATATCATAACCTATATGCTACAAAGCAGATGAGTAGAGCCCGGAAGTTTGGCAAAATGCCTCTTTTTATCTACTGCATATATTAATAATTTTTTTTCCGGATATACATTTCTTATGTTGTTTCGAATGTTTTAGAAGCCTTTTCATTTTGCCTATTTCGCCTATTTGGGACCCCACTGCCTATTTTTAATTATAATGCCTTTTTTTGCCTTTTTCAATGAAATTTGACCATTTTTTTTAAAAAATGTGTATATAAATTATTTTTCTCCCAAAAAACGTTGTTCGCATTTATTTTTCTTCCGTTTATTATGTGAATAATTTTCGCCTTATTTAAGTAATATTGACCTCACGCATGTTTCAACATTGCTGAAGGAGAAAAGTGTGAGAAAAATGTATTTCATGCTCAGTTAGGATATTGCCTTTCGGTTAACATTTCCTTGTGCATGATTGACTGCTGAAGTGGACAGGTTGATTTCGAACGCAAAGAAGATATTTCTGAAATCTCCCTCTCGAACCTGAAAATTTAAGGAAATTGCATCTGAGCTTAGTTTACCTCTGCAACCAGTCTTGACGAGATGGGGAACCTGGATATCAGCAGCTCTATATTATGCTAACAACCTTGAAAAAATCAGTGAGGTGATAGATGCTCTTCCAGAAAATGAAGCGGCTTCTTGCACATTATGGTGCATTGCCAGAGACAATTACATGAAAATCTTCGAGGAATCTATGCATCAGATGATGGAAGTGCCAGGAGAAAAGGGGTCAGCTGTTGCGGAAAAGTGCAAACGGGTAGTGAGTCCAAATGAGGACTTGAAACAATTGAAAACAATTTGTGATATTCTAAAGATGAAAATGCTGTTACCAAAATTAGCTTGTTTTATGTATGCTCCAATAACTTCTGTCGAAGTAGAAAGATCATTTTCTATTATGAAAACATTCTCTCTGACAGACGACTATCAATGAATGTTGAGAACTTTAAAAAAAACACCTTGTAGTTATGTGCAATCAAGACGGAGAAAATTGAAATGCTCTTCCCAATGTAGATTTTAACATGTTGCCAGAAATTATAGATAAAAGTAAGCGACTTCCAAATGTGCCTTTTTCGGTTTATTTTGCCTTTTTTTTTTCATTTCAGTGCCTATTTTCCATATTATAAATGCCTTTTTGCCTGCCTATTTTAACGAAAATAAATGCCTGAACTTCCGGGCTCTACAGATTAGAATTGAGAAAACGCTGAGTTAAAACATACCTGCAAAAAGTTTTCGGAGGTCGCAATTCTATAACAGCGTCCAATGCCGAAACTAACCACCACTTACTCTTACGAATTGGTGCCGCAACCTTTGTCCTTGACAGATAACCAGTTCCAATAACCTCTGCCAGGCTGCAGCACCCGGGAGCGGTGACAACTCCAAAACCCATATTTATACCTTCGCCCATATTTAGACCTTTTCCTCTACCAGAAGACGCCCATATTGAAGTATTGTTTTCATCACCGATGCCATCAGGATGTTACGAAGTTTCCCCCTCCCCTAAAAAGTATTCTGGTTTACCATGGAATAACCAACAGGGATCACCCATCCAAGGAACCCCCAAGTCGCCATAATCCGGCAGCCCCCTCCTCCATGGCACAGAGTTCAAATCCCCCTCACGGCGAAATGAAGAGCCGAGCTTTCGCCCTAATCCCAGGGATTTCCTCGAAAAACCGTTTTGCCATTCGAAGATTCGTTGAGAGGCCAAATCGATAAAACCTGGGAGCGAACAACGAAGATGCAAGACGGACGCAGCCCCCGAGAACCAAGCTGACGCTGGGGAAGGCAATTGTGACGTCACAGCGATGTGCACAACGCTCCTCAGGAGCAAGGAAGTGTTAAAAAGCTCTCGCCCCGAGCGGCAACTGCATCGCGGGAAGTTACGAGACTTTAAGGGGAGGAGATACAGTTACGCACCAATTCTGCATTTATTTCAATATCGTCCGAAAGGGCACTGCTACTAAAAACACCCTGAGTCTATCCAAGAGTACGAATCTCTCTCCATGTTGCAAGTGGAAGCGTTTTTTTTATGTTAAGTATTAAGCTGGACACGATGTTTGAAAAATATGATGAATAAGAATTTTCGGAATCCCATGTATTCCTTATGGGGAACCAACTTCAACATCAAGTGCACAAATGGAAGTTTCGACTTTCCCGCTGGTGAAATGCATCTTCAAACTGCCCTCTTCCCGTTGACATATTTCTCTATTCCATCGAAGTTTTATATTTCCAAGAGAACGAATCAAATCATACTCCCATATTCGGAATGCATTTCTCCTTGTCTCCTGGCAGTGTTGCCAAACCTGATGCGCATAAAAGAACTAAATTTCACCTTAAATGGAGTTAAAACTTACTTTCATGAAGCTAGATTTACGAAGGCTGGATAAAGTACCTTCTACGGTAATGTTAGTTTTCAAAGTGGTGAGGGCACTTCTATTATCGTTAACTCTAAATTGATGACAATTTATTCTTAGTTTTCAATATCTAGATCCGGCGGCATCGCCCATCTCAATAATCCACCGATGGTCGTATGAAATCGAAAATAAAGAATTCCATGATAACAATATTATGTCAATTTCTCATCAAACATTGCACTAAAAAGAAGTAGCTGGGGAGATAGGAGGGAGTGGGGCGACGCAGCCAATATAACAATATCACGTCACGTGCAAAATGTACACTCATGGCAACGGTTGGTCTATGTGGGCCAGAACCAGTGATGACATCATATTGGGGCACGGGGGTGGGCGTCGCATTTCACAGCCGAACGAGTGCACCAAAGAGCCAGATCTGGCTCCAAGAAAGCTAAGTTGGCACACTGCCACGGACGCAAGAGCTTGGAAAGAGTCCCGTGGAGACTGTATTGCATGCCCTTAAAGTGGAGTGTATAGAGGTGAGACCCGTAAGCGTATTTCATAAATGCACATGGGATACGCAACCGGACAATTTTCAACCAGTCACAAGTGAGAAACATGCTGACGTCATGTGCTGCAAGTGCAAGGAGAGGGGAGGTTCTTGAAGGACGTTTTCACCTCATCGAAGCTACCCTTCCTTCCACAGAGATGACGTTTATAAAAGTGTTTCAATCCGAGCCAAGTCAAAGCTCATTTGATTACTTTAATGGGAGAAAAACCTGCAGTATATTGTAAATTTCACTGTAATACATACCTTCGTGGCGAGGACTGGAAGAAAGTTGCTAAAGAAATCGGTAAAATGAAGTTCCAATGTATTTTGTGTTACATATAAATTTGAACTGCGAAAACATGTAGGTCGACATGTTCGGACGATGCTCACATCTTAATATAGACTACGTATTTGAGCCACTGAATTTACGCAAGAGCTGTATTTAATACAATCAAAAAATATACATACGTCGTACAATCAGGAGAAACTTAACATTGTTAGGAACGTATTGAAAAACATACTGCATTATCTCTTGCTTATTAGCATTATCGTGTCTGCCAAAAATAAATATACCTAAATTGTAAGAATTATGGGGTGTATTTTAATGTTTCCATAAGAACGGCACATTACGCCGTATGCAGAGTCTGTGGAATAGTCGACTCATGATCTCAGAGAAGGTGCCAGGTTCGAGCTCTGTGGGATTTTGAAAATGCGCCAAGAATCTAAGAAAACTGGTACTTCAGTAATGTATAAATACTATTATCTAGTCCTAAAAAATCTAAGAAAACTGGTACTTCAGTAAGCCATTTTTAAATACCATTATCTAAAAATTCTAAGAACAATAATTTTGCTTATTTAATTTTGAACTTGCTAGGTCTTTCGGAGGGTGCGGAGGACCCCCCCCCCCTTTCCCCCGGGGACAAGAATGAAATGAAAAAATATCACACGAAATGAGACCACGTCTGTTGTCGCTCGAGATTGTTCTGAAACCGAGAGACACTTGCGAAAATCAAGACACGAACAAGACTTCGATACATTATTGGGAAAGATACTTAAAGCAAATTTATTTTACAGCGCCACTTCTTCAGGCATACCTACCTACCTTCAGTGCTCGAAAAATCATCTTCAGAGCTAGGCGCCAGCTCTGAAAATCAGGCGCCAGAAAACCACCTACTAGAGTGCGCGTCAAATCTCCTGCACATGGCGATATCCAATAGCAGAGCACTGCAACGGTGCCATGTCGAAATCTCACACGGAAAAGATACAGCGTGGTTGAGCGAACGCACGTCTGTGATTCGCTGGTGCTGAGCCGTCCAAGGCCGTATGCAGGAGATTTGAAGCGCACTCTAGCAGTTGTGCATATAAGAAGCTGAGCATCAGCGAATTCAAAACATGGCTAAATCATGTGAGCGTTAAATTGAAAAGTGCTTGCTAAGAGAAAGCGGCAAGATTGGAGTGGAAGACAAAGACTAAGAAACAGTTAGTGATTCCAGCGTGACTTAACGTACGCGTAGAAGTAAATCGGAACCTTACTAGAATGCATTTAGGAACTTTATTTTAATGCTAAGCTAACCAAACCTGGACTGCCTAACCTAAGTACGAAAGCACATATTGAACAAATTCTTAAATAATCTCTAAAAATCTACATTATGTGTTTACAGTAGTAAATTGAAATCGAACCATGTCAAAATTGCATTTGTAGCATGATGAAATCGCAATAAAACAAAAGGAATTTGGGACTAAAAGCAATTTACACTGTACTGCAATTTGAACTTCAAAATTTCGTGCATTCAAATTTAACAAATGGCAATATTACAGAAAAACATCACAGTCGCCAGTCTGAAATTTTCAATCGCCATGACGACCGAGATTTTTCGAACCCTGCCCATCTTATATCTACCTGATTATTTACAAAGCCAATAAAATAAATGTGAACAAAACAAAGGCAGTGGTTACTGGGAAGGAAGAGGAAAATCAATGTGAGAAGTAAAATTGACAGCTTCAGATATCTGGCACGTAAGCTACAGTCAGGATACAGATATCAATGAACAGTATTAATTGCCAAGGAAACCTTTAATAGAACTAGAAGAGTATTTTGTGGACATTTGAACAAAACTAAGGAAGAGACTAAAGAAGTTTGCGTGGTGTAAGGTTGGAAGGCGCAGAAACATGGACGCTTTACGTATGTGGCTATGGTGAAGAATAGAGCACGTGAAAGGACAGACAAAGTAAGAAATGAAACTGTGTTGGAAAGAGTTGGTGAAAGAAGGGCGATGCTGGATGTAATCAAGAAAAGGAAAATACAATGGCTTGTACACTGGCAAAGAAGAAACTGCCTGCTGGAAGATGCACTGGAAGCAATGGTTAACGGTGAAACGATCCGGATATATGCTGTGTGGATCTCCCTTATCGCATAACACGATTCAAACCTTGCGTTCTGACGTCACCGCCGAATAATTTCATTCTTAGGCAAAATGCCCAAATTGTTAGTTAGGTTAGGCTTTGTTCTATTAGCATACATAATGCATTTGAAGTGTACAATAAGAGAGCCAAACCTAACAACGTATGCATCCAGCTTCTGACGTCAGAACAGGGAATTGGAATCGTGTTCTGCGATAAGGGAGACCTATAGGCATACTATGCTCTGTTCCAGGTTTTTCATCAGGTTTCCGAGATGGTGAGAAAACTTCCATTCTTTTGACAGGTAGCACTTTACCAAAATAACTGCTTATCAACATCTAGAGTGCGCGTCAAATCTCCTGCATACGGCAATAGCCAATAGCAGCGCACTGCAGCGGTGCCATGTCGAAATCTCGCACGGAAAAGAGACAGCGTGGTTGAGCGAAACGCCTTGTCACGGAACTAGGCAACGCCGCACGTCTGTGATTCGCTGGTGCTCTTCAGCCGTTCAAGGCCATATGCAGGAGATTTGACGCGCACTCTAACCAAACATTGGTCTAAATGTAAGTGCTGTCTCTACAAATTCAATATTGGCAAATTAAGTAAAATAATTATCGAATTGATACGGCAGTTCATAAAGATACAGACGGTCAACGGCTCAGAGAGCATTTCTAGTTTTGTACTTAGTTTGACCACCAGTAAGCGTTTTTAAGTATCGAATTTAGTTTTGTGAACAACTGGCTTCATTCTTGAGAACACCATTTACCACATTATTTCCGCTTTGAATCGTCAGCGCCATCAAGTGATCAAATGTTTATTTACAAGGAATTTAATCGCTACACATTCCGCCAGAACACTTGGTGCTATTTTGACGCGGATGAATACTTTGCGTAACACGGCGGGTGGCACCTTCAACCAAGTGGGCGGCGAATTCTACCAAGAACGCTACGGCCAGAAGAATTTTAGGAATGGCTGCAATGCACCGAGAGGTTTGCGAAAACCGCCACTCGGCTCACAGCGCCAAATAGTGCGAAAAAACCTTCCGGTGAAATGGAGCCCTTGGCACTTCTTCTGAGAAGGGAGGGGATTTATAGCTTTCATCAGTCACACTGAAGCACCATGAAGTGATTCGAGATAAGAGAGAACAAGAAACAGCACCTAGTCCTACTCGTGGACATTTCTGTTGAAAAACAACGGACGAACTCAGCATAAGATCCTTTTCTTGTTGTGTAACCACAGATTACTGTAGATAGAAATCTCGAGTCTCCTTGCAGTACCAAGTCTCTCATTTGGAACGCTCCACTAGATGGCAGGCTGAACGCCGAATCCCAATACAACACTAACATTCAGTTAACTTTAAATTGAATGGTAAAGTTTGTTTTTATATCGACTTAGAGAAACTGAATGAGTCAATGTAAATGGTAATTTCTCACCCTTCAAAGTACACGAGGAAAAATCCTATTATCTAAAACATTTAGTTAAAGTTAAAAATTGGGTGTACAAAGCCCTTTGAGAAATGTTAAAAGCGCAAGGTTGTGAAGAGAACTGCACGGGATATACCTACACAACACATTTAAAAGGTAAGACGACACTACAAAGGTCCTCAGAAACATTGTTAAGAGGCCCTTTCTTAAAAACCTGAAAGCTTTTTTTTCTTCAAAACACTGTCATCTCCCGACATGAATGATAAACATTTGGGAAGATCAAAAGTTAGTAGTAGTATTGACTGTATTATAAACTCGATAAATGAAGAGCCCCCCTCAAGCAGATTTGCTTACACTTAAAACTAGCTCAACATGCCCATATGAGCTTTTTGCTTAAGTGTGGAACCCTGCCTAATCCAAGATTTTTGTAAAAATGCCCTCGGGAATTTTCTGTGAAATGAAGAGCCCCCTCAGATTGATTTGCCTACACTTATAAAAGGCACTTCTGTGAGATTTTTGTCCATAAACTTGTCAAAATTGATATTTTTTTTGGCTACACTTAAAACTAAGCCACCCACACACACACACACACACACACACACATATTTACTTCAGGTTTAAGTTCAATTGGATACCAGCTTCAATTTGTTTATCTAATATTAAAACATTATATGCAGAGCCCCTCTAGAATGGCAATGACCTTGTTATGTATTGATTTTTGCTTCCCGAGTAATGAAGCTTTGCGTGCAAACAAAAATTGCATCAGCCAGTATTGTGAGAGTGGTTGAGGAGAACAGATGTGTTGTTACAGTGCTTCTCATACTTACAGGCCTGTTTGGTTTTAATTCATATTAAATATATTTCTGGTATATTGAACAATATTTTGCCTGATATTTGTTACATCTAGCTTGTTTGTTGCTTATTTAGGGTCAAGCTTATATTTGTCCCAGCCTGTTATACAAAAATCAATACATAACAAGGCCATTGCCATTTTAGACATGCATGTCTGTGCAGGTATTTGTACTGGGTCAGTGTGAATCAATATTTATTCTCTTTTTCCACTTGTAGGCTATTGCCTTTACAACCTGTCATAATAAGCATAGAGTTTAGAGTTGAACCCCAAGAAATTTTATATAAATACCAAAGCTAAAAATATTAACATACACACACACATACACACACACACACACACACATACAAAGCACACAGCTGAACCCAACTGATATTTTTATCCAGCATAGAATTTAGATTTGAATCCCAAGAAATTGTATATAATAAACAACAACAAAAATGCCGAATCAAAAATATTGTAATCAATGCAATAAAAATATATTTAGCTCTAATTGGGCCAGACACCAAAGAAATTGTAACCCAAACAAATACAGAACTCCCAAAAAAATATGCCCCAAATGTAATAGAAAATATAGCATGGAATATTTCACATATAAACATAAAGATACTTGCTCTGCACAGTCATCAACATTGCCCTCACAACCATCTACATCTGGTCTGAAAAGAAAGCATGAAGCACCTGTTAATGCTGGACCTGCAAAGCAGCCACGCTATGCACCACCTATCCATAGCAGTTTTAATGTCCAATTAAGAGATTATCGGTTTGTATCAGAGCCAAGATGTGGTATTGAGAATTTTTTGAACAGTGTAAATCCTGATGTACAGGCAATTCTAAATGCACAAAATGGCTCTTATAAGCTGTCCCTCAAATTGTTTACACAATATAAGAAGCCAAATGGCACAAAATTTACACAGCCCCACATAACAGAAACTGTACCTGTATATTCAAATGCAAATTCAGACAGAATAATAAGCAGGTTGATAGAACAATTGAATATTAAACACTCTGAATTTGCAGCAAAAGAGTCTGGATGGAGCCTATGCGGCTCTCCACACAAGTTATATGTTAATATTTCTGAATTCAGCCCATTGCAAGGATCTACATATCTGCCATTACCTGCCAATATTAAAAACAAAAGAGCCGTGGTTAATATAGAAAATACCGACCAGAAATGCTTTTTGTGGTGTATATTAGCTGCTTTGTTTCCAGTTTCAAGGAATCCTCAGAGAATAAATTATTACAAACAACATGAACATGATTTTGATGATGCAATGGAAGGTTTAGAATATCCAATGTCTGTTCAGAATATTGATAAATTTGAAAAAAAGGCCAGGCATATCAATGGCAAACAATTATCTATTAATGTATTTATTTGTTCCACTGGCCGTGGCAATTGCTTGATAGCACCTCTCAGAATCAGTACAATTGATGATGATTCTGCTGTTCCGATTGATCTGCTCTTAATTGAAGGGGATGGCATATATCATTACACTCTGATACATAATCTTGAAGCTTTAGTGAGAACACAACTAGACAAATCCAATACAATATTTAAGTTGTGCAGAAGATGCTTAACTGTATTTTATGGTCAAAAAATGGTGAAAGGGGTTCGTGAAGAGAGTGCAGAAATTGCAAAAAATAAGTTAATTGAGCATCTGAAATACTGTAAAAATCATAAACCTGTTCATATGGTGATGCCCAATCCAAGAGAAAATGCAGAATTCAAAAAATTTGAAGCCTTGTTGGAACACCCAGCATATATTGTCTGTGATTTTGAATCAAACCTCAAACCTCTTGCATTCTGCAATCCAGATCCTGAAGAATCTTCAATTACACCATACCAGTTACATGAACCTTCCAGTTTTTATTATGTGATTGTACAGGATGGTGTTGTTAGTAAAAAAGATTCATACATGGGAGCAGATGCCATCAAAATATTTGCACATAGAATAGAAAATGAGTGCCATGACATAGCATCTAATATTTTATTAAAATCAAAACCCATGTTGCCTTTAACAGAGAAACAGATTGAAGATTTCAACAATGTAGAAAAATGCCCGGTATGTGATTCTGAATTTTCAGATACAAATATCAAGGTGAAACACCATTCTCATACAGATGGCAAATTCTTAATGGCCCTGTGTAATAGCTGTAATATTAAGATCCAGAGACCAAAATTTGTCCCCATATTTTGCCATGGAGCATCCAATTATGATTTTCATCATTTGATCAGATATGAGGGGTTTGACAAGCAGAATTTAAATATTTTAGCTGAAAATGATGAGAAATATATTGCTATTAGCAAAATAATTAAAGTTAATGGTGTTTCTATTCACATAAGATTTCTTGATTCTTACAGAATTTTATCTGCTAGCCTGGCTACACTGGCCACTCAATTATCTGATGATCAATTCAAAATTACATGTGCATTGTTTCCAAATCAGGACCTGAAATTAATTAGGCGGAAGGGTGTATATCCATATGACTATGTTACAGATTTTTCTAAATTTGATGGGTGTTCTCTGCCACCAAAACAACAGTTTTACAGCAAAATCAGAGGATCTGGAATCACTGATGAAGATTATCACCATGCCCAATTGATGTGGAACAATTTAAAATGCCAGACATTTGGTGATTATCACATGGCATATTTGAAACTTGATGTGACCCTCTTAGCTGATATATTGCAGGCATTCAGAAAATCTTCCATGAAAAATTATGAACTGGACCCAATATATTTTTACAGTGCCCCGGGCCTAGCATGGGCTGCAATGTTTTTCAACACTAAAAAGCAATTGGATCTAATCCAAGATCAAGATATGTACTTGTTTATGGAGCAATGTATAAGAGGGGGGATGGTGCAATGTTCTCAGAGATATGCCAGAGCAAATAACAAATATATGCTTGATTATGATCCAGCACGGCCATCAAATTATATATTGTATGTAGATGCAAACAGCCTGTATGGTTATGCCATGATGAAAAAATTGCCATATGCAGGGCTTGATTGGGTTGAAGATTTCAATATTGAAGATCTTCAGGATTTTGATGACAGTAACTATGGCCTCTTCTTAGAGGTTGATCTGACAATTCCTGATGATTTACACAACAAATTTTCTGATCTGCCCCCAATTCCTGAGGTTCAGTGCTCACCTGGCTCTAAACAGAAGAAGCTCATGATGACACTGGAGCCAAAACAGGGCTATGTCATATATTACAAAAACCTCCAGTTCCTGATGCATCATGGTGTTCAAGTGACCAAACTTGGCAAAGTTTTGAGGTTCAGGCACTCAAAATGGTTGAGGCCTTATATTAATACAAACACGGAGCTTCGAACATCTGCAAAGAGCCAATTTGATAAGGGCTTGTTTAAATTGATGGTCAATTCTGTGTATGGCAAAACAATTGAAAATGTCAGAAAACATACCGATGTTAAAATAATTACTGACCCCAGCCTGAGCAAAAAATTGGTTGCAAAGCCTAATTTCAATTATAGAAGAATTTATGATGAAAATATGGCACTTTTCAACATGAAAAAAACAAAAATTAAGTTTGATAAACCTATTTATGTAGGGGCTGTAATATTGGAATTGGCCAAATTACAAATGTTAAAATTGTATTATGATGTGCTGAAACCTTTTTATGGTGATAGTGTAAAATTGATGTACATGGACACGGATAGTTTTGTTCTTGATATTCACACAGAAGATGTTTATCAAGATATTTCCCAGCCTGAATTGCTTGAATATTTTGATACCAGTGAACATACAAAAATTCAACCCCACAACAAAAAGGTGCCTGGCAAGTTAAAAGATGAGACACTTGGTGATGTTATTGTGGCATTTGCTGGGTTAAGGGCCAAGATGTACAGTTTTGAGACATTTAGTGGTGCTGTTGCCAAAAAGGCCAAGGGCATTGGCAGAGTGACTGTTGAAAAAGAGCTTGAATTTGAAGATTATGAAAATTGCCTCAAATCATGTAGCACAATCAAAACATCAGAATCCAGAATTCAGAGTGTTGATCACTTATTGACTAGCAATATTGTAAGAAAAGTGGCTCTAGACCCACATGATAAAATGCATCTCTTATCATCATGTGGGTCCAGAGCCACTTTTCTTACAATATTGCTAGTCAAATAAGTGATCAACACTCTGAATTCTGGATTCTGATGTTTTGATTGTGCTACATGATTTGAGGCAATTTTCATAATCTTCAAATTCAAGCTCTTTTTCAACAGTCACTCTGCCAATGCCCTTGGCCTTTT
>NC_139233.1:8681913-9131827 GCF_977018435.1 Lepisma saccharinum
ATCATGTAGCACAATCAAAACATCAGAATCCAGAATTCAGAGTGTTGATCACTTATTGACTAGCAATATTGTAAGAAAAGTGGCTCTAGACCCACATGATAAAATGCATCTCTTATCATCATGTGGGTCCAGAGCCACTTTTCTTACAATATTGCTAGTCAATAAGTGATCAACACTCTGAATTCTGGATTCTGATGTTTTGATTGTGCTACATGATTTGAGGCAATTTTCATAATCTTCAAATTCAAGCTCTTTTTCAACAGTCACTCTGCCAATGCCCTTGGCCTTTTTGGCAACAGCACCACTAAATGTCTCAAAACTGTACATCTTGGCCCTTAACCCAGCAAATGCCACAATAACATCACCAAGTGTCTCATCTTTTAACTTGCCAGGCACCTTTTTGTTGTGGGGTTGAATTTTTGTATGTTCACTGGTATCAAAATATTCAAGCAATTCAGGCTGGGAAATATCTTGATAAACATCTTCTGTGTGAATATCAAGAACAAAACTATCCGTGTCCATGTACATCAATTTTACACTATCACCATAAAAAGGTTTCAGCACATCATAATACAATTTTAACATTTGTAATTTGGCCAATTCCAATATTACAGCCCCTACATAAATAGGTTTATCAAACTTAATTTTTGTTTTTTTCATGTTGAAAAGTGCCATATTTTCATCATAAATTCTTCTATAATTGAAATTAGGCTTTGCAACCAATTTTTTGCTCAGGCTGGGGTCAGTAATTATTTTAACATCGGTATGTTTTCTGACATTTTCAATTGTTTTGCCATACACAGAATTGACCATCAATTTAAACAAGCCCTTATCAAATTGGCTCTTTGCAGATGTTCGAAGCTCCGTGTTTGTATTAATATAAGGCCTCAACCATTTTGAGTGCCTGAACCTCAAAACTTTGCCAAGTTTGGTCACTTGAACACCATGATGCATCAGGAACTGGAGGTTTTTGTAATATATGACATAGCCCTGTTTTGGCTCCAGTGTCATCATGAGCTTCTTCTGTTTAGAGCCAGGTGAGCACTGAACCTCAGGAATTGGGGGCAGATCAGAAAATTTGTTGTGTAAATCATCAGGAATTGTCAGATCAACCTCTAAGAAGAGGCCATAGTTACTGTCATCAAAATCCTGAAGATCTTCAATATTGAAATCTTCAACCCATTCAAGCCCTGCATATGGCAATTTTTTCATCATGGCATAACCATACAGGCTGTTTGCATCTACATACAATATATAATTTGATGGCCGTGCTGGATCATAATCAAGCATATATTTGTTATTTGCTCTGGCATATCTCTGAGAACATTGCACCATCCCCCCTCTTATACATTGCTCCATAAACAAGTACATATCTTGATCTTGGATTAGATCCAATTGCTTTTTAGTGTTGAAAAACATTGCAGCCCATGCAAGGCCCGGGGCACTGTAAAAATATATTGGGTCCAGTTCATAATTTTTCATGGAAGATTTTCTGAATGCCTGCAATATATCAGCTAAGAGGGTCACATCAAGTTTCAAATATGCCATGTGATAATCACCAAATGTCTGGCATTTTAAATTGTTCCACATCAATTGGGCATGGTGATAATCTTCATCAGTGATTCCAGATCCTCTGATTTTGCTGTAAAACTGTTGTTTTGGTGGCAGAGAACACCCATCAAATTTAGAAAAATCTGTAACAGTCATATGGATATACACCCTTCCGCCTAATTAATTTCAGGTCCTGATTTGGAAACAATGCACATGTAATTTTGAATTGATCATCAGATACTTGAGTGGCCAGTGTAGCCAGGCTAGCAGATAAAATTCTGTAAGAATCAAGAAATCTTATGTGAATAGAAACACCATTAACTTTAATTATTTTGCTAATAGCAATATATTTCTCATCATTTTCAGCTAAAATATTTAAATTCTGCTTGTCAAACCCCTCATATCTGATCAAATGATGAAAATCATAATTGGATGCTCCATGGCAAAATATGGGGACAAATTTTGGTCTCTGGATCTTAATATTACAGCTATTACACAGGGCCATTAAGAATTTGCCATCTGTATGAGAATGGTGTTTCACCTTGATATTTGTATCTGAAAATTCAGAATCACATACCGGGCATTTTTCTACATTGTTGAAATCTTCAATCTGTTTCTCTGTTAAAGGCAACATGGGTTTTGATTTTAATAAAATATTAGATGCTATGTCATGGCACTCATTTTCTATTCTATGTGCAAATATTTTGATGGCATCTGCTCCCATGTATGAATCTTTTTTACTAACAACACCATCCTGTACAATCACATAATAAAAACTGGAAGGTTCATGTAACTGGTATGGTGTAATTGAAGATTCTTCAGGATCTGGATTGCAGAATGCAAGAGGTTTGAGGTTTGATTCAAAATCACAGACAATATATGCTGGGTGTTCCAACAAGGCTTCAAATTTTTTGAATTCTGCATTTTCTCTTGGATTGGGCATCACCATATGAACAGGTTTATGATTTTTACAGTATTTCAGATGCTCAATTAACTTATTTTTTGCAATTTCTGCACTCTCTTCACGAACCCCTTTCACCATTTTTTGACCATAAAATACAGTTAAGCATCTTCTGCACAACTTAAATATTGTATTGGATTTGTCTAGTTGTGTTCTCACTAAAGCTTCAAGATTATGTATCAGAGTGTAATGATATATGCCATCCCCTTCAATTAAGAGCAGATCAATCGGAACAGCAGAATCATCATCAATTGTACTGATTCTGAGAGGTGCTATCAAGCAATTGCCACGGCCAGTGGAACAAATAAATACATTAATAGATAATTGTTTGCCATTGATATGCCTGGCCTTTTTTTCAAATTTATCAATATTCTGAACAGACATTGGATATTCTAAACCCTCCATTGCATCATCAAAATCATGTTCATGTTGTTTGTAATAATTTATTCTCTGAGGATTCCTTGAAACTGGAAACAAAGCAGCTAATATACACCACAAAAAGCATTTCTGGTCGGTATTTTCTATATTAACCACGGCTCTTTTGTTTTTAATATTGGCAGGTAATGGCAGATATGTAGATCCTTGCAATGGGCTGAATTCAGAAATATTAACATATAACTTGTGTGGAGAGCCGCATAGGCTCCATCCAGACTCTTTTGCTGCAAATTCAGAGTGTTTAATATTCAATTGTTCTATCAACCTGCTTATTATTCTGTCTGAATTTGCATTTGAATATACAGGTACAGTTTCTGTTATGTGGGGCTGTGTAAATTTTGTGCCATTTGGCTTCTTATATTGTGTAAACAATTTGAGGGACAGCTTATAAGAGCCATTTTGTGCATTTAGAATTGCCTGTACATCAGGATTTACACTGTTCAAAAAATTCTCAATACCACATCTTGGCTCTGATACAAACCGATAATCTCTTAATTGGACATTAAAACTGCTATGGATAGGTGGTGCATAGCGTGGCTGCTTTGCAGGTCCAGCATTAACAGGTGCTTCATGCTTTCTTTTCAGACCAGATGTAGATGGTTGTGAGGGCAATATTGATGACTGTGCAGAGCAAGTATCTTTATGTTTATATGTGAAATATTCCATGCTATATTTTCTATTACATTTGGGGCAAATTTTTGTGGGAGTTCTGTATTTGTTTGGGTTACAATTTCTTTGGTGTCTGGCCCAATTAGAGCTAAATATATTTTTATTGCATTGATTACAATATTTTTGATTCGGCATTTTTGTTGTTGTTTATTATATACAATTTCTTGGGATTCAAATCTAAATTCTATGCTGGATAAAAATATCAGTTGGGTTCAGCTGTGTGCTTTGTATGTGTGTGTGTGTGTGTGTGTGTATGTGTGTGTGTGTTAATATTTTTAGCTTTGGTATTTATATAAAATTTCTTGGGGTTCAACTCTAAACTCTATGCTTATTATGACAGGTTGTAAAGGCAATAGCCTACAAGTGGAAAAAGAGAATAAATATTGATTCACACTGACCCAGTACAAATACCTGCACAGACATGCATGTCTAAAATGGCAATGGCCTTGTTATGTATTGATTTTTGTATAACAGGCTGGGACAAATATAAGCTTGACCCTAAATAAGCAACAAACAAGCTAGATGTAACAAATATCAGGCAAAATATTGTTCAATATACCAGAAATATATTTAATATGAATTAAAACCAAACAGGCCTGTAAGTATGAGAAGCACTGTAACAACACATCTGTTCTCCTCAACCACTCTCACAATACTGGCTGATGCAATTTTTGTTTGCACGCAAAGCTTCATTACTCGGGAAGCAAAAATCAATACATAACAAGGTCATTGCCATTCTAGAGGGGCTCTGCATATAATGTTTTAATATTAGATAAACAAATTGAAGCTGGTATCCAATTGAACTTAAACCTGAAGTAAATATGTGTGGGTGTGTGTGTGTGTGTGTGTGGGTGGCTTAGTTTTAAGTGTAGCCAAAAAAAATATCAATTTTTGACAAGTTTATGGACAAAAATCTCACAGAAGTGCCTTTTATAAGTGTAGGCAAATCAATCTGAGGGGGCTCTTCATTTCACAGAAAATTCCCGAGGGCATTTTTACAAAAATCTTGGATTAGGCAGGGTTCCACACTTAAGCAAAAAGCTCATATGGGCATGTTGAGCTAGTTTTAAGTGTAAGCAAATCTGGTTGAGGGGGGCTCTTCATTTATCGAGTTTATAATACAGTCAATACTACTACTAAAGTTCGTTCGCGGAAAGTAAAATCAGCAGATTCGATGAGATTGGAGGGTCCAGACCCTGTAGCAAATGGCCGTAGGTGAGACGGCTGTGCCCAATACGAAGCCCAGTTAAAAATACTTATTTTCGACGCGATGGGCAGTACGAGCAACGCCACGCACCAATGGTGGCATGATAGCACAAAGCTTGTTCCCAGATACCTCGTCCAACTCACGTGTCAAATAAGGGCATAACAAATCATATTCCGCAGGTTCCTGGCTGGTGGACAAGAACATTGTCGTTTTCATCAACATAGGCTGCTTCGCTCTCCTTGTTGTCCATGTGACTGGGTAGCCAGCAGAAGGGGATTTCAGCACTAGCAAATAGAGACACGAGCCGTCGAAGGATGCACTGCACTACAGGATGCCTGGAAGACAGTGATTCCAAACTCTGGAGCACACGGATCGAATCAGTGCAAACAAGGACTCGTTGGGAAGTGTAAACGTTGGCAAAGTCCAAAGCCTTTAGATGTAGCGTGTAGATGTAAAGAGTAACTGTATGTTTGGGAGTCTACAACAAAGGTGCAAACCAACTGATCAGTCTGAGATTTTTAAAGAGCATATGTGACTAATGTGAACACCGTGTGTTTGAATTATCCAGAAAAGTAGTTAGGTGACGATCTACAAGCCGTATACTATAAGTTTACGCCTACATGCGTTGGCTACACGTAACCTACACTTAGATTACATTGGGTTGTAGTTTACAGAGACTACATAGACAATCTAAAGTGCATTAAAGTTAATTTTCAAGGCTTTCATGAAAGGAATGTGACATTTTCAACTATATTGGTTCCTAACGAACTGAAAAGAATCCTGTTTTCAACAAAATTTCTCTTCTCTTCTATCATCAACTATGGAAGAAGATTAATAGTATGAAAAAAAAACGGTGGCAGTCGTGAGGCAAAATTAGTCTTTTGTCCCATAAAACACTAGAATATTTCTTATGTTAGATTTTTTCCTAGGTGAGAAATTGTTCAAATTTGGAAGCGAGCGTATGAAAAGCTCTCCTTATACATCAGCAACCCATATGCACTATAATTTTGTTTTACTTCCACGGCGCCCTTTGCTAAGTTATCACCTTTCGCCATTTTGTTTACATAGAATACGTCATCTACGTGTATAAAATATCTACGTGAAGAATGTAGACTATGGATGTTTACACGTAGACGCACATCACTGTCTACAAGCTACGTCACACGAAAATTCATAAACGGAGAAAGTGCCTGATGGACCCACATCTATAGCCTACATTCACTTTCAACTGTTCCATTGTCAGAATAACCTGCTTGACCACGGCATAATGTATTATCGAAGACCTATCCTGTGTTTACTTCTTGCATTTGTTAGTTTAGCTTTTTGACTATGGCGGCGCCACGTTACGTTATTTCCAAATTCTGCTAGAAACTACGCGTTTTACACTGACGAGTACAGCGCCTGCTGACGAGATTATCCACTCCTAGCTGTTCAGCTTAACTGGATATAAAATTTTAATGGTCACGTGGGAACTAGCAATGAAATCATACGCATTGGTTCTTCTGAATTTTAAGCGGAAAGAGAGGTGTTCAATTTGCATATTGGTCCGCAGGAGAATGTTAATCGCGCTACATGCATTAGGTTGCAGGAGTGAACCACCGCTCGCATCGCCGCGTCCTATAGAAGATTTGAGCGTCACTCAATTCGGCTGCAACTCCCTTGGTAATAGTTAATTATCCAGCCGTGCATGGAACGCATTCAATGGCTTCAGGGCCATATCGACCTGGCCGACAACGTTGCCAACTCATGGTTTTAAAAACTTCCAAAACTGTGACTAAATCCGTACCTTCAGTACATTAATTAACACCACCGTAAAGTTCGTTGCCAAGACCACGCCTGTAATAAGAAGATGACTAACTAAAAAAGAAGATGTTACGACCTTACTTATTTTGTAACTTTGCAATGCCGCGTTAAAAGGAAAAATTGATATAGTGTTATCTCATGTCCTTGTTAATGTCCGTGATACTACATGTTGTATGGCTCGGGTTGTGACGCAAATATGAACGCGCCAATCAAGGCGTTGTTGAACTAATGTATTGACCTTTCTGTAACAATCTAATGAAGTCAGCTCGCTTAAGACAACGGGCATTTATTATGATGTAAATATAGATTTACCAATCAAAGATTATCAATGTTTGATGAACCAACCTAATTGTAATTAAATAATGGCGGAACATTTAAATTTGTATAATTCCAAAATGTAAGATTTTATCAACGTTAAGGAAATAATTGTTAACTCAAATGAATATGTAAACTTCCTTTGTAAATTATTAATTGCCAAACATTGTATTTTTCAAATATCTTTCTGTTGTAATTTGGAGTATTGTACTAAGAAATTACCTAAAGACAGGTGTTCGAGGCTGGAACTTTGGGTATAAATACGAAGTAGTTTGGTCCGTAAGGAGGTCTGTTCTGGTGTCAGTCTAGGAAGAAGTGAATAGGTGCAAGCCGCTCTTCTGTAAAACCTAGACTGGCCAAATAGGAACGGTCTAATCTAGGAAGAAGTGAATAGGTGTATGCAGCTCTTCTGTAAAACCTAGGTTTGGGCCACCCTAGTTTGACCTTTCTAGTAAGTTTGAAATTATCTATTAACAATTGAACTCCAAGTTCCAGTTTTGAATTACCTAACCACTGGCTGTAAGTACTCAAGCAGTAAATAAACATTTCATTAAAACTTCACGACGTTGGTTGGATTTGTTCTGCACCTACCCTGAAGATAGGTTTCAGTGTAGACCCTTAGAGCCTCAATGCTCCCGGCTATAGGAGTAAAGGGTGAGGAAAGTTACTAGGAACGTAACAAAGATGAGGAGACATTTAATTTCTCCCTGTCCAAATTGACATGTGAAAGAATTGATGTTAAGGACCAGTTTTTTTGTTATTTACTATCATTACTTTTATACCTCATCATTTATATGTAATGTGTGGCTCATGAATTTTTCTTTGGTTGTTTTCTTTTTCTCTGTTTCTATTCTTGTCTTATCATGTGTAAGATTTAACCTCACTTCTCAGGTTGCTACTTTCCATTTCTTTTTCATATTACTTTCACGCATATTATCATACTATTGTACCTTATCGATTCAATTGATTGCATACTCTGTGCATAGCGTGCGCAGACCCTCTTATTTGGGGGGGGGGCGAAAGCCTTCGAAAGTACAGTCGGGAAAGAAAAACCTCATTTTATGTCACTGTTTTAGTTTTATTACATTGATGGGTATGTGTGTGCGTGTGTGTGTGTATGTATGCGATCCAAATTTTTGCAAATTGAAAACAGTATTGATTTAATAATGCGCAAAAAATACATGGGATGCTATGGCATTCTCTTCTACGTTTTCCCCCATTCAGATCGTACGGCGCCCAGGGACAACTCCCGCCACCCCATAGTTACGACTACCTTGCGACCCTGCATCCACTTCCCCTGTACATGCTTTGAACTTTCATCGGCTTGAAAATACTTCATTGTCTCCTGTAATATCGTTTAATAACAGCGATAAGATACCTCTACACTAAATTCCTAGGTGAAAATAGTGGTATGGAATATCTGGAGGGGGGCAAGGATGGCCACACCTCCCCATTCGAAAACGAATGTCAACCTGAAATTTTATATTTCATACGTAATTTTATTTCCGCCATAGCAATTTACTTTAATTATTATGTATTAGGGTTGGTCAGGTGGTAGAACAGCCGCAAGCTGAACCTCGCACTTTAATAAAAGAAATTAAAATGGGGGGAGGCGCAGGAATGCGATAATTTCAAATTCAAGTGGTGTTTCTTGATGGGGCAGCATATTATCGGGGTAATCTGTCCCATGGAAAAATACCTTTCTTGTCCCTTCGTGGAAAAAATCTGCTAACGTCCGTGATTAAAGGGGGCAACGGTACCCCTGCCCCCCCCCCCTTCGTGCGCACGCATATGACTGTGTAACAAACAATGTAATAATACAAGACACTGTAAATGGGCATTTGCCTGCAGCGTCAGTTTAGTTTATGTTTTTAATAAAATAAATTACTGCCTTGGTCAGCATATTTAGTTTTTCAGTTCTTTAAATAAACAAATAAAAAAATGTATAGCTGATTGATTTGTTTGGTTAATTTTAGTTCGCTTAGTTCGCTTTTCTGCCACTTTTGGCTAATCGCGATGGACTTGAGTGATGATATGATGAAATTACAGCGCCTAGAATAACGTAGTGTGGAAAACGGCATGGTTTTGCTCTCTCTCGCTGGTTCCACTCGAAAATGATCCGCTAGAGGCGCTGGTGTTGACACCGGGGCTTGGTGTTCGACTGCTTATAATGGAAGTAAATGGGGTTTTTGCTGCAACGTCTGATTCTTTTCCGTGTAACATTTCTTTGCATCAGAAAATTGTTATGATATTTGGTACAGTAGTCGCGAAAATATTAAAGAATATTATGAACCGTCGATCATGACCTGTCCTTGAGTTTTTTATTAACAATACGGAAGAAAACATAGGTATGGATTGTAACACGTAACATGACAATTGCTGCGAGAATTAGTATTGTGTATGCATTATCCTGAAAGGTTCATTAATATTGTCATTGTCACAAATATTATTTTTATGGAAATTCACACAGACAATACTCGTTTATTTTAATTAATTAATTTATTTATTTTATTATTAATTAATTTAATTAATTTGCGGTTTATTTTCATCAAGTACAAGGTAGACATTTTACAGCCAAGTCACGAGTAAAAATGCACAGTCCTTAACACCAAAGTTCTACTTACCAATCGACACGAATGTAAAGCAATTTGTTGATAGAGATGACAAGGTACAGCCTAATCGGCTATTTGAACTCCATTGAATATGAAATTAAATTCTTTCGAATATCTGCATTTCGGGAAAATGACTTCATAATATGTACGCCACGAAACATTTTTTCTCCTTCATGACACTATTTCAATTTTATTAGTATACAAAAATAAACTTGTGTACACAATCCAACGTTTGACGTCCAGCCTCACATGCGATATGTTGATGCTCGTGTTGCGTTGCACATAAAACGTATTTATGTTACTTTTCTGTGTAAATTAATGTCATTTCGTGACTGCAAATCACTCCACAAATGTAACTGTTTCCATCAATTCACTTACCGCCTTTCTAGAGAAACAAATCTACACAATATATTCCAAAAACTAACTAAGCCGCATTACTTCCATAACAAAATTAGCCGCTGTGTCGATCGCACTGCCATCCTACTTGTCATCGTCTCGGGGAACCAGTTTCTTGGGTCGTTTTCCACACTACGTTATTCAAGGCGCTGTAATGAAATTTATGAAGGGACATCAACAAAGAATGCCCAGGCCGGGAAACGAATCCGCACCTGACGTCGTAGCGCGCTGTGCTAACCACTCCGCCCCGGAAATAGGCTGATGTGTACATATATAAAAATAATAGTTCATATTTAAGTAACGGTTTTGTAACAGCTAGCTGCCAAAAGTAACGGTTTTGTAAAGGCTGACTGCCAAACGTAACGGTTTTATAACGGCTGACTGCGAAAAGTAACTGTTTTGTAACGGTTGGTTGCCAAAAGTAACGGGTTTTGTAACGGATTGCTGCCAAAAGTAACGTGTTTTGTAACGGTTTGCTGCCAAAAGTAACTGTATTGTAACTGCTGACTACCAAAAGTAACGGTTTTGTAACGGCTGATTGCCAAAAGTAACGGTTTTGTAACGGCTGACTACCAAAAGTAACGGTTGTGTAACGGTTGGCTGCCAAAAGTAACTGTTTTTTAACGGGTTACTGCCAAAAGTAACTGTTTTGTAACGGTTTACTGCCAAAAGTATCGGTTTTGTAATGGCTGCCTGCCAAAAGTAACAGTTTTGTAACTGCTAACTGCCAAAATTAACAGTTTTGTAACTGCTAACTACCAAAAGTAACGGTTTTGAAACTGCTAACTGCCAAAAGTAACGGTTTTGTAACGGCTGACTGCCAAAAGCAACGGTTTTGTAACGGCTGACTGCCAAAAGCAACGGTTTTGTAACGGCTACCAAAAGTAACGGTTTTGTAACGGCTGGCTGCCAAAAGTAACGGTTTTGTAACGGCTGACTGCCAAAAGTAACAGTTTTGTAACGGCTGGCTGCCAAACTGTTCTGTATCTGCTAACTGCCAAAAGTATCGGTTTTGTAACGGCTGACTACCAAAAGTAACGGGTTTGTAACTGCTGACTACCAAAAGTAACGGTTTTTTAACGGCTGACTGCCAAAAGTAACGGGTTTTGTAACGGCTGGCTGCCAAAAGTAACACTTTTGTAACGGCTGGCTGCTAAACGTAACTGTTTTGTAACGGCTGACTACCAAAAGTAACGGTTTTCTATCGGCTGACTGCCAAATGTAACAGTTTTGTAACGGTTGGCTGCCAAAAGTAAGTTTTGTAACGGCTAGCTGCCAAAAGTAACTGTTTTGTAACGGTTGGCTGCCAAAAGTAACGGTTTTGAAACGGCTGACTTCCAAATGTAACAGTTTTGTAACGGCTGGCTGCCAAAAGTAACTGTTTTGTAACTGCTAACTGCCAAAAGTAACGGTTTTGTAACGGCTGACTGCCAAAAGTAACTTTTCTAACGGCTGACTGCCAAAAGTAACAGTTTTGTAACGGCGGACTGCCAAAAGTAACAGTTTTGTAACGGCGGACTGCCAAAAGTAACTGTTTTGTAACGGCTGCCTGCCAAAAGTAACTGTTTTGTAACGGTTTACTGCCAAAAGTAACTGGTTTGTAACGGTTGGCTGCCAAAAGTAACTGGTTTGTAACGGTTGGCTGCCAAAAGTAACGGTTTTGTAACGGCTGGCTGCCAAAACTAACTGTTTTGTAACGGTTGGCTGCCAAAAGTAACGGGTTTTGTAACGCTTTACTGCCAAAAGTAACAGTTTTGTAACGGCTAGCTGCGAAAACTAACTGGTTTGTAACGGTTGGCTGCCAAAACTAACTGTTTTGTAACGGTTGGCTGCCAAAAGTAACGATTTTGTAACGGCTGACTGCCAAAAGTAACAGTTTTGTAACGGCTGACTGCCAAAAGTAACGGGTTTTTTTAACGCTTTACTGCCAAAAGTAACAGTTTTGTAACGGCTAGCTGCCAAAAGTAACTGTTTTGTAACGGTTGGCTGCCAAAAGTAACGGGTTTTGTAACGCTTTACTGCCAAAAGTAAAAGTTTTGTATCGGCTGGCTGCCAAAAGTAACTGTTTTGTAACTGCTAACTGCCAAAAGTAACGGTTTTGTAACGGCTGACTACCAAAAGTAACGGTTTTGTAACAGCTGACTACCAAAAGTAACGGTTTTGTAACTGCTGACTACCAAAAGTAACGGTTTTTTAACGGCTGACTGCCAAAAGTAACGGGTTTTGTAACGGCTGGCTGCCAAAAGTAACACTTTTGTAACGGCTGGCTGCTAAAAGTAACTGTTTTGTAACGGCTGACTACCAAAAGTAACGGTTTTTTAACGGCTGACTGCCAAATGTAAGTTTTGTAACGGTTGGCTGCCAAAAGTAAGTTTTGTAACGGCTAGCTGCCAAAAGTAACTGTTTTGTAACGGTTGGCTGCCAAAAGTAACGGTTTTGTAACGGCTGACTTCCAAAAGTAACAGTTTTGTAACGGCTGGCTGCCAAAAGTAACTGTTTTGTAACTGCTAACTGCTAAAAGTAACGGTTTTGTAACGGCTGACTGCCAAAAGTAACTTTTCTAACGGCTGACTGCCAAAAGTAACAGTTTTGTAACGGCGGACTGCCAAAAGTAACAGTTTTGTAACGGCTGCCTGCCAAAAGTAACTGTTTTGTAACGGTTTACTGCCAAAAGTAACTGGTTTGTAACGGTTGGCTGCCAAAAGTAACGGTTTTGTAACGGCTGGCTGCCAAAACTAACTGTTTTGTAACGGTTGGCTGCCAAAACTAACTGTTTTGTAACGGTTGGCTGCCAAAAGTAACGGGTGTTGTAACGCTTTACTGCCAAAAGTAACAGTTTTGTAACGGCTAGCTGCCAAAAGTAACTGGTTTGTAACGGTTGGCTGCCAAAAGTAACGGTTTTGTAAAGGTTGGCTGCCAAAAGTAACGATTTTGTAACGGCTGGCTGCCAAAAGTAACGGTTTTATAACGGCTGACTGCGAAAAGTAACTGTTTTGTAACGGTTGGTTGCCAAAAGTAACGGGTTTTGTAACGGATTGCTGCCAAAAGTAACGTGTTTTGTAACGGTTTGCTGCCAAAAGTAACTGTTTTGTAACTGCTGACTACCAAAAGTAACGGTTTTGTAACGGCTGATTGCCAAAAGTAACGGTTTTGTAACGGCTGACTACCAAAAGTAACGGTTGTGTAACGGTTGGCTGCCAAAAGTAACTGTTTTTTAACGGGTTACTGCCAAAAGTAACTGTTTTGTAACGGTTTACTGCCAAAAGTATCGGTTTTGTAATGGCTGCCTGCCAAAAGTAACAGTTTTGTAACTGCTAACTGCCAAAAGTAACAGTTTTGTAACTGCTAACTACCAAAAGTAACGGTTTTGAAACTGCTAACTGCCAAAAGTAACGGTTTTGTAACGGCTGACTGCCAAAAGCAACGGTTTTGTAACGGCTGACTGCCAAAAGCAACGGGTTTGTAACGGCTGACTGCCAAAAGCAACGGTTTTGTAACGGCTACCAAAAGTAACGGTTTTGTAACGGCTGGCTGCCAAAAGTAACGGTTTTGTAACGGCTGACTGCCAAAAGTAACAGTTTTGTAACGGCTGGCTGCCAAACTGTTCTGTATCTGCTAACTGCCAAAAGTATCGGTTTTGTAACGGCTGACTACCAAAAGTAACGGTTTTGTAACTGCTGACTACCAAAAGTAACGGTTTTTTAACGGCTGACTGCCAAAAGTAACGGGTTTTGTAACGGCTGGCTGCCAAAAGTAACACTTTTGTAACGGCTGGCTGCTAAACGTAACTGTTTTGTAACGGCTGACTACCAAAAGTAACGGTTTTCTAACGGCTGACTGCCAAATGTAACAGTTTTGTAACGGTTGGCTGCCAAAAGTAAGTTTTGTAACGGCTAGCTGCCAAAAGTAACTGTTTTGTAACGGTTGGCTGCCAAAAGTAACGGTTTTGTAACGGCTGACTTCCAAATGTAACAGTTTTGTAACGGCTGGCTGCCAAAAGTAACTGTTTTGTAACTGCTAACTGCCAAAAGTAACGGTTTTGTAACGGCTGACTGCCAAAAGTAACTTTTCTAACGGCTGACTGCCAAAAGTAACAGTTTTGTAACGGCGGACTGCCAAAAGTAACAGTTTTGTAACGGCGGACTGCCAAAAGTAACTGTTTTGTAACGGCTGCCTGCCAAAAGTAACTGTTTTGTAACGGTTTACTGCCAAAAGTAACTGGTTTGTAACGGTTGGCTGCCAAAAGTAACTGGTTTGTAACGGTTGGCTGCCAAAAGTAACGGTTTTGTAACGGCTGGCTGCCAAAACTAACTGTTTTGTAACGGTTGGCTGCCAAAAGTAACGGGTTTTGTAACGCTTTACTGCCAAAAGTAACAGTTTTGTAACGGCTAGCTGCCAAAACTAACTGGTTTGTAACGGTTGGCTGCCAAAACTAACTGTTTTGTAACGGTTGGCTGCCAAAAGTAACGATTTTGTAACGGCTGACTGCCAAAAGTAACAGTTTTGTAACGGCTGACTGCCAAAAGTAACGGGTTTTGTAACGCTTTACTGCCAAAAGTAACAGTTTTGTAACGGCTAGCTGCCAAAAGTAACTGTTTTGTAACGGTTGGCTGCCAAAAGTAACGGGTTTTGTAACGCTTTACTGCCAAAAGTAACAGTTTTGTATCGGCTGGCTGCCAAAAGTAACTGTTTTGTAACTGCTAACTACCAAAAGTAACGGTTTTGTAACGGCTGACTACCAAAAGTAACGGTTTTGTAACAGCTGACTACCAAAAGTAACGGTTTTGTAACTGCTGACTACCAAAAGTAACGGTTTTTTAACGGCTGACTTGCCAAATGTAACGGGTTTTGTAACGGCTGGCTGCCAAAAGTAACACTTTTGTAACGGCTGGCTGCTAAACGTAACTGTTTTGTAACGGCTGACTACCAAAAGTAACGGTTTTCTAACGGCTGACTGCCAAATGTAACAGTTTTGTAACGGTTGGCTGCCAAAAGTAAGTTTTGTAACGGCTAGCTGCCAAAAGTAACTGTTTTGTAACGGTTGGCTGCCAAAAGTAACGGTTTTGTAACGGCTGACTTCCAAAAGTAACAGTTTTGTAACGGCTGGCTGCCAAAAGTAACTGTTTTGTAACTGCTAACTGCTAAAAGTAACGGTTTTGTAACGGCTGACTGCCAAAAGTAACTTTTCTAACGGCTGACTGCCAAAAGTAACAGTTTTGTAACGGCGGACTGCCAAAAGTAACAGTTTTGTAACGGCGGACTGCCAAAAGTAACTGTTTTGTAACGGCTGCCTGCCAAAAGTAACTGTTTTGTAACGGTTTGCTGCCAAAAGTAACTGGTTTGTAACGGTTGGCTGCCAAAAGTAACTGGTTTGTAACGGTTGGCTGCCAAAAGTAACGGTTTTGTAACGGCTGGCTGCCAAAACTAACTGTTTTGTAACGGTTGGCTGCCAAAAGTAACGGGTTTTGGAACGGTTTAGTGCCAAAAGTAACTGTTTTGTAACGGTTGGCTGCCAAAAGTAACGGCCAGAAGAAACAACCAACACATTACAATATGTGTATGATTTGATCAACCGCACAAGATTGACGATTAAACAGATGGTCGTGTTGTTGTTACGGATTAAACTGACCATACACACAGTTTTTAGGCTTATAGAAGACAAACCCGATCATAGGTGTAATTTAGGAGTGGCAAGCAGATAAACATTTCCCGAGAGTGACTTGCGATAAACACGAAAAAAATCTTCGTCATAATAGCCGGCCAAATACGAATTGTCGGACTTGGGTGCAATTTGCAAACCCCAGCGAAATGGCAAATACATGACCCGGAAACACGAAGACTGTAAGAAAAGTTATGCTTTTTATCAGTTTACAGGTTTTCCAAGAAAAACGCATACAGGTGAGTCAATCAGAGGTGGCGAATGGGCCATTGGCTAACGAAAGACGGTAGATATCGATTTAGAGGTAAGTACGTGAATGAAAATCTTCATCAAACTGAGCACAAATAATGTAATGGTAATAAAATTATGTTGTTTATCTTATTTAGATTAAACCAAGGAGAAACAATACTAAAACAGTAAACTAATGGAAAGTATGTAATCTACGAGTTGTGCACCACGGACTAATATAAGGTCTAACGAGGGAATATCGAGAGTAAGTCGTCCCAGTCTTTCAGCTGATTTTTGTTTTCCATACGTTTCTGGATGCTGGCGAGTTTCTGTCTCATCTCTAGTGGAAGCCGCCTGGTCCTTACCGTAAATGTAATTTTAGATAAATAGTATCTAATTATTAAGAAAATAATTCGAGAAAATAATTTTCGTCCCGGCCCAGTTTCATTTTGCATGCACATTCAGTTACGAACGAGCAAGATGTTATCTTGTGCAGTTCTAGAGAATAGTTCCTGCATTGGAAACACTGGCGGGGATTCGCAGCATTTCCTTTCAACACATCGAACATACCTGGAACATCAGCAGCTGGAATTGAAGAACAGCCGAGGGATTTCAGAGTGACATGGAATGAGAGCGCGCCCTAATATAGACGGAATAGCTTGTTAGAAGAGCTCAAGTGACATAGGAATTGCTGCATCCTAGCAGAAGTGGATCTTCGGGTGGAAATTGCACCAGCTCTTCTTGTTACAGGCCCGTATTCTGAACGGAAATAGAAGTCAGACCTACAACGAATCGAAATGTAAGTGAAACGAACGTTTATTGGATTTGAAAAGTAGTGTTTGAGTGATACTCTAAATAAAGTATTGGTAATAAAGGCGAGTTTTTACACCTTTTGTTTTAGATTGTAGTTTATGACTATCGGATTCGCAGGAAATGGACTCCAATATTTAACTGCATTTTGTGTTTCTTTTCTATTGCTTATTGATTTGGTTTATTTTACGTCGTTTTTCTTCCACTTCTGGCTAGTCTCGAAGATGAGAAGTGATGAACGTGACAAAGGGACATTCTCAAAGAACACCCATTCGCAGTCTGGGATTTGAACCCAGGA
The DNA here is from genome assembly GCF_977018435.1 of Lepisma saccharinum. Lineage (NCBI taxonomy): Eukaryota > Metazoa > Arthropoda > Insecta > Zygentoma > Lepismatidae > Lepisma > Lepisma saccharinum. Next base: position 8,698,858 of record NC_139233.1, read on the forward strand.
CTCTTGGCACCATGCTAACCACTCCGCCACGAAGGTCGACTGTTTTTAGATTCTCTTCCAAAATTTAATACAGTCACGTTCAAAATGCCCCCCCCCCCCTCATGTCTATACGTGTACTAGAGTCTCAGAGTCGATCTTAGTATTAGATAAATCGAGATAACTAATGATGTAATGAATGTTCTATGAAATTGGTATCTTATTCCTAGTTCAGTCAATCTTACCCCACTTTTTCCGATCAGTATTCTAACAATAGCTGATAACCGCAGCTACTATTACAATGCAACTCGGCCTCCCCGATGCCGCGGTGATATCTTCGTCGGATCAAGGGGTCCCGGGTTCGATTTCTGGTGGAGGCACAAAATGGTTCCGATACTACTTTAAACTGTAGGTCCAGTCCCGATTAGCCTTACTGTGCATAAAATGGACTTAAAACACCAACTTAGCAATTCGATAAGAGAGCATTTCGTGTTTTTCTTATCAGTGCAGTGATTTAAATTTACAAATGAACAGAAAGCACGGCCATAGGCGAAGGTAGTGAGAGTCTTAGCTGCCGCGCAGAGATTCAAGCTCGCATCCCTAGGGTTGGGGAATTTTCTGAAAAAGTAGCCCCTGTATTCCCCCACCCTCTTTGAATTCCCTCACGGTTGTTCCGGTATCTAGGTGGTAACATGAATTAGGAATCCATACAAAGGATCCCACAATAACTACCTAGAACATGTGCGAGCATGAGACTGCCTACCAAATCGTTCTGAACTATGACTGCATGGTTTTTATTGGGAATCAGTCAATTGCTCTAAACATCATAGTAAACTCACATTTTATCTTTAACAGAGTTATTTTGTTTGAATCGAGCTATAATAAACTCTCTAAACTTACCACTTCAATTACAAGCAATTCTGGATACAAGTATTAAAAATGTTTGTCTTTATTGAACGTCCAGTCATCTGGTGAGGTTTCGAAATGATTTTCTGTACCGTCAAAAATCTCAAGTTTCCATTCAAAAGTAATACTGGATATAAGTATTAATCAATTATCGTGTCCTTCTTTATCGAGTGGCCTGCCATCTGGTGGAGCGTTCGAAGTGAGAGACTTTCTTTACTGTCAAGAATCTCGAGTTTTCCATTCAAAAGTAATACAAGATATAAGAATTAAGCAATTACTGTCTTTCTTTATCGAGTGCCCTGCCATCTGGTGGAGCGTTCGAAGCGAGAGACTTTCGGTACTGCCAAGAATCTCGAGTTTTCCATTCTTCAGAACCACATTCCGACGACAGCACGAAGTCCACTCGACACGTCGAGATCCTCTTGAACGAAGAGAGCCACACTCGACGTTAAATGAAACGTTACAACCTGGCGCTTGCACGAGTGGCATTGCTCGATTCATTAACCGCGAAACGGTCAGCTTTTCGAGCTCCCACAGGCAGCGGCTAAATCGAGAAACACGGGAGGGGAGGAAGGGGGAGGGAAATAGATCAATGGGAACGAGGGAGTAGCCAGCTCCCTATTCCCAGGAGTTCTCTTCCAGCACTCAGGGAATGCTCCAGTGATCCCCTTTTCTCGCTGGGTAGAGGAATCTCGTCTGCCTGCTCTGATGTCTTCGAAATTAATCTCTCGTCCTTTGACGTCCGCTCGCGATTGATCAACGCTTCGCAGGGATGGGAAATACAACATCCAGTTGCTGTCAGTTTAGTGTCAAGCTGCAACGCCGTATATTAATTACAGTACACTTGTGACGCATTCGGAGATTGATTGCTTTCAAATCATCCTCGCTCTCAGTCTTCGTAGGTAATGACAAAGGAGGGGATTTTAAGGTGCAAAATTATGGTTGGGAAAGGGAAAAAAAGGTTCTAAAAACGTTTGCAACAAGGTGCAAAAAACGTTGCTGATAAAATGTATTTATTCAATGCTCTCTTTTTCTGCGCCTCCTGTATATAATGCGCGCGGACCGCGTAGAGAACTGTGGTTCTGCCAAATAGGATTTGTTGAAGCTTGTGTTTTCTCTCGCGGGCTTTGGTACATTATCTTGTGAACTATTGGAGCTGCAATGATTATATTATACCATTCTATAGGTCTCCACAAAATGATACTATAGGATTTTATGTATCTGCTCAAGAAGAGTGAAAGTCATTTACTTTTCTGTCCAATTTATTAACAAAACATGAAAGAAAAGGAAGAAAAAAGATGCAACAAAGTGTGTTCATTTAACTTGATTTCATGTCCTAAAATACATATCTCAAATTATCGGTATGAAAACACCTACATTTTTGGAAAGGCGTGCCCAAGAGGGGTTGGTGGGGGTCATACCCGCCCCTCTTTGACCAATTATTCCTTCTCCCCCAAAAAGAACGTCAAATGCAGGAAAGGAAGATATTGTATAATGATAGCTGACTACTAAAGAAAGTATACGTAATTCTCCTCTTTCAAAAATCCTGGGCACGCCATTGCGGGACGTCCATTGAAATTTTACTTACTTCAAGTCTGAGATAAGACCATTTCACGCTGAAGTTGTAACATATATAAAAATAACAACAAACGATGGAACAAGGGATGACTTCTTTTAGAAGTCAACCTCACTTCCACGTAGTAGACGCCGGTAAGTGCTGTTTTGCAGACCAACGAGGCTCTGGCGTCTGGACCTCCGGCCAGTATAATCATCTATAGGGCCGTGTTTTGTCTATATATATGCTGAGTGTGCTTTCACAGCCTCAACTTTCAACATGGGTAAAGGAAATTTTAGTCCTCAAGAGACAAGTGTTGATTATAGTTACGGTAAGAGGCTGAGCTCCGTATGATATGGTGGGTGCAAATAACCCAAGTGTTCACGCACCAAAAATTGTATTTCATTCATTCACAAGAAGGTACAAGAAAAGATACATCTACATTGTTAACGATTGTTCGAAACTGTTGTGGGTTGGTTAAAATTCACGGCGAGTGTCTTGTACAGTGACGGAATCTTCTGTGTTGATAGAATCACATTATGAATTTCAATAGAATCGTTACAATCCAGAAGTGTCCATGACTGTACCTGAATATTCAAACAAAAATATCTATTCTATGGATATATAGCAGAATAGGTAGTCTATGGGGAGCAATGGAGCGAGTTATCACGTCTCATTTACTAGTCAGTGTTACGTAAAGACGCAACGCCATACTTGTAGCGATTCAACGTTTTACTTTTGCAATATTTCGAACATGTCTCTTATCTAAAGAACTACTTTACAGGAAACATAACGCCAATTACAAGCGCGCATATATTTCCGTTTGTAAAATATATATATTGTTGGATGACTGTGCGGATGTGTAAAAATCATAGTGTTTTTCAATTTGTTGCACAAGACATCTTGACTCATACACAACTACATTTCAATTAGTGGACATACTAACTTCAGATGTAGTATTGAAAACATGAAAATTCACAAGAAACTCTGTAGGTTCTAAGCGAATGAGAGTAATTGGTAAGGTAAACTGAATTCCCTAATTGGCTATGATTTCCACACACCATGTCGGACGATTTTAACAATTATTATAATAATAAAAATGTATACTTAAAAGAAGGTTCATGTTAAGAAGATTTCAATAAAAAACAAAGAAAATAACCCACTCTTCTCTGATTCAAAAACACTTCCCTTTAAACTGATTAGGCGACACAGGAATAGCGGATACCTTTCAAATTTGATTATCTCATCCTGATAAAACTTTGGGAGAAACGCCAAGTCACTCAAGCGCGTAAGCTATACCTTTCGTGAAAGATCGGAGACCACGTCTCCAAAATTCCGAAAAAAACCGAAGCCTCCAGTTTAAAAGCTTGGACGGAGTATAGATCGCGGCCATGTTAACTGCTGCTTCATTTATAAATGACCCTGCCACGTCAAGAAACGCAGAGTAGGATTTTAAAACTGCACTGGTAGTCGAGCGCCAGAGCAAAATTAATCAACCCCAAGCATCGAGAGCCGTCAGTTGCTGTTGAAAGATGAATGGGCTCTGTTTCCTAAGAGTTTTTCACTTGAACTTTTTCCGAAATCAATTTTCGTTTTGCTTCCTCTCTCTTCTCTGCACTTCAACTCCATTCCTGAGACTTCAGCAGCAGGAGACAGGAGAAAGAGTAGGAAAGGATTTGGCCCCACCTTCCCCGTTGAAGGAAGCTAATTAACAAGGCAAACAAAGCACCGCCATTCCGGGAGCAGAATACTTATCCGGAAACGGGAGAACGCTCCTGCTGACGTCACGACAGCAGAAAGAGAGGGTTTAAAATAACAAAAAGACAAGAAAATGCAGACAGCCACCTCGTGGAACGCAGTGGAAGAGGGCTTCTGACTTAATTGCTTCCATTGCACGAACGCCTGGATGAAGTAAGCTGAATTGCAAATCCTTAATGGAATACCAGTCGTCTTGTCAACAGACAAGCAAGTCTGTACAAATTACGGGTATTTATTTACGCACTTTTCTATTGCTCTTTTGATGAATTCAGAGTGCAGAGGGGGGGGGGGGGGTAGTCTTTACGGACTAAACGAAGTGCCAACACTCTTAAAGAGGAAAAAAAAATACTCAATTATTTCCATGAAATAATTGCAAGATAACACCAGAAATTGAAAGCTAAATAAAGCAAATGTATGTTGTTCGATCTGACTAACGTTAAATTACAACGAAAATACCGACCAAGCTAAAACCAATTTGAACCTGAAATTTGTTCGCAGCCGTGCAAATTAAGCTATAACCAGTAGTAGCGCCGATTGGGTTACAAAACTAGGGGGGCAAAGTCAGTTTACATTTCCTTGGTTCATAAGATTAGCATAGTGCGAGGGCAAAAGTGGCAAAAAGTGTAGGGCAACTACCCCCAGGCCCCCCTTTCCTAATTGGCGCCACTGATTGCCAGATTAGCGAAGGCAGTCATTGCTTGAATAAAATCATCCACTAATGCTATAAAATTCGTCAGATGTTGAAAGTGTCTTGTATCCAAATCTTTTTTTCACAATTACAACTTAACGCATTTACAATTTACCTTCGATATAAAAGGCTTTTTCGAAAGTACGTACAACACGTTTCCTGAACTGATAACATTCTTTTCTGTGACGAAAATATGTCTACATTTGAGAAATTTAAAAGTAAGAATCGTTGACAAAATTTCACATATCGTACAGATGTATCACTTGCTACTAAATGTAGACATAAGCAACTCCGCGAAGGGCGACATCTATAAAAGTCCATAGGATACAGACAAAAGTTTTGATGATGAAGAGCTCGGTCTTCATACAATGAGCTTACTTTTCGAAGTTATCAACAGCCAATGTATTATCCAATTTTCCAGATGACTTCATCGGAAATGGCAACTGCAAACTCTCTGGTGCGGAACAGGCTGAAAGTTTACATTTGGCAACTCCCCAAAAGGGAAGCGAGGAAGGGGTGAGGTGGGGAATCGTGCAATCACTTGATTCGTTAGCTCGGTTACATCAGCTGAGTAGCCCGAGGGGAGTGATGACTCGCCCAGGTGCTCCTTGGGTGCGGGGTACCTCGCGGATACGTGTTTCATGACGTCATTTCCGGACAGACAGAGGCCGGCGTGCGTGTGTCCGAGATCCAAGGTTCATATAAAAAACATTAAAAAAATTACAAAGCCATTCCTAATCTGAATGGATGATTATCTCGAAAATATCACTAACGATATGATACGTTTGTGTTTTCGCGACATCAACACTAAACTTCATTATATTTCCAATACATATCTCTACACATTCACAGGTTTTATGCAAGGGAACGATAGAGAGATTGTATGTTCAATACCCATGCACACAAGAATTTATTCTGTTCATAGCCCGCTACGATCCTACAATACGGCCCTAGATGGCTGTGCTGAGGTTTCATAGAAGCTTCAAGCCTAACACTAGGTGGCAGCACTGTTAAGTCGTACATTCGTCATTTGTTCCATGTAGCAGAGTCAACGACAACTCCACATTTTCCACCACAGACCCCCAGTGCTTTTCAACAACTCTAGCCCAATTCTACAATTCCCGTCATGCTCTTTCCAAAGTAGAATAAATGGGACGGTGTCTTTACACAGATGTTAAAATTCGTTGTTCATCATGTCGTTGATAGTTCCAAGAAAGGATAGTGTGTTTGTGTTCCGCGATGAGAAAGATAATGGAATAAAAATGTGCATAAACAAGAAAACGAAACAAAAATGTGGTTGTGTGTGTGCAAGAGAATGAGGGAAATGAAAAGGCAATAGAATACAAGTAAGGTGAAATGCGAAAACACACACAGAGGGCTAAATAATTCAACAAAAATTAGAAGAGTGACAAGAGAAACCACGACAAAGCTTCTATTTTACGTGGCTTTTGTTCCACTTATAGCTAATCGTGGCGATAAAGATGAATGGTGATTACATGAAGTTCATGCAAGAACACTCACAAGACTCGACGCTTGGCCCTAGAAGGAAAAGACGCGAGATAAAAGAACAAATAGTATTCCTTCCAACAAATACACTGAAATAAAAACAAATTAGGAAATAGAAGGATCTGGCAAACAATAAGTTTTCAACCTTTCTTCTCAGATCTATTAGGTTATCATTTTCTTGGAAGTAATTTCATTTCCTAGTACCTAGAAGCGAAACATTATTATTATTATTATACGATAGCTGATAGTTGTACCGCCAAACCTCCTAACCAGAACATACAAAGCTAGGTATCTGATAAAGCACTTACCGCCTAGAAAAACCTTAATCTGAAGAAAATTTACCAGATAATGTACGAGAACTCCGAATCGAGTTGACTATACAACACGCACCACAGCATCATATTAAAGTTTCTGTTAGCTGCAAAATACTAGAATGAACTTGACCGCTTCTGTGCCTCTCACGCTACTCGCGACGATAACAATGAAAGGCGATTGGATGACATTGCTGAAGGACTGCCTGCAAAGGAAGAAAAACATGCCCAGACCAAAAATCGAACAAGGAACCTTGGGCAGGAGGAATGTGAGTCGAACGAGTTCGGCCACAAAGATGGCCCGAAAGAAATTATATATGCCAAAAATATTTTTCCGTAATAACAATGGCCGTGTGGCGGTAAATAGAGACCAACCGAAATGCCAACATTACCAGACGCTAGTTGGTTACTGATGTAATGACCCTATTATGGATCTCCCTTGAAGCATATGACGTCACTTTTCTTAATCAAGATGGTAAAAGGTAAACTGAAGAAATGAACGTCTCCCTGCCTTGGGCCAAAAGCGCTAAGAAACAAAGAAAAAAAGATTTAAAAGTAAGACAACCTTTTAAAAATTTAAATGGGTTACTTCAAGCACTGTTAGCGAATAAGAAATACATGGCAAAACATGGGGTGGGGTGGGAGATAAGTTGTACATTCGCAAAAAAGACCGATATCCGCTGTTCTTCATTAGATTTTTCGTCACGACGTCCTACGTTGATTCAATTACTACTCTACGAAACGAAAATTGCTGCGAGGCCTAATTGACATGCTAAATTATTCGCAAAAGCGTCGTAAAAATGTCTCAAAATTACTGGTTTCTACCTCCATTTTCTCCTCGACTTCAACGGGGGCAATGAATCAAGCACGTCACTGCGTAGTAGTACGAAACACGGTCACAAGGTGGCTCTGCATTCACAACACAATTGCATCCTTGACAAATGCTCACTTGCGTATCACACATAAATCTACTTGTCTTAATGAAACAAAATAACATTTTAGGTTTTCAAAACTATCGTTTATAGTTCCTGGTTGCAGGAATAGGTTCCTTTTTGGGGATTTAGACAAGCATCACACAGATGACATCATAGATTTTTATTAATAGAGCATAGTTACTTTTCATTTATCTTGTAATACATATACGTATATACAAATTTTTATTTCGTCTTCTTTTACATTAATGTCTTTTATCAATATGCAATTGGAATAAGTTCTCTAGATGCCTAATTTTTGGATTTCATTCCAAGAAGCTATTAGTTCTTCAATAGTGAATATAAACTATTATTGGCACTTGGTATTCAAATTAAGCAACTAACATTCAAATTATATATGCGTACTATGCCTAGTATGCCACAGCACAGTTTCATCGTCTGAATGAGAAAACCGGTTTCGTTTTGTACTCGAATGAAAAGACTCCAACCAGTCTCGAATATTGATTGATTGATTTCGTGTCTTAATTCCGCTGTATGCACAGTAAAGATAATCGGGACTGGACCTACAGTTTAACTGGGATCCGAACCACTATGTGCCGCCACCGGGTATCGAACCCGGGACCCCTTGATTACAAGGCAACGACACTACCACTATGCCATCGGGGAGGGCCCCAGGTCTCGAATATTGAAATAATTTAAACAAAAAGGTATTGAAAGTATACTTTGGAAAACAAACTCAAATGTAGACAACAACTCATAGCACTTGTTTGTGTAGAAATACATGATAAAGCAATTTCGAGATCTGAGGCTATACGTGTATATACATACATGTATATGCATGCTTTCCGAGTTCCTTTACAGTGAATGTCAGTTGTCTATTTTCATCTGAATCCTTTGGGGATTTAACCGCAGGGTAATTTAGTTCTGAAACATGAACCTTCGTGGCAAAAGGGGTGTGTTGGAGACACACGTAACAACAACTTTTTTGACAACTTACAGAGGGAACCAGTTTCTCAGGTATCACGTATATCACTAGTATTCCAAGGAGGACTCACCTGCAAGGGAAGGAAAGAATACAATTAGTTTGTCTATTTTTAGTCCTAATACTACTTTAAAATAAATATGTATTCTAAATGTTTCTCAAATAATTTTTTAATGTACATTAGCTTGACTAACATATTACTTTTAATAACACGTGACTTGTTTAGAGTAAGAAAAATCGGATACAGGAAGGCATTGCTCTGGTGGTGAACAAATTGCGTCACTCTTCACTGTTGTTTATTAACGATTAGCGTGACGGCCTGTGAAACCAAGGGTTCTGGGTTTAAAACGGCGGAGGGGAGTTGATGTTTACATTTGTCCTCATATCCACTTCTTGTCATCAACAGCAGACAATGGAAGCTGTAAATGGCTTGGAGATATTAGAATGAATATAGATTTCAATAAAGGATCACTTCCTTTAACTCCCACCATATCAGAAAATTATATACATCAAATCAAATAGGAAGTAGCGGAACGGCCAGGATGACTCCCCGAAAATTAAAACCGGTTCCGAACGTTCTTCTCCAACCACGCTAGCGTACCTGTTACGTGTAATGCACACACACTTGTGCTATTCTGTGAGAAAATGAGCAGAAAAACGAAGAGGAATCTTTTCCATAGAAGCCATCACAGAGTTACCATTAATAATAGTGTTTTAATAATAATGTAAACAAAGTAAAAATAAATATGTAAGTTTATGTACAGTACAGACATGGGAACAACTGCTTGTAAAAGTAAATAAACAAACAGAGTAACCATTTCCCTGATACACGTTCACCATATTTTCTCCTTTTTCATACATTACATCTGTTTCCATCTTTGTTCCTCTCCGCACCAACTCCAGGGAGGTTATTTCAGTCGTTTACCGCGAGAGCGTCGGCCGCTCAGCGGCCCCTTCATGCAACAGGTAATTGCAATTGTAACTGTAATTGTGAAAAGTGGAAACATTACAAAACAAGCTGTTTCTGTTAAGGACTTACTGTAACGCAATTTGCCGGGACCTGTTGCATGAAGGGGCCGCTGAGCGGCCGACGCTCTCGCGGTAACCGACTGAAATAACCTCCCTGTACAATGGATCTTAGATGAATTGTTTCCATTACAACTGTTGGCTGGTTCGGTGCCGTGCTGGCAGTTCATAATGGATTTTCTTGCATTACAGTAAAATTGGCAAAGTAAAAACAAAAAATGTCAACAAAGGTTGAACAATTTATTTTTTTGTGTGAGACCCGCTTTAGACGAAAGCATTTTCCTTGCCATATCAGCTACAATCTAATTCTACGGTGTAAGGTGAAAAAAAATGTAGCATTTTGATGGTATATTTTTACATGACATATTTCACAGCAGAATCCGTCATAATAACCAATCAGGAGGAACCTCTACGTCACACTTGCAGATGTAGTGGACGTCGTGTGACATGTAAACAATGTATCACCTCACATTTAACAAAAACGCTAACTATTCAACCGAGAATAATAATATTTTCTAGAGAAACTATACAAATGAATAGCGCTGCTTGAATACATATTTCATACCACATAGAGTAAGTGTATGGTATTAGTTGTTTCAATTGTAAACACCTTGTGGACAGAAATACCTCAATATTGAGGCGAGGTTAATGGTTACTAAATATTACAAAAAATGGTGTAGAGGCTGGGTTTGTTTACCCGATCCATTAATTAAATAACTATTTTATCTTCAACATTATAGTTATTAAGTGAAACTCTAGTAGCTTGGTGTGCCTTTCGTGCTGTATATACTATCTAATGCTTTCATTACATCGCAAAATGCTAACCTGAATGTTACATGAAATGCTTCCGTGTAAAGTACTGTCTGCTACAAAAAAATGCTATAAGATTTTTCGAAGCAGCAAAAATGTTACAGGAAATGCTTCTGTTTAAATCGGGCCTAAAAAGGTTAACCCCTCTCTCCCAGGGTATGCTAAACTACACATGAACTATTCTAATATAAATTCATATACAAAATCAAATGTTTAAACCAAGTGATTTTTAATGAAGAAATAAATATTGATAAAAAGGGTGTCGCGGTTTTGGAGCTAACCAAGAGTTCCACAAACACAGAGAGCGAGTCTCGAAATATTGACCAGGTCCTCCATTAGGCTTTCCCTGGACCATATATCATTTCCCACAGAGGGAGTATTCCGAACGCACAGGCCTCTTGTCTTCGATTAGGATAGGAATGCGCAATTTCAGGACGTGGAATCTGCGGGGAGAGAAGTTCAAATCGACTACTAGGCGTCGCTAGCGTCGCTGTGGATTTCTCGATATTTGCACTTTTGCCTCTCTGGTGTTCATAAACTCGAGTTTCTCTACAACTGCACAACCGTTCAATCGGTCATTATTCTAAGTAAAATCAACCCAGTCTTAAACAAATTTAAAATCTAATACAGTATCTAAATACGCTCAAACGGTGAACGCTTTCTTTAAATTCACAAAATAATAGGTTAAATCCACAGCTTGTCTGCCTGTAAGTTATAAAGGTATTCAATGAAAGTGCAAGGGCAACACAAGTTATTTTTTGTGTATATACACCATAGCTATATTAAATTTATAATATGAGTGCATGAAAGAATATGCAGTTATCCTATCGATATTATCCGTGTAGACCCAGGCGCAATTAACACCAGATATAACTTCGGATATTATATCAAGAGGAAGGAAATCAAACACTAAAATACAGCGTGTAACAAAAGTCCTGGAACACTTTAAACAAATTATTGTAGCCAAACGAATAGCATTACAAAGTGACAAAGTACATCATTTCAAAGAGTAAAGTTGTCAGTTTTTCTCATTGCAGGTGTTACGTGTAGTTCCATATAGCTTCGCTAGGTGGTGTCATAATCAAGATGGCGCTTTCTGGAGCTGAGAAGGCTTTCTGCGTGCTAGAATTTGACAAAACAAAGGTGCAACGGATGTCCAATGAAAATTTAGGATGAAGTACGGGAAAGCAGCACCAACCAGGAAGGCAATCTACAATTGGCATGTAAAGTTTGTTGAAACTGAGTGTTTATGTGTCAAGTAGAGAAGTGGTCGGCCAGATGTGAGTGAAAATGACATTGAGCGAGTGACAGAAGCTTTCACAAGAAGTCCGAGAAAATCTATACGCAGAGCTTCACGTGAGTTGGAAATGTCAACAATGACTGTGTGGCGTGTTTTGCGAAAAAATATTAAACATGAAATCGTACAGACTACAGTTATTGCAAAAGTTATATCCTAAAGACAAAGACCAGATCAAGAAAGCACCATCTTGATTATGACACCACCTAGCGACGACATATGGAACTACACGTAACACCTGCAATGAGAAAAAACTTACAACTTTACTCTTTGAAATGATGTACTTTGTCACTTTGTAATGCTACTCGTTTGGCTACAATACATTTTTTAAAGTGTTCCCGGACTTTTGTTACACGCTGTATAAACGTGCAAATAAAATACGACCGTTGTGAATTTATCTTAAAGCTTTCTATTTCTTTGTATTCATTTATACTATACGATATACTGATTTAAATATAGGCAGCAATCTGATGATATTGTAGTAGAGTAATAGTTGTTTTCATTCATGAGATATACTATCTGTCAATTCCAGACCACGCCATACAGTTTGAGTATGCTCGAGTTCATACCTCTGCTCCATAATATCTGTGGATTAGCCATAACGCTAGTGAGGGATCCTAGACTAGAACTTTAATATAAGTCCAGTGTTTCTTCATCTTCTGCTAGCAGCAGACAGCTTGGGAAATGGACCAGGTTATTCCTCTCCAAAGCATCGTTGAAAATCTTCAGTTTATTACGAAACCCATTTAAGTTTCCCCTTAAATCTAACACTAGCTGGTTTCTTCCCTGCAGTTTGAAGTTCAGTTCGTTCAGATGACCTGTGATATCTGTTGTAAACGCCAGTTGTTTAAGGAAGTCCATACTCTGAAACTGTTCCTTCAGTAAAAATAGAAGGTATTTTAATAAAAATACATAAAATTCATGTATTTTGCAGACTGGCTTCGCGGGCCGCAAAAAAAAAAGGCATTGTGGGCCGCATTGGAAACCCCTGAGGTAGAATGTGTCGTGTCAGGTGCTCTAACTGTGCGCATGCGCCGAGTGGGAGGAGTCTACTGTGAAACGTCAGAGGAAAGACTCGCGCCCGTCAAGTATCTAAGCGCTCAGCGAGCAATGTGATCGCTCGGCTACTTGACGGACAAATAAGCGTTGCTCGGCGAGCGCTGCTCACTTGATCGCTCAGCGAACTTTGCTCCCTACAGGTTTGAGCCACAGAATACAGAAGGTTGTTCGGGATCTCTGGTGACGATTTTGAAAGCTGCTGGCGGCGCTGTTATCAACGTCAGTCCGTCCAAACCGTGCATGCTGAGTAACGTCAGTACCGAGAACGCGTGTGCAGAGTGTTGTGCCATTTACCTACAACGATGCCGAAGAAAATTGAACCATACTGGGAGGGCTACATAACAGCCCTTTCCAATGCTAAATATAGCTATTCGGCAATCAAAGGAATGTGCAAGAAGCGTGGTTTTGTGATATCGAAGAACGGGATCGGTGAGGTATTGAACAAGAAAAGCAAAGGCCGACTGGGCCTAATTCCACAGGGGAAGAAACAGGCAAATCCACGAGCAGCTACGAGTCGTACACCGGACATAGTGAGAAAAGTGAAGGCCCTTGTGTCAGGCGGTAACCCTGCCCCCCAAAGGAGTATCGCACGTAAGTTGGGAATGTCTGTGTCAACAGTGAACACCATAATCAAGAAGGACCTGCTACTAGAAATGCGGCATAAGCGGCGAGTTCACAAGCTGTTGCCGCGTCACATTGCGGAACGTCGCACGAACGCTAGAAAGCTCTATGGGCCCTATCGTGCAGGGGAGAGATGGAAAACTGTGGTGACATTAGACGAAGCATATGTCTACCTTAGTGACTGTCACAAACCCCGCGCGATTTACTACCGCCCTCGCGACAAAAACAATTATCAAACATTGTATCGAGAATGCCAGGAAAGTTTTCTACGGGGTTTCATGATCATCGCTGGATACTGCTATAATGGCAAGCTAGCAATTCGCCCTGTGGCTAATAATGTGAAGGTGAACTCCACGTACTATCAGGATGAGGTTTTAAGACCCATTTGTAACATAGATATTCCGGCACTGTATGGGGGGGCCAAAAACCAGGTCTGGGTGCACCAAGATAAAGCATCCAGAGATACCTCCCGCTCGACTCGTCTGTTCTTACAGCGAATGGAGGTGGAAACTGGCATCCATGCAATTCCTTACAGCGACATTCCGGTCAAGGCGCCAGATGGGTCACCCATGGACTTCTGTGCATTTGGACTCCTAAAACGGGCCTTAGGAAAGAGACGTCCACGCACTCTCAATGGCCTCTGGAAAGCCTGTCAGGAGGAGTGGGAAAAGTTGGACATGATAACTCTTCGGAAAAGTCTGTAGCAATGGAAATTACGTTGTCGGGATATAGCGTGGAATGCTGGTTATCCAACTGAGCATGATCGTTGGTGGCGACATGGGTTTTCATGAACTTATCACCCTTCCAACATTGTCCTCAGAGATCCCGAACGACCTTCTGTATATCGTTTTTGTAAGAGTAAGAAGATGAAAACTGTGCGAGGTTGGCGGCAATGAGGAAATATTTATGATTAACGTCTTGCGATATAGCGTAATTACATTAAAATGAAAGTGTTGTTTATTCCAAATATACACTCCAGTTTTGGAAAGCTGCGCGAGGCTGTGAAAATGAAAATTTCGACAGTTTTGTCGACATCAACTATTTCCACAAACACTGAAAACTTGTCTAGTTGACGCAGCCACATTGATAACAGTTTATTCAAAGGCAATGATATTTTGATCAATCAAGTAAATGCTCAGCGAGCATCGCTCAGATCCTTGACGCGCGTGACCAGATGTGATCGGAACAAGCTAGTTCTACTCGGCTTGAATTTGCCCTTACACCGTGCTCTACCAGTTAGGGAAAATATAATTTCATCCCAACCTATACAGAAACATGTCTGATATCCCGATTCGCTGAAGTGTCTGATAAATTCTTTCCTGATCACGTCCTCTGCCTTAGTAAACGTGACAATGTATTCCTGGACAATGCAATTAATTCAAAGCGTACATATTTATGCCTGGGTACTCTTTAATCCCGTGCAATGGCCTCGTGTTCACATGCCTATCCAGCGAACACAAGAGTCCGACAAAAATCTAACTGGGTTTGAATAAAACTGAATGTTTTCAGGTTCAATTTACAGTGGAGGCAGAATTGAGAGCACACTTCAATTTAAATCTAGTCTGTATTTGTATCCATTTCCATTTCTGTCGCTTTACGCCAATCGTGACGACAATGATGAATGTTGACTGTACGAAAGGGACGAACATACAGTGGCGTGCCCAGGATTTTCAAAAAGATTTGTACATATTACATATAGCCTACTCCTTTCTAGTAGTCAGCCCTTATTTTGCCATATACAGTAAAACCTCGTTAATCCGGACTAGTGGGGGGATGAGTTGACCGGATTAACTGAAATAACGTAAATGAACAGTAGAAAGTGCATTAAAACTCCGTTT
This sequence comes from Lepisma saccharinum, assembly GCF_977018435.1. Lineage (NCBI taxonomy): Eukaryota > Metazoa > Arthropoda > Insecta > Zygentoma > Lepismatidae > Lepisma > Lepisma saccharinum. The sequence continues at coordinate 8,714,123 of NC_139233.1, forward strand.
ATAGCAACAAAACATGTTTATTATAGTGTATCGTATCAATCCATAAGATTATATTTTATTTTAAAAGCCTCTCTGAATGCTTCATGTTGACCAGGGCATTCACTTGTTTATTTCAGTTGTCTCAACCTCTGATGCATGTAAACAATGCACAGTGTTGTGCTTTGTAAACCTCCTGAGGTATTCAGGAAATAGGAAGTTCCATCTGCCTATGGAGTCAGCGGTTTGCATAGAGGCAGTTAAAATCACGATTCGGCATGGGGGAAGGTCTCCATGGCCTGAATGATATAGAGGTGAGACAGACTGAGAAGGGACTGACTTTTGATTTGGATTTAGGAGAGAGAAGAGCTTAGAGAAATGAGTTGAGGGAAAGTGAGGCAACGCGCTGGTCAACCTGTAACGAAGCCTACAGAGGACTTAGTTTATTTTAACTAACTAACTCTCTAGCCTTCTTAAACCCGAAGGTTCATGGCTGCAGCAACACAGGCCTTCCATCTGTTCCTATCTTGAGCAAGTTCTATATATGTTTATTTTATTCTTCGAAATTATCTTCATTCGTCAGATAGACAGGTAACTATCCTAACACCCAGCCATGATTCAGGTTCAAAGGTTCATAAAACCCAACGAGTGACCATTGCCTTTCCTAGTTGTTAAGTTCCTAAATCTTATTTGTGCCTTTCGCATTGCCAAGCGTAAACTCGTCATGTTAATGACGAATGCTCTCATCATCGAGGATGAATGATGAATAGGTTACATCACCCAGCAATTAATTGCGTAGTGACTGGTTCTGATCCTATCATTCTATAGAATGATACGGTATTTAAAGGGCATAGGCCTAAATACACTATACAGTACAGTAAAATGTAAAGCAATACTGTACATACAATGAAGTACGTACAACGAATGCGATTGTTGACTTCTAGCCACATTTAAAACCTTGCATTCTACTTTCTTGCCTTTTGCCTGTCCGGATTAAGCGAAGTCCAGCTTATCGGGGTCCGGAATAACGAAGTTTTACTGTATTCATGCCTTTGACGTTTTTTTTTAATACTGGGCCAAAGAGGGGGTTTATGATACCCACCAACCCCCCTTTGGCACGCCACTGCAAACACACATGACACAGACGCAGAGCACAGAGGATTAAACTGTCAGAGAGGCTCGTTAGCCAGCAAGAATACTGCTGCCTTGTGCACCAAGTGGAAGAGCGGTTGATATTTGAGCGTCTTTCGAATAGTTCACCCTGTATATTGGGTAAGTTTGTCAGCTATGTTGTCAATTCTGATGGCTGCGTCTTCTCTTTTCTACAGACATCAACGTTTGGATTAAAACCACAGTTAAGAACTTCAACAGTCTTCACAATCTCCAGATGAACCGTGTACGACTCACGTGGTTTCCAAAATTTGTTTAGTGATCAATTTTAAATAAACCTAGACAGCGCTTACGACACACTGATAAATGATGGCGATACTATAAATTACAAGATGGTGAAGCTGTAGACACTAGGAGGAGTTTAGTATGTATAGTATAATTTAGAATCTAGAGTTGGCAACACTTTCGTTCGAACACACTGAATCTCTATGCGAGAACTACATGTTGGAATGGAACGAGATCGTATGAAGGATTATGACCGCGCCTTCAAATCCCACATTACTTACATTCCGACGCCCCCTGCTGGAAATCATGGCTGGTGGAAACGAAAGAACATCGTAATTTCCTCCTCCTCGGGTCGCACATCTCTCTCAACATCGTTAGGGAATGAGTGTTTCGCGTGTAAAATCGGAAATAGACCTTTTTCATTGTCTAGAGTTCAGTTTGGTAATTTGTGGCGTGTGAGAGGGGGAATGGGAAAAAACGAGAAAGAAAAAGTGAAAGAAAGTGACAGAGAGCGAGAGGAAATGGATGACGCAGAAAGTGTAAGACACACCAAATGAAAGAAAAAGAGAGAGAGGATGGAGGTTTTGCATTTGTATTTAAGTAGTCTGATATGTACTGTGAGACATGAATAATAAAATTCTTGCTTCCCCAAAAAGAGAAAGTGTTTTAACCCTAGCACAAACAAGGGGGGCTGGGGGAGGCTGTCAGGCCACAACACCTCTATTTTATTCAATTTTTCAACTATGAAAATTTTCATCAAAACTTGAAAACACATTACATTGTTCTCTAGGGTGTTCTGAATATGTATTAGTTCTGTTCATAAAAAAACAAATGTAATGCAAATAGGAGGCAAAATGCACTTGGAGGGCTTATCAGGCGCCATCTTTAAAAGTGTGTTATTCGAGACACTCATGCTAGTGACAGTGTACAATAGATTATGATGGTATTTTTTGTAATTATTATAATTAATAAACAACTGCCCCTCTATAAACAAAGCAGCATGAATAAAAAAAACATATTATGGTTTTTGTGAGTTTAGCGAATGGTAAAATATGGCCGTGAAACTCATGCAACAATTGGTTATTATTTTTTATTAGTGGTGGTAATTTTTGTAATCATTATAATTATTAAATAACAAAACATCTATAAACAAGAAAGCAAGAAGCAATTCAATAAGAAAAACGGTTTCTTGAATTTTAGTAATTAAAAAAAAGTGTGGGCCTGTGAATGCCCCCACCCCCCTCAGGTAAGTAAGATTCTGGTACGGCTAGGGTAAGCAGGGTTTAATTGTGTTTTGCTCTGCGACTACAAGTAAAAACAACGTCCAGGATCATTTGCTAAATAACTGCGACGTTTGTGAAATCACAAATATTACTCTTTATTACTTTGCACCTCAGGTACCCTCCCCTAACTTGTAAATGTTAATAAACCCGAAATTTGCTGAGGGGGTCAAGTGACCCCCTTGCCTCCGCCACGTTACGACTATGGCACTAGGGGTGCCGGGTTCGAATCCCACTCTGGGCGGTGGGGTTCTCTGCAAGTGTCCCTTCATTAGTTTCATCGTATCATTATCCGGATTAACCAAAAGTTGCAGAAAAGCTCAACAACAAAAATCAAATCAAATTCCAAAACCATTTGCACCTCCACCCTGCCGCTCTGGCGACTTAATTTCAAGACTGTCAACTGTTCCAAGTATGAGCTTCCCCAAAGAATGTAGAGCGCTGGGCTTCTTCTTGTTAGATTATGTTTCATACGCGGTGCCGGCCTATTTTTGAACACGCCCTCTCAGAGAATCGGCTAACTTGGCAACAACGCAAATTCTTGCTTTGGTCCAGTGTTGTCTTCACTACTTTTTTTATTGTTACGACCTTGACCCCTTTCTCCCACAAATCTCTCGTTCCAATAGGACCACGGGGGATTTAAATAGTCGCGTCGAACAGGGTCGCCAACTGAGCAAAGTTTAGCACGCACAAAAAAATTCACCATGACCATAAAACGGACGTAATATCTAATCCGTTTCGCTTCTGCACAAGGGGGATACATACGGGTGAGTCAATCACTGGTACTGAAAGGGTATTGGTTGACGAAAGATGACGTCTGGTGGTGGAAGAGAGAGAGAGAAATAGATATGGCTTATGAGAAATGTAAGAAGGGCACAATTGAGATTGATTGATTCTTTTTTATGAACACATTAGCACATAGGCTAGATTTGCCCGTCACGCAATACGTGGATAAAGCCCATTAACTAAAACGAAATTGACGACAGAGCGCTAACAAAAAAATAAAATGTCTTCTTTAAAAATGTATTCTATCAATTTTTTAAATTATACATGAATTAAACTATACTTTCTCTGAGGACTAAAACCTAGGTTAAAATATGAAACTCGGAGCACTCATCACACACAAGGACAAACACAGGATTATCCAGAAGGCCATCCCTTACACACCCACACTCAAGAAAAAACATGCATTATATCAAGAAGGGGAAGTTGCAACGAGTAAAATCTTTTTTATCTTAAAAGAACATCACGATATCCTCTCTTATAATTTTGTAAAATTTTAAAGGACTGGAGCAATGAATGACTCCAATATACACTTTCTGCTGCTACCACTTGCTTGAGTTTGTTTTAAGTCCACTTTATGCAGAAATGGCCTATTCGGGCCTGGACCTACAGTTTAAGTGGGATCCGAACAACGTGCTTCCAACGGGTATCGAACCCAGTGCTACCAATTGTATATGCGTGTGTGTCCACTTTTTTCTTTAAAAAAATCTCTTCTTGGCTATAAATTCTGTGCTTGTGATTCCACTGTTATGTTTTCATTATCATTATTTCTTTAATGCCTCTCTCGCGCTCTCTCACATATGATTGCGTACCTCCGTGGCGGAGTGATTATCACAACGCGCTACGACGACAGGAGTCCCGGATGCGAATCCCGGCTTGGACATGGGTGTCCCTTCATCAGTTTCAGCATATCACCACCCATCCACATCGCCACGATTAGCTAAAAATGGCAGGAAAACGACGCAAAAATTACCAAATCAACCTACATATGATTGCAACATCCAGCTTCTAATATTAGACTGATATACATAATAAGCGTGTTTTGGTGTTGGCAACACTGTAGAACACACTTCGTATTGTTGCTGTTTTTATTAGACAAACAAGCTCTCTTTGTTGTCGTTGGCAATTTGGCACTCCATACCGCTGCACATAACCCTGGTTGCGCTCCTCCCCCTCCGTGGATTTCATAGATCAAGCTGGTCAAATGTAACATTGGACACAACCAAAAGGTCATTAAGTAGCGCCGCCAGCGTCTAAAACTGAAACTAAACACTTAAGGAATATAGCCGGGAAGGTCAACAAATAGAACTTGCATCAGTCTCTCTTTATTTACTTTTGAAATATAAACGCTTTAGTACACGAAATTTGTCTAGACAGCAAGTTCTGTGTGTAAAATTTAATATCACATTAAATAAACATCGGATTTCTCAGTTGTTATTCCGAAGTAATAATATGTCAACTTATTAAATCAAACACATTTTGCATTAGAGAAAATTGAAAGTTATTGTTTACACGTTAGATTGCATTAATTGATGGAGCAAAGGGGCGTAAAATTTGTTTTGATTTCAATTTACATGTGTAATATCATGGTACCATTTGAGAAGATTCAATTATTCATTCCAACTGGTGACAACAATAATTTATAACGCCTTGCGTCTCCAAACAAATTTATGCTAACGCCCGGGATTCAAGCGCTTTGGAAAGCGAGCAGAAATCTTCAAGGATTCATATATTTACATTTGCAGTTAAATTATCTACAGCTCGAAATAATGTAAATGTCATAGATTATTGCAACATTATCCTTCGTAGAGTGGGAAGTATAATATTGGCACGAAAATTATCCGCTCTATTTTGTGCAATGCGACGATCAAGAATTAAAACAACAAGATATTTGACAACCTCTGACACCATTATCACGAAAATTAAAAACATGTAAGATATAAAAGAGAAATTAATGAAAATTGCGATGGACAATTTTCCTGGTATTACTTATGCAAGTCACCTTACAAAGGTTGGGAGGACAGATCTCTTATTTTTGTTGTTACATCATGGATGATTACTATGGACAGGAAACTCGAAGCTTTTTGCTGTACAGAAAGTTTAATTTAGAACGCTCCACCAGATGGCAGAGTAATCTAACAAACGAGTCAAAATAATTACTTAATGCTGATATTCATTTGTCACTTTAAATGGAATTTTTGGAAGTTTTTATATTGAGAATGCGAAGTTTATTGTAGTACTTTTACACTAAATAGCAAGCTTAAGGGGAAAATAATGATCTGATGAATCATTGAGATTAAGCATGACAAGCTTGCATCCAAATGTATCAACAGAGTAATTTGGAACACCTTGGTAGGTGGCTCTAGGCGTCGTCTCGTACACACAGATTACATTTTGTATAGATAGGAGTTTCGGGTTATTATTTTTCTTCACTCTTTTTTGCATTGATTAGATAGATGCAGACAGTGGCGTCGCTAGGCCATCTGCTTTGGGGGGGCTGCAACCAGATACATGACTTACTACTATTGTAAATATTTTTAATGTTTGAAAATAGCAAAGTGATTAATAAGTCAATAATATATAACAAGCATAAGGAATTAAAACTAACATAGACTTACTGCATTAATTTTTATGAAAACAGATGGATATTCTTGTCCTGTTTTTCTAATGCTGGTGAACTATGTCTTTTTGTATCAGCTGTACTCTGCGGTTCGAATTTCTTGCAAAATTATCAATAACACAATCCACACACAATTCATGACACTCTTCCTTTTCTATGGCCAGTATTGTAAGTGAGGAAAGTCTGTCTTGGCCCATACTATTACGCAAAAATGTCTTGATTCTCTTCAAACAGCAAAACTCCTCTCACACGATGCTGATGTCACTGCAATTTGCAACATTCTGCATAAGTTCGGAAACATGTCTTTTGGAATGGCGTTCATTAAATGTACTATGGATGTGATGGTGTATGTCAAGTTCTTCAGGTAATTTTTTGTATCTATAGGTATGTTCCTGCATTAACAATTGTTCAAATATGTTTTCTCGAAATACTGTATGTAATAATAGCTAAAGGTTGGGGGAGCTTACCAAGGGATTGGGGGGGCTGAAGCCCCCCCAAAAAGGGCCTAGCGACGCCACTGGATGCAGATGATGCAATTCCACTAGAACATGGGTGATTTTGCATCCCAACATTTCTTTCAGGGTTCCGAAAGGTCCAGGAATTTTAAATAAATTCAATTCCGATCAAGGAGAGAAAATCAGGAAGCGTAAATGGGTTGACCGTAAAGAACATTTTTATCTGTAAAGTATTTCAATTCGGTCCAGGAACCTTTGTTTTTTCTTTCGGATCAATTTAAATACGGTGCAGGAACCTTTTTTCCCCGAATCAATTTAAATACGGTACAAGTTCCATATTGAAATGAAACAATACGCAAGTTGGACCGAATTTAAATTGCGCCAGAAATAAAGGTTCCGCTCCTGTTACGGAACCCACCTTTAACAACCCTGATTTCTTTCTCTGTGAAAGAATATAAACTTCCACGCCTTACAATGGATTCTAAAATAGTTGAATTTGCACGCCGCAACACAAACCACAAGACATGGTAAAGCTCCAGTGAGGGTAACTTTTGTGTTTATTGTGTTGTCACGAGACGCACAGAATTTATCTTGGCCTGGCAACTCTGCTGAATAATATTGAGATTCCGGGAAGGGATCGAGTGCATTGGCCTTCTTCTATAATTACTTTGTCAACGTTCGAACGCGAAAAAAATGAAATGATGGGGAAACAAGCGAACGCGAAATTTTGCGAACAGGGAGGAGCAGAAGCTCGTGTTATCAGGCAGCTTCCAGACTATTTGAAAATATCAGGTAGAAATTGCATGTTCCCAAGTCACGCAAATTTTGAAATTTATAGAAGAAACTTGAATTCTAACATGTACTGCCATGAAACACACACACTAATTTAAAGTTCAACAAGACATGCAACAAGTCTGAGATGTGTACCGAATTTGATGTGCTGAGAGTTGGATTGTGTTTGTTCTTTCGTGTAATCAACTTTACTCCTTAAAATAGTGTTTCAAAAGTCTCGCAACACTAAATTTGACCGCATAGAACATAAACACTCTGATATCACGTTTTCTGCATCATGAAACCCCGTCCACTGATACATCTTTTGGTTGCCAGTTTATTCGAAATAGGGAATTCTAGAAAATAACTAATGACTCATTTGGGAGTGATTCGCCCAACCTGCCGATTGCCAATTTCGAGGGAGAAGAGATTGCAAAAAATTATCGTAAATTTGAGATTAGCGCTATCCTAAGCTTTGGTTTGCGTGTTCAGCACTTGATGCGTTTGGAAATAGCGACTTTATGGGTGAAGTGAAAAGTATAGTCAGCACTTGAGTATGTTGTCTGCGTCTGCTAACAAAATTTGGAATTCAGTGTTGCTGACTAAAATTAATTTCACTGACATGACATTTTTATTACTTTGCCAATGAAATCGCTATTCCCATATCCCATCAGTCTCTAAACTTCGAATTATAACCTTGCGAAAAAAATTTCATATCTCTTCTGTCTCGAAATTAGCATTATGGAAAACAATTTTCTCCGGTTTGACCCAATAAATAATTTCTGGAGTTTCATGTATAATCAGTTGGCAACTGTTCGGCAAATTGTCCATGACTATTTTCATTAATTGTTATCTTGAATCTCACGAGTTTTCAAGTAATAGACTTTTACAGTGAAGAGGTTATCAGCAGGTTATTGGGAGTGTTGTTTCAATTCTTGAAGGTCTAACTGGCTAAAACAAATACAATAAACATGGTGGTGTACTATGTATTTCGTAATACTTATGCATCCCACTCAGCATTACAAATTATTCCAAAGAGCTAGTTTTTGAGAAGCAAGAAGCAGATGTAACTATCACATTATAATTAAGGCCGTACAAAGCCTTTTCTTCCACTCAACCATACACATAAAATTATACATTATTATATTAAACACAAAGTACATTAAGTCATTTCACATAGGTCCACACATACATTATACTCATACACAATGACTGATGAAAGGGTTCCGCGACTTTTGAAACACACTATAAAGAAGATTAATTTACCTTTAATGTAGAATGCATATTAAGTTCATCAAGCTTCATTACCGATTATAAAAAAAAAGGAGTCACGTGGATGCAAATTACAAGAAGATGATAAAGTTACAATCATGTTCTTGAGACATTTACAACTTTAAGTTAGCAACACTGCGAGAGGTACACCTCTCATGTAAAACCGGGTTCCCTTTCGCTCTTTCTCACGAGCGCTGACCAGACACAGGATTCCTCGGACGCTCAAAACAAGAAAGGTGGGAATTCTGTGCGTAAAGCTACTGCAGACGCGTACCTAATGCCTTTGCGTTTTTTGTCGCTCCCTCTTTTTCCCCAGATGCGACGTTGCCACATCGTGAAAGCACCGCGGTATTTAACAAGACAGTGATGCGAGCAGTAACTTGCAAGTCTGAAGCCGCACGCTGAACCAATTGCCATCGTTTATGTTTGCCAGCTCTGATAAAACATCTGATGTTAACAAACTGTAACATCCCTCTCATATGTTTGATCAAAATGTCCACAGACACACTATTAATATCTTATTTGCAGTAATTCGTTTAAACCAATCTTGTGTCACTGAAAATCAGCTCTTCTAAGAATAATGAATCGTAATATATATCTGTGAGAAGCTAGTAGCTCATGCTTTGTTTTTCCTACGGAAAACCTTTTTTGCAGGATACTTTGAGCTCATCTAGTACATAGATATTACCAGTAATCCATCGCTATTTTGATTTACTTTTACTGTTCATTCATTTTGTTTTGGACAATGAGAAGAATTGCAACAAAGCACCAACGAAGCGTAGGATGAACAGTAAAAGTAAATCAAAATAGCGATGGATTACTGGTAATATCTATGTAGCTCACTGTACTAGATGAGCTCAAAGTATCCTGCAAAATAGGTTTTCCGTGGGAAAAACAAAGCATGAATAAGTTTTTTTTTAAAGTTCAAATATTCGCCACCATTATTAAGCATCCATAGGGAACACTTTGCTGCTAACCTACTCACTCCTCTCGCTTGGCGGCGCTAGTGTTTCCGTATCCAATATATACGTATAAACCCCAATCCCACCACTGACTGACTCACTGACATAAATGTTCTCCATGAAGGAAGTCCCGGAAGCGAAAAATGCCCGATTACGACACCCCATGAAATTGTCTCAAAAGGCCGTGAAAATTAAGAAATCGCTCACTTTGCCCTTTTCTAAGAGTGAAAATGCCCTTTTTTCACTTCCTTAGGTCGTTGGTTGCTACAGGCATTTTTGCAGCACGCATTGTTGCCTCTTATTCTTAATTGTCTAGCTACATTATATTTCTCACAGATCACACACAGATGAATAAACTCCTGGTTTTGAAAAAGTGCCTCAAACAAGGGTGACATCTGCATGGGAAGATTCAGTCCAGATATAATTAGATATTGGTATATTCAATACGAAAATAACTACATCGTGGCTGTATTAATTAAGTGTTTAGAGGTATAATAACAAACCATTCTTTATAGTTTACTGTGCTTGTTGTTTACCATGGAAACGGGTATTGCTAGGGAACTTAAAGAAAGTTTATTTTCACCACGAAAACTACGGTAAGTGAATATACTTGAATTTTCGTATTTCAAAAAATGAGCGTCAAAATTTATTACAGAGGCAAGATTGCAATTTGCGAAGAATGAAGGAAAACAATTATTTTTCAATTATATTTAAAAATGTAAAAGAAGTAAATGTTGCTCTTCAAATTTGGTGTCGCTATTGAAACTGATAATGTAAAACGTCTAGCTATTTTGAAACGGACAGTATTTACCCAGTTTATTATTAAGAAAATAGACAATAATATTTTGAGTATATGTTCAATGTTCGAGCACGTACACACATAACGTTGCGTTCTAAACTTTTCAAATAAACAACCGTACTTATTAGTTTCCCTTCCTCTAATAACACATGCTGACTTTTTCAAAGACATTAGGAGCATGGAGGAACCCAAAATGTGACTGAAGGTCACACCGGCGCCACGTCGAAATTGCGCGAGTCATTCTTATACAAAGGGGGTTTAATCAACAGCTAGCGCATGAGAATAATCTCGTAAAGGTCTGATTTTTCTGACAAAGCTCGTTATGAACCAATAACTGACAAATACTAGTGCTTTGTGCAAGCGTTGTATTACGGATTATTGTCTTGTTACTGCAGCATTTCAGGCAAGAAATCAAACCTAATCCCTTGAATTTGCAGCCAGTACAAATTATAAACGTAAAAACAAATGATTTAATGGATGTCACTTTGAAAAATGACTGCCGAACTGGAAAAATCGATTAAAATTACTAGATAACTCCGAAATACGAAAACACAAATCTGTTTTTATTTTTTTACGAGCAAGGTGAAATGCAGTTGTATAAAAGATGATCAAAGAAGATATTCGATACATTCAATGCAAAAAACAAAATAGTGACAATTGCACACAATTGGAAGCTAGTACTTAACAGATCATTATGGAGCAGAAGTAAATTTGCTACAATAGTCCTGCAAACACAACACTTTCTAAATTATGAAATACTATGATTTTCATCCATTGACTTGTAGATTTCTCAAATATGAAATCTCTTTGTAAAATGTGGTTGTATTGCAACTCTGTAAAGGTGAAGATCACAAAATTTCAATTTTACATTTAATAAAAGTATAAATTTAATCATATTTGCTTTGAAACTTACACGTAATCTTTGAGGAAGGAATGAAAACCCTTATTGCTGTTTTACTTGGATTCGTTTGTTCTTCGTTACCTCTGTAGGTTAATCGTAAACTATAAATCCCAATTTCTAATACGTATATGACACTATTGATCTAATTTTATCTATTACACCATTTTTTCTCTACTAGCTCTTCACCTAATTCAGGCCCACAGCCGCCGCTGATCGTAACAATGAGCATTAAGTGACGATTTGATGAGTTACATAAAATATACATGAAAGAACAAGCAGTGAATGAAAGACTGGCCCTAGTATGTACGACAGGGAACCTTACAAGCTACCTGGCTCTTAGCAAACACAGGGCGATGAGTTTCTCTCGGCGCAACATGAACTTGTGTACGTACGAAGTTCAAAGCCGTTGCATTATCAGCGGCCCCGATAAGTCGTTTCAGTTCCGCTTTTGCAGTCAGTGTCATTCACCTGTGGGTAAATAATCTTCAGCTTGCCTTCATTCGGGGCGAAGGAGAACACGGTCGCCGATAAGCGGCCTCTTCAAACAGGAATGGGCTCTCATGCTCTTATATTTCCCGTTTTTACCACCTACTCATTGGAAACTCGTCGGGAATGTTAGTCAAGAGGTTATGAGTTTTGGCAGACATGTCTCAGTCTCGTCTAGAAACGATCTCGCCACCAAAGGTCCCGTGTTCGAGTTCCCGCTTGTGTTCCTTGCGGGTGTCCCTTTATTAATTTCATGTAATCATTGCTCATCTTCTTCGTCACGATGGGCGGAAGTGGCAGAAAAGTGGTGTACAGTAGCAAAATAATGCAAAGGAATCGTCGTCTCGTTCTCGGTGTCGCCGACCTCCGCAGCGACGTGGTTAGCACAGCGCGCTATGGCGCCAAGGGTCCCGGGTTCGAATCCCGGCCTGGGCATGGGTGTTCTTTATGAGTGTCCCTTCATCATATCATCATCACTCATCATCTTCGCGATTAGCCAAAAGTGGCGGAAAAGTGAAGTAATTCCAATAACGAAATTGCGCTGTATAAATTACACAATGCACGAATTTAGTACTACTTTCTAATTTATACACCACAATTTTGATGTAATGATTTTAACGTTTTATAAAATTAATTAGAGAAGTTTTCACTTTCACTAACAAGAATTAAAGATACAGAAATAGAAAAATCTACTTAAAAAGAATCTAATAATGTCCGTCGAGCTGCATTTTAGGCTAATCGCGACTGTAAGGATGAACAATGATTGATTAAATTTCGCTTTTCTCCAACTTCTGCCTAATCGCAACGATGAGGATCAATAACCATTGATCACATGTTTGTTTTGTAAGCCAACTTTATGCACAGATAGGCTAATCGGGACTGGACCTAAAGTTTAAAGTAGGATCCGAACCATGTGCAATGTGAGTCCACGAAGTAATCCCGACGATGAGAATGAATGACGATATGATTAAATTGATGAAGTGATATACTCACAGAAACAAACACCCATGCTCAGTCTGGGATTCGAACCCGGAACGCGGCTTCTTCTCATTACTGCCGACATATTTAAACGAGTGTCTAGTGTTGAATTTCGAGAGGAGGCCTAGATTTGACTCGATACCATCCCTACGGTACGGCATCATTGTCCCTCACCGTCGAATCGCAACTGACGGAAACGCTCGCACGAGCGATATCTCCCGCCAGCAGCCATTGTGCCATGCCGGAATGCTAGTTCCTCTCGGAATCTAATTTCCGATCAGATGCCGATATTCAGAAAACACCAAATCTTTTCCGCCGGAATTCAGGAAGTGACGTCACAATTGGCTTCACGCCCCTCCCCTGGATCCGTTCATCGATGTCAATCACGTAACAGACTGCTTCCTTCATTGGCCATGCGTCAAACTCCTTTGTTCGCAGGTCTTTCTTTTGTTGTTGTTGGATCCTGCAACACTGCTGGAGGCCAGTCGTAACATTTTCAGCTTCAATCCCTCAAGCTTTGAGTTTTGGCAAACGCGAAAACGGCGAACAATTTTGATTGTTAACGAGGAACTGTTTCCATGCGTAACGTTGTGCTACAACATTTTTTCTGTTTGTTTGAATTGTTGTTTTAAGTCCACTTTATGCACAAGAAGGCTAATCGGGAGAGGACATACAGTTTAAAGTGGGATCCGGACCACTATGTGCCTCCACTGGATATCGAACCCAGGGACCTCTTGATTAAAAGACGACGACGATACCACTACGCCACTAGGGAGGCCCATAACGTGAATTTGGCAGACTACACGGTATCTGTATTTTCCGCGAATTTTACCATAAATAATCATCTTATGAATGAATCTTAAAGCAAGGCCATTTTAAATTGAGGTTAGGTTTGTATACACCCTGCATTTATAATAACTTTTAAAAAATTGTTACTGCTTACTTTTTGAACCAGATGCATGTTGTATACATTTTGTTCCTATTACTTACAGCTCGGTTGCATTTCGCGAAGATATTTGTTGAGTTAATATTATACATTATTATGCTCACTTTACTGTCAATTACACCAAGTTCATTCTGAATATGACAACATAAAAGGAAGAGATTCGTAGCGGAGTGTTTAGCACATCGCGCTACGACGCCAGGGGTCCCGGGTTCGAATCCCGGCCTGGGCATTGTTGTTTGTGAGTGCCCATTCATCAATTTCATCATATCATCACTCATCCCCATCTTCGCAAATTAACCAAAAGTGGCACAAAGAGGGAAGTAAAATAAAGCAAATCAATCAATCAAATGGAATGAATTATTAGAGTTTATCGGATTCCGCTTCAAGCTGTAGCTACAACTAGTCCTGATTAGCCTACAACAGTATAAGTGGAGCTGGAATTATAAGTGTTGCTGGAACCTCGCCCCCTCCAAATTTCTCAAATAGCCTACCGCACTAGACACTACTACAGCGAAAACAGAATATACGCAGAAGGCTGATAGTCTATTCGCCAACATGCTAACAATTGTAAGCAGTGGTAGAAAAATGCGAGTGAAGAGGCGCGCGCGCATAAATACAAAGTCATTAACTACTTTCTCACGCGCACTTGATTTTAAACGTGGGCGGAGAGTGGATGAGAACGCTAAAACATGTCTAAGCTGTGGCACCATGCTGATCTGAGTCATCCAACACCTCTTGATTCCAATTCTGTAAGCGGAGTATTACGTCCTGTCTTTGTCATCCCGCGTAAGCAGAATGTCAAGCAGTTCATGGCTTTCGGTGAAGCGACCACTGATTGAGTGCTTGTCGAGTCATATTCGATTTAACCAGACACCCCATTTCTTCCGTCCTTCCTTCTTTATTTCCCCCCGCCCCTCTCTCTGCTCCCTTTCAATCTTTCTTTCATTCTCTTCTTCCTTGCTTATATTTTCTCTCCATCTTTCTTTCTACTCTCTCTATGAAAAAGAAAGAAGGAAAAAAGAATGAAGGAAAGAACAAGTGCTCTCCCCCTCATTCTTCGCCTCTCTCTCTCTCTCTCTCTCATGGAAAGGAAAAAAGGAGGCAAGAAAGAACCCTAACTACCCGCAAAATTTCCTCAACGCCCCCTACATTTTTCACAAAGGTCCAATTTATGGTCATTTTGGCTCTTAAACATATCATCACGCCCTCCAAAACAAGAACATCAGCCTTTTTAAACAGGTGGATGGGTATCCACATACCGAAATACAAGTGAAGTTTGGGTCAAAATCCCTATCATATTTCTCGATTCAAGTATGAAATCAGCTCCCTACAAACTGTAGAGAGAAGTGATAAAGTTACAGGTAGGCCAGTCGGTGTGTGTGTGTTTGGAATTTTTTTAGAAGTAGGTTGGAAACACTCAAAAGTAAGGGTGTTTTTCTCTCAATTAAGACTTTCCGAGCATAATCCAACGCTTGTAAAGGCATATGTGATAGTAAATTAATTGTATAAAACAGTTAAAAATATTATAACTATTCAGAAAGTTGAAGGCCTTCACGCGATGACGTCACCTAATTGTGTTCCTGGAATACCTCGAATGGATCCACCTGTAAAAGGTCCACCTTCAGCAAGCCGAGCCTGCGAAAGTTGAGCCTATTCAATACTTCGCTGCCCTTTTCAACCACTCTTCGCTTGGACGGACAACCATTCGTCCACACAATCAACAAAGGAATGTTCTACAGCCTTTGGCACATCGCATCTTCTGTGCACTTGGACTTGAATTTCGCGTTCATCCGCCCATTTTTTTCTTGCACAAGGGCTGACGTAATTTATCTGCCGTTCGCCTAGTTATTTGTTGGGCAGGTTCTCTTGCGGAACAGGTTTTCGTCTTTGTCGACCATGAATGGAGAGATGTTGGAGTTTGTGGGGAGAATCAAAGGCAACCCACGACGCACAGCTGCGGCAGACTGGCCTTCAAGGCTTCCATTGGATGGAATGCGCCCTTTAATAATGTGCGACACAAAACACTAGCCTAGTCGAAATACACGAAGTACCGTAGGGAAAAAATAAAAATTAACTTTCCCTATCGCTATTACGAACAGCAACAAATAAATGGACGTAGTTTTTCGAACAGTAAAAATTGAACGGACTTCATAAATTGACATACACAATCACGTTGCACAAAGAAAATAGTTTATGAAAATCTCTCTTCCGCGAAGTTATTCTATGTAGGTTACTAGAATACTTACTATATAGCGTAGCATATAGCAAGATATGTAGCTTTCCAATTCCAACTGCTCAGTGGCGGCTGCTTAATACGTGCTGCCGTGCTATAGCACGTTATTCAATTTACTAAAATGAAAAGAAAGAAAGGGACACACTTCATAGATTGAAGAAGTTTAATAAAACACTGCAGTGAAATGAAACTTCTCACGTTAAGAGGCTCAAAAATTTGCAGCGCGCTATAATATTTACCGCACGCTGTTAAGCTACAACGAATACCGTGCTATTGGCTTCATAGCACGTTTTCACCACCTCGCGGCGCGCCGAATCTGGCCGAATGCCCCTCGGTTCTACGGGGGAGGTATGGTCGGAGCCAATCATCTCGCGGAATCCGTCTGTTAGCGTGCTACACAGATCCACAGCACGGTAAGTGTTGTCATCTCAGTATAAGAAGAAAGTTTGCGGATAGCTTTACAGAATCAGACACGATATTTTTTCGCGCGGTTCATGGACATGCGCGTGGCATATGGAGCAGTCATTGTAAAGGACAGTTGTGCTCTGTTGTTCCAAGCAGTGGCGTTCGAGAGGTTGGGGCTAGGAAATTGATGGGGGCTACATCCCATCTCCAAATTTTGACTTTTGGATGAAAGCAGCAAAGAACTCGGAAACAAAGAAAATAGTGTTAAATGCAAACACCCCTTAAAATGATCTCCGATTGCCATTTTTGTCTTTGAATAACTTAAGATGATGGTTTAAATCGGTGATTGCAAAATATTTTATACTTTATTCCGGCCGTACGTAGAAAGCAGCTATGTAATACAGACATTTACAATTCCAGACCCCTCGGGGAAAAAACCCTGCGTACGCTAGCAGCTCCAAGTGAGTGTGTAAATTTGTAAGTGTTTGGGAGGGGGGGATAATTGTAAATGCAAGAAACAACATCTACCTGTAGCACGCATCTGTGAAAAGTCACGAGCCGCCGCTGCAACTGCTGAAGTTCATCGAAATTGTTGGATTACTTTGATATAGCCCAGAACATACGTGATTAGAAATTAAAGAAACGTTTTGTACATTACCACAACAGAAGCTCTAGCCTTGTTCATTACACTCACCTGCAAAGAAAAAAATATAATTCAATAAAACTTTTGACAAACAGTAGCCAAAAACATTTCAATACACACTCAGTTTAACATGAAAATAACAGAAGCATGCCCAGGTATATCTGAAAGAGATTATGTCTTCTGTTATGAGCGTTATACATTAATTTCCAAAATTCTCCCTAAAGTGCATTTTTGGAGCGTAAAGATATGAACACAGAGTATTGCCAGGGCTCCGATCAAACTTTCCATATATAGTGTGGAGTTCAGAAGGGAGTGTGGGGCAAAGTCCCTGATTTTATGACTGCAAAGTGACTACGTTCAACATGGTGCGTTGCCTAGTCCAAACGTAAACTTTTCCTCGAAAGGATCGGTGATCTTCCCAAAGAATATGGACCGTGCAATTGGGAGAAATTGGCGAAAGTTACGAATAATACATTATTATTATTTTACCTGGGCTTGCTTAACTGAGGTTTCGCAAATATTGAATTTGGTAAAGAAGAACAGCACTGGCTTTCTTGAAACACAAAGCGTGGTGTAAGATTCATTCGCTGGCTCTTAATAATTTGAACTCTCAGGTTTTTTTTTATTACTTGACCACAAAACATTAAAATGAGTGCATTAAAATTGCGCTGTGTAAACAGTGCTACTAAATTCGTTGACTGTAGAGTAGGCGCACAAGCATTGCTCGGCAAATTGTCCACGATTATTTTCATTAGTTTTTCTATTGCATCCTATATTTGTTATAAATTAATAGATTTTTACGTATGCTGGTGTTTGAATTCTTGAATCTCTGATTGAGTAATATAAAGAGAAACAAACATGGTGATGGGCAATTTGCTTGGTAATATTTATGCATATCACTCTACATCTGTCGGGATTTCCTTGTCACAGTTGCACAATTGCATTGCATAAAACAAGGAAATGTCTGATCATCCTCAAACTCAGCACCGCAACATAATAACAGCGGATGGATTTGGGGACTCAGTTTTCGACAACACAGCCATTACCTTCCCGGTCCCACAGGGGCTGTAGAACTGTTGTGGATCCATCGTCGAATGTCATTTCCAATTTCCGGCGAGCTCGAAATTACAGTTTCGTTAATTTAAAGCTACGAATAGCAGCTGGGATGCAATTTCCTTCCGTCTGTTTCCTGTTTGCAATACGGCGCAGCTTTGCATTGTTAAAATATGTTAACTAACACATTTCTACAAGAATGGCGGGAAAATATAGTCCAGGTTTGAGCAGATGAAATGAGAACTTTCTGCCCGACAGGAGCAAGTTTTTGAGCGTAAACAGGCGAGTGTGTTTTCAAATAACGATCAGCAAAACAGAACAAAGTCTGTGAGTCATTATGGAGACGCGGGTTTGATTCCTGGAGTTCATAGATTTTTCTCCTGTTGCCGCAAACGGGGATTTCAATTTTGTGTCGCGGCTTTGACAAGAAACTAATGATTTGAATACGCTTTTGTCTTATAATCAAGGAATCTCGGGTTCGATTCCCGGTGATTCGAATCTCACTTTAAACTGTAAATCCAGACTCGATTAACCTATCTGAACATAAAGGAGACTCAAAGCATATGATGGTCAGACTCAGAGATACAGATGAATTCATAGACTACGTCATTGTTTGGTGGTACGTTTTGCAGTTGGAGCGCACATGCAGAGCCCAATTGAGAAAAATGTGTTGACTAGTAACACATTAAAACACATGAACTGCTAATGATATACTTTGGAGCATGAAAATACATAGGGCAATACATCAAAGGGTGTTTGGTGTTTGTTTGAACTGATGTACAGTCAACGGCAAAGATAATGGTAAGCAAATTGTCCACCGCTATTTTCATTATTTTTTATTCTACATCCTGTGTTGTTTTAAGGACTGAAACTATGTTGGTTCGAAGCAGGCATTGCCCTCTTGCTTATTGACGTCGTTATTTCATTTTCATCACATTGTGTAATGCAGACCGAATGAAAATGGTGATGGACAATCCGCACTACTGTTTCTTTTGCCGATGGGTGTACAAAAAGTACACCCACCTTAACATGATGAATAACGAGTTCAGTGTGTTTGACTGCTATTGTATTTATATTACTGCAAGGGGTCTTGGCTTCGAATCCTGTCCTGGGCATTCTTTATGAATGTCCCGTCATCATATCATCACTCATCCTCATCTTAGCGATTGACCAAAAGTGGCAGAAAAGCGAAGTAAAAAAAAACAAATCAATCATTTATGTGACTAGCCGTAGCTCCTTCTGCTCATTTTGGCTAATCGCGCCGATGGGGATGGACGATGATTAAATGTAATTAATGTACTAACAAAAGAAAGAACCAAGCCAGGACTCGAACCTGGCAAGTCGGTTGCGAGAGCGTGAACCAAGAACTCAACGCACTAGGCCACCGAGGCGACGTGACTTCATCGCTCCGAGTGCATCTCTAGACAAAAGCGCTGTATAAACGAAAGAAGCCCACAAAGTGCATTTTGTACCTCGTTGCCATGGAATGTGAAGACGCAAGCAAACGGGCGTTGCCCACCAGGCTTTGTTGTTCCGCATTCAGAATTAGTCCCTCGTTAAAGCCCGTGACACGCATCGCGAACAGCAACGCACGAAATCACAAACCACGATTCCGTCCAAAAAGTGACATTTCCGGAGAATGCTCCCCTTCCCCCCAGCTGCAGCCAAGGTTGCGCCGGAGAATGAATGGACGAAGCATTTACATAACGGCATCGTCAAGGTTCGTCTGGAACGCAAGCTAGCCTGAGTGAAAGAGTTATTCTGGAGTAAAATTCTACATCTAAAAACTGTTTCCAAAACCAGAGCCGGCCTTAGGGAGGGGCAACTCGTGCTTCAGGGGCCCCCGCGCCAGATAAAAATAATAATAATTGTTTGTGTGCGGTTTATTACTAGATTATAGAATGCTGGTGCTTCCAATTAAGCAACTTAAGGCTCCTTCATACATTTGACGAAAGTCGAATCTGAGAAAGAAGAAGAAAAAAGGAGGGTCATGTGGGTTGGTTTTTGCGTGGCTTACTCTGTTACGTATCTCGGACGTAACCGAGTACGTCACGAGATTGGCAGTCTTCACAGTTTGCTTGGCTCTCAGCTTCTACTTCCTCGTAGAGCTCCGACACAGTAAATAGTCCCTAACGAACCTACACAAGTTATGTTAAAGAAACAGCGAAATGATTTTAAAAAAGTATAAAAGATTACCTACGCATGGAAACAGATCTTCATATGATATCGTTGAAGGTAGTCATTCGTTGTTTACTGTTCGCGGCTGACGGAAGAGCAGTTGGGGTGGGGTGGGGGTACCTGAGGGGAAACTTACACAATCGCTTGCAAGGGTGGAAGGAGGAGAATTTGTTTGTTGTGAAGCAGTTGACAATCTGGCGGGCAGGCGAGCGAAGAAAGCACATGAATTATCGTTCTTTTAACACGTAACGAATTTTTCATGGATAGTAAAACCGTAATTTGATGACAAAAGATTCTTAAAACATTTATGAAATAGAAGATAGTAATCACTAGGGAACGGAACTTTATGTGCTAAAAAACACAGAAATATTTATTTTTTATGTGTCATAAATGTTGAAAATATGTGATAAAAACAGGAAAATATGTGACAAAAATAAAAACATTTGGTAACAAAAACAAACTATAACATGCATTTTAAACACCTGAAATTAGTTTCCAAATGATTACCTCTTAGCGAGCAATTTTTTGGAAGAGTTGCAGTGGATCACCATAGTTTTTCCAAATTCTCCATTGTAAATCTGTGACGATTATCTCTAAAAAGCATCTTATATTGTGAGAAAGATCGCTCCACGTCACAAGAAACAATTCTTGCATATTTGAATCACGAAATGTCACTAACGCTTAAGTTTTCCAAAGCTTCCTCTTCCTCTACTTCACTTTCCAAAACACATGCAATTTGGCACAAAGTTTGAAAACCTTGTTTTTTCCCAAAAAATTCTGTACATTTAGACACTTAGATCCAGTGAGTTCTTGCAGTTTCGATTCTACTATACGGACTTTAACAATGGAAGCTGCCAAAGTGTTCGCGGACGATTCAAGCTTTCATATGGAATTAGAGAGAACGGACAGGTTTGTTGAGATGTATGCCAATTCGACTTTTACGGAGGGCTCCATCAACAGTTCTTGCAGAATTCTTCTTTGTCGAGATCATTTACAACAGATACAATTTTTTCAAACTTCTGGGCATAACATCTGCATCCAACCAAGTGCCCCATCGCGTAACTACAGGTGTAGGGGGAAGGGGAACCCCAGGACATTTTTGTTTAAAATTGTCTATTCTTCTAGCCAACTTGATAAAAACTTTCTTGCCATTTGAAACCAGTTTATCGACATTGGGATAAAGAGCTCTTATCTTTTCACATATTCTATGCAACGCATGGGCCACACATTTAACGTGCACCATTTTGGGGTAGCTAACGGCAAGGCCTACTGCAGCTTTTTTCATGTAAGCTGCAGCATCTGTCACGAGGAGAAGAACATTGTCAAATGTTATGCCTTCCGGCCACAATAGCTGCATTGCTTCATTAAAAAGCCTTGCTATCATTACGTGTAGCCAGCCCCAGCTACTACTTACAGCTATTTTCTCCCAATAGGATCGTAGGCGAGGTGCCAGAAGTCTGCCAGCGAGGGTGTTCAAAGACAAAACAAACCTAGCACTCTCGATATGAAAGAGGTGCAGAGTATAAACATTTTTCCTTCGAGGATTTCGAGGTGGATGAAGTCAATGAGCGATTTTATGTATTTAAAATGAAAATTTGCAAAATATGTATTTACATACGGAAAACTGGAAAATATGTGTTTTTATGTAAAATAAAATTTGCTGTGTTGACATATAAGGCTATAATCAGAATTTTGGCAAAAATGAGGGTCTGTATCTTATCGCAGAAAAAACATTTAATTACCTAAAGTTCCTTTCCCTAGTAATCACAGCCGCGCTTTCATGTCTTGAATCTTGGCTATATCATTATGTGGGAGAGGCAGGAAGGGGAATAGGCACTTTCTCTCTCTCTCTCTCTCTCTCTCTTCCTCTTTCTCTTTTTAATCTTCCATAAAGAGCAATGAAAGGAAAACCGAAAACTGTTCCTATTTTGTACCTACAGTTCCTAAATAGAAATTACAATTTTTGTAACTATAATTGGCGTACGCAGAATTTTGTCGCGAGGTGTTTCAAGTTTGTTTAGATTTTAGTATTTATAGTAATAATAACAATACATTGTTTTTTGATTGATTGATTGATTTGCTTTATTTTACTTCGCCTTTTGTGCCACTTTTGGCTAATTTGCGAAGATGGTGATGATATGATGAATGAACACTCACATACAGTGGCGCAGGAACGGGGGGGGGGGGTTACAGGGGTACATTGTACCCCCAAATTTTTAAAGGGGGTACTGTACCCTAGTAAATCGAGTTGTGCCCCCTTTTGGTAATTTTACAGCAGAAGGAAGGTGCTACTGTTAAAAGAACCTATTTTCAATTCACCCAATAAAAAAAGTGTATATTGTTTATAATTTATGAGCATTATCTTTCTTACCACAGAAATTCAATCCATTGCAAACTTATTCTACTACATTGTGCTTGCTACTAGTTAGTTCATTGACCTGTGTTCTTGGTAACCTCCTTAAGGAGATGAAAATTGTTTAAAATGTGTGTGGAACGATGGAACCATATTTGCTCTCAGAAAATCATGCTGCAGACGAATGCTAAAGAAGTGGTCTCGTCGATTCGAATATAAGATACAAATCTTCATCAGAAGGGTATATGACTGACTCCATTTTCTTTTGAATGTTTAAAATGTAATTTTTCGAAACGAAATATTTACACAAACGAGACGAGACACGACAGACCAACTTGGGGGGTACAATGTACTCCTGTACCTCACCCATATTTTTCATAACTTTGTAAGATGGTGTACGGAAAACTATACTTAAACCTATATTTTAAGATATTTTTTTGGAAATAGAGTCCCGATTAGCCTATTTGAGCATGAAGTGAATCTAGAATAAGTTTTAATAACTTCAGAGTGGAAACCGAAACAAAAATAAGCACAAACAAGAACGAAAAGGACCTCACCACACAGGAGATGAGATGAGGCTGTGACAATTCTCGACTCATCGCATAGCGATATCATTCCTAGGTGAAATTAAATTTTTCCTAGACATTTAAACAGGATGCAATTTGCGACTTTATCAGGGGGACTTATTTTTACCTATGTATTAGGGTATACTTATAATTGGATATTAATTGCTTATAATCTAATTGTGATATCGAATGCAACACAAACACAACGCCATTTTAAGTTAAACCCTAAAGTCAAACTGTACATTACATTAGTCAGATGAATGAACGACATAAATGAGATTCACTGCAGGTTCTATTGGTATATTTTGGATTGGATGGATTCACAAGGTGTTTGATTCATTTATTTTACTTCGCATTTCTGCCACTTTTGGCTAATCGCGGAGATGAGGATGAGTGATGATATGATGAAATTGATATACACTCACAAATAACACCCATGCCCTGGCCGGGATTCAAACCTGGGACCTCTGACGTCATAGCGCGCTATGCTAACCCCCATCGTCACGGAGGCCGGCGAGGTGGGAATGCGTTTTGGATTTTCTCTGTAGATGCGAAAATTTTTAACTGTGACGCGCACATGCTTTTCCTTACATTAAAGTTTACCTTTTCACATAAACGAGAAATTGACATGTCACCCAAAAACACACGCATGCACCTGCATTTAATACCATTACATACGAAAAGAAACCTTGGCCGGCTCTTCATATTGTCCACCAACGATTGAAAGAAAAAAAAAAAGAAGTCTTGAGCATATAACTTCCCTTGTTTCCTCTGAGATCTGAAGGATTTCGGTTTTGTATAGGTAATGATAAAGTGCTTGCAGAGTGTCATTATGTACAGCTAATTGTAATTATATAAGAAATAAATGCTTTGTCAAATGTTTCACAAATATTTCAAACTTAGACTTCTTACGAGTTGATCGGGAACCATCTCAACTCGAGTTTTATTTTCTTTTTTAATACAACGCCCCATAGGTGTCTGAGAAAATACCAAATACATGGCTTCTAAAAGGCATTGGATGTGGTACACATCTGCCATAAATTGTTTAAGATATTTTTATACGTAGCTATGGCACTTTAAAATTAGAATGAAAAGAACTGAAGTGGAACCCCTTAAGTATTATATATTTAATAATGTAATTTCTATATCCATTGGGTGGGAGATGATTATTTCTGGTTGGGGTGGCCCTAGATCCTCCTCATCCCCTTTAATCTCAACCTGGATTAAAATGAATAGATGTATCTTTGTTCGCAATTTTCACATTTAAAACTCCTGATTTTCCGTTCCGTTAAATTA
Source organism: Lepisma saccharinum (assembly GCF_977018435.1). Taxonomy (NCBI): domain Eukaryota; kingdom Metazoa; phylum Arthropoda; class Insecta; order Zygentoma; family Lepismatidae; genus Lepisma; species Lepisma saccharinum. The sequence goes on from NC_139233.1 coordinate 8,738,474, forward strand.
AAACAAACCCCGAACGAGGTCCAGAGCTTTATGTTTCAGAATTTTTATCTGGTTTTAAAATCTGTTTTTTTTTTTAATTCTAAGAAAAACAAAGAAAAAATATTTATGCAAAATATGCATTAAATAACAGGACATTCGTGTGTGTTTTTCTAAAATATAATATTTCACATTATACTTAGATATCAAGGACGTATTTAAGGGGGGGTTCCTGATCCCCCTCCCCGAAAGACTTACCAAGTAGTAAAATTAAATAATCAAAATATTGTTTGGCTTTTGTTCCATGATTATTTCTGCTGAACTTATTGAAAGGCAAGGAATTTGACGGATACAGCTTTGAAGGGTTCCAAACATTTATGGACACTACTAATATCATCCATAATCAGGAACTTTATTTTTCATTAATTGGATCCAACTCCTTTTTTGTTATTTAATAAATATTCAATTATTTTTCTACTTGACATTAAATTCCTTGCCAGGGCAGTTGTTTTTATGCAAATCTTGTCGATCTTAACTACACGTAAGCTAGATAATGAATACGTGCTGTTATATCTATATTATTTTACTATATTTTACCTATTCATGAAATAATAATAATTCATTATTAATTAATTTACATATTTAATTAATATTTTAATTTAATTAAATATAATAATAATTATTATTATTGTGACACTTGGTTTGAAGTAGTATGTGTGCGTGTGTATATATATATATATATATTGAATTTTGTACCCCCCCAAATGCAAAACGTTCCTGCGCCACTGCTCACATACAACGATGCCCAGGCTAGGATTCGAACCCGGGACCCCTGGCGTCGTAGCGCGATGTGCTAACCACTCCGCCACGGGAGCCGGCAATACATTGTTTTTATTATAACATTTATTAACAATAGTAATCTAATAATATGAACTGTTTATATTTTCGTGTGACACTAGTTAGTTTAAAACAGAGCACGAATTAAACATTTCTTCAGTTTGTCCAGTCAGTGATCACAACAGGTTCATTGAATGGACAGTGTTCCATAAGATATACACATATCATTCTGATCAAGTACAATTAACTACACGTATGCTAAAATTGTAGTTTTACAACTTTGCTTTTACAACGAGAGCAAAGTTGTGCGTTACTGAATTAGTAGTCTTTCTGTATTATTTTCTGCAGATAAAGTTTATTTCGTGGTGAAGAGTAATGAATGAGATGATGAGAACAGACATTGCCATCTACATCGCAGGGAACGGAGTAGACTGGTTTTTCTCGAGGTACATTTATTTTTCTTGCTTAAGTAACAGTTTCTTATGTAGATATACCGGGTGGGCCAGACTCAATTAGGCAGCTTTTGATTAGATGTTATTTTTATTTTTTCTTCATTTTATTCTTATTGACAAATGTTAACAATTCCAACGGCTATAAAATTGTTACAAAAATGGAATCACACACACATAAGTCATTGATTTTTAAGATAGTGGTCGACCTGGGCACCATCTAAGTCAACACAGGCTTGTAGACGCAAAGCAACATTTTCACACGCCTTCCTACACATGTTAACCTGAACATTCTTGAACTCCTGAACAATTACCTCACGCATATGTTGCTCACTGTCAATGGGATTAGCGTACACCTTGTGTTTGAGGTAACCCCAATGGAAAAAGTCTGGTGGGTTGATGTCGGGTGATCGGGCTGGCCAGTCCACAGGCCCTCGACGGCCAATCCAGCGATCAACCTCGTTCACAGCATACCGTATGATGCAGCCATCTATCGACAACAAAATGTACTTTCCAATTTTTCCGTATGCTGTTGGATTTATTGGTTACTAATGTTCGAAAACTGCCCAATTGAATCTGGCCCACCCTGTATACTATTCCAATTTTTGCTTATTTGAAGTACAAATAACAAGAAAAGAAAAAATTCTGACAAACAGGTAAAAAATTACTGGGCTACAAAAAAAAAAAAAATCATACACGGACACAAACAATGAGCTTCTTAAATATTCATGAACAGCAGTGCACGTAGATACACTATGTAATACAATAAGAACAAATACATGACAACGAAATTCTCACAATAATTGGAAAGCGCCCTGTGTTTCTGTACATTACGTTACATAAGCTAATAATACTTTGCGAACAATTTATATGACAAAATCAGTCTCAAAGGTAAACGTATTCTCTGTTGCTATACAAAACGCCTCCTGTGCACTGCAATACATAAAAAAGTTCAAATTAATGAAGAAATTAGCCTCTAAATACTTACTATAGTAAAATCTGTTGCTGTACGTTATGTGTAGGCCTCCCAGAAATAACTACTTCCAACTATGCCACAAACAGTGCATACGTTACCTACAAAGGTTACCTCGTTTAGAAAGATTCTCCTTCTTGATCAGTTTGCCGGTGTTTTTTTTTCTTCCCTTCTATTTTGGGCTTGGATTATTCTCGTGGGATTTCGGATCTGCATTGAACACGTGTGCCGTGGATAGACAAGTTTTGGTAGTAGACACTCAACATAGAATTGTTGTACCTGCGTTTCCATATTCTTCTTCCAGAATTGATCATCTCTCTGGATGTATTCTATTTTAACACCTTTCTGTGTCCACAGACCAAAGATACAGTACCTTCCCCGTGTAATAATTACTATTACCCTACACGTGGTAATAGTAATTATGTGTGGTGTTCACGATATTGGCGTTAAGCTCTTCGTCAAATTTCCAGAAAGTTACTTTCTTCGTCTTGATGGCATGTGCAGGTGTTACATATTTGACAGAAAAGGGACACTTAATTTCGATAATTGCATAACGAAATAAATGTTAGATACAGTGAAGTTTCTGATAGATATTGTATACATATTGTTATGAGTTGTAGTATACATAAACCTTCTTTGTAATATCATTCAAAGCCGTGCTATCCCAATATAATCCTTGCCTTCCAATAAGTTCAGTCTCTTCAGATAAAGCTAACAACCATCATATACAACAAATGCTAAACGAGTATTGTTATTATTTTATTACTTGGTAATCTTTTCGTTTGGGGGAGGGGGTCCAGACGCCCTAAATAAATCCTTTATGTCTTTCAAAGCCTTATGATCTCAATCCTAATCATTGCCTTCCAAAATATTCAGAGTAAAAATAGTAGTACTTGATAAGTATTTCGGGTGCTATACTTCAAAGCCGTATTATATTTATAGCTATAATCCTTCCTTCCAATACGCGTTCAGAGGAAATTATCCATCGAATATGCAAAAATTGCTAAAGGAGTATATTTACATTATTTAATTTTAGTACTTCATAATCCTTTCGGGGGGGCCCGGACCCCCAGCAAACTTGTTCTACGTATTACAGCGTAATATTTGCCAAGGACACCGGTTTAATTGAATTACTCAAAATAACGTTACTGGTTTACGTACGTACAATGTAAACGTCTAATGGAAACCGATAAATACTTCCCCATTTGATTATGTAGTAAACGGATAGGTTTTATTTATATTTCATTCTGAACCCTTATTTTGCCGGCTATTTTGTAGCGCTTGAAACTTCATTGTTGTTTCTGCAGCAGACGATTTTCTCGGAGCCCACATCTTACGCCAAACACACTTGCTGCCGTCACCCATATTTTGCAATTGAACACGTCCAGTTGACGCAAGCACACTTCCCTGTCTCATGCGATCGTGTTTTGTCTTCACGAGCTATTTTGTTGTATCCCTCCGCGTTCTAATGTGGGTGGGGTTTAGAACGCTTCTAACTATCTGCACGAGATGTCACCACAGTGCAGGGACACTTTTACGTATTGCAAGGGTTTCGTTTTTTTCAAACAGTCTCAAAATAGGAAAACTGACTTCTACAGTGATGATGTTAATGTCAAGTACAATGAACATTGCATATCCCCAACAAAACAGTTTTCCATAAGCTTGTGTGGTTAACGAGATAATTGCATGTGAAAATTACGGTTTTCCCCATTTTTATGCCCAATTTACTTATTAAGCAGGGTCTTTTTTTAAATTTCGGCTTTGTAGGAAATACGCAGCCATATTTTCTGAAGGATAGAAAACAAACCCCGAGGTTCTATCTTTGCTCGTAACTGAAAAATCTGTTTAAAACGGAACGTCTGCACTGCGCGTTTTCGTCAATGTATGAAGGAGCCTTAACCTGATTTTTTGAGTTGTTATCTGGTTTACTTTACTTAGCTTTTCTGCTACTTTTGGCTAATCGCAAAGATGGAGATGAGTGATCTGATGAAATTGATGAAGTGACACTCACAATTAACACCCATGCCGGGTTTCCAACCCGGGACCCCGTCATGGATTTTGAAATACAAATATCCGAAATTAGTGAAATTATATTCCGAACAAGGTACTGTACATAAAAATAATGTTCAAATAGTTTACTGAAAAAACCCAGTTAATATGCATTATTCGCTTAATTATAGAAAAATCCACGAGGCGAAAATATTATTTTATTTCATACGAAACAATATGTACTCTAAATTCACTACAGCATCATAATTCAATGAAAAGTAAATAGAATTACGACAGAGAATATTGCTGGATGTGATTGAAAATTACCACTTTGATACGTAGAATAATAGTTTAATATTCATCACATCTAGTTTTGTGATTAAATATAATGAACGTCGCAGGAGTGGCGCATGGGAAATGAGAAGAAACACAAATTTCGAAACTTCTATTGGTCTTCCATAATTCTTGATTTTAACCCTCAACATGTTCTGCTTATTGCTCGTAGGCAATAGTACGAAATATATAAATTAATTGTGTATTAATTACAATAATATCGATATTGTGATCATTAGGAAAAGGATCTTATGGTGTACAAAATTATGGTCGGGAAAGGAAAAATAAAAGGTTCTGAAAATATTTTCAAAGAGATGCAAAAAAATGTTCAATGTTCTCTTTTTTTTTTTTTTTTGTTGACAGGGCTTTACTGCCCCAGCATCAGTTTTATTTTGCTGGAATGTCGTTAAACTGTATTTTACATGATATACGAATAAGGAATACATGATAGGATTTGGTCTCCCGCAACTGTCGCAGGGAGAGGGAAATCTGAAAGGTTCCCTATCGACACAAAGACGAACACAAACATAAAACATAGAAAAAGTGATGTCAGATGGCAGCTAACAGTTCCTGAAGAATCTGAAATCTGGCATCTGAATCAACAGTGCGGCGAATAGCTTGCAGTCCATCCACCAGCACTCGCAGGGGCTGAAGTAATGCGGGATTCAGCAACGTGTGTATCAGCTGGCGAAGAGTTTCCAAGTCGTCAGCATGCTGTGGTTGTGGACTCGGGGAAGTGTCCATGGATTGGCTGGGAGAAGGAACAGCCTCTTCTGATTGGTTGTCAAGCTTCCTGGGCTGCGTGGCGCTCTGTTGATCTCGATGAGCTGGTGATATGGCGCTCTGCAACGAAGTCGAAACTGGTTGAATGGAAACCGGCTTTGGGGGTAGTTTCTTCTCCGGGGGTGACTTCTTCGTATTCGAGCCTCGGGAAGCTTCCAGTAAGCGAAGATACACAGGACAGCCTTTATAGCTGGCCGTGTGTGCTCCTGAGCAGTTGGCGCACTTCGGTGGAATTTCCGGGGTGCGTTGTGGACATTCTCGATCAGATGACGTTGAGCACATTTCACGCATCTGGGAAATAACTGGCAGAACCGTTGTCCGTGGCCGTAGCGTTGGCAACGGTGACATTGTAATATTTTGTGTGGTCGAAGTTTCTCTACAGTGATTTTGAAGCCTCTGTGTGTCGAGTTGAAAAATTTCCGAAGAAGGGATTGCCGTCTCGGAGTAGAGTTCTGTACGTCGTAGCGTGACGACGACTAAAGGTGGGCGGTTGTCCCGAACTGGTCGATCGGGACTTGAAGAAGCTTCCGAAGAAGGAGAAGATGGTCTGGATAGACGACGAACGTGTTCCACTTGGAAACCTAATTCACTCAAACTGCCTTGAATTTGTTCCTCCGAGTACTCTAGGGGAATGTGACGAATCACCACCTTACGGTAGTTTTTTGCTGCTGATCCTGCTGCCACTTTTTGGGTGCATGCGGGTCCTTGCAGAAATTGCCAGGCCTTCGCAAAGTCGGATGCTGTTGCGCATATAACCTTAAGTTGGTCATATAGCAAGACGAAAGTAGGACATGTATCGGTGACACGTCGAAGCTCATCGGCAATAGCTGCACACCGATGTGTACAGACGAAGATTGGGCGGACATATTTGTCCGTGCAAAATGGAATCTGGCCGCCTAGTTCCCAACCAAGCGGTGATGACAAAGATAATCCACTTGAAGAACTACTTCTCGTCGAACTCTCCCTGCGACGTTTCGCCTTCGTTCCAGGCGCCGAGGGTTCGGACATCCTGTCCGAACATGGCTGGGCAGGGGGATCGATGTCAATGTTCTCTTTCTCCGCGCCTTCTGTATATAATGCGCGCGGACCGCGTAGAGAACTGTGCTTCTGCCGAATAGATTTTGTTAAAGTTTGTGTTTTCTCTCGCGGGTTTTGCTACATTATCTTGGGAACTATTGGGGCTGCAATGATTATGTTAGACCATTTTATAGCTCTCGTTCTGCTCTACAAAATGAGACTGTAGGATTTTATGTAGCTGTTCAAGAACAGTGAAAATCATTTGTGTTTCTGTCTACTTTTTTAACAAAACATAAAAGAAAAGGAAGGAAAAAAGTGCTGAAGCATAAAAGAGGAGGTAAAAAGGGGATAAGTGCTAATCTCACGAAAAGGTGCAACAAAGTGTATTCATTTTACTTGATTTCATGTCGTAAAATATATATCTCAAATGATCGGTATGAAAACAGCTATATTTTTGGAAAGAAGCTGCACCTAAAATTCTGATCCTTAGTTATATAGGACACTACATTTCATTCAAACTAAGGAACAAAACTCGCAGAAAAACTTTGGTTATAGGCCCTGCATCCATTTTTGGAACAGCTACACACCTGTTAGCCCTCACTGTTGGTAAACGTTCAATGCAAAATCACCTATAATTTCCCGAGTGTATCGGAAATGACAAACTGAAGAACGCTCCGATAGATGGCAGTAGTTCCTCTCTGTATACTCTCCGTAGAAATTCACGTTGCGAGAGAACTTGTTAACTATGCAGCCAGCGTCGAACAACGAAAATTACATTACTTGTAAGCCGTGGTACTTACGGAGTAATCGCATTTCACGGTCCGTTTGCAACGTTCGTCTTTATGTTCCCTTCTTCCATGTTCATCCCTTGTTTCGGAGAGTTTATATACAAGTTTCTTCCCACGTGCAAAGCTTCATTCGAGTCAATATACTCACGAGGTAACTGAATGCAAACTGTCCATCATCGTGGATCGATATCTTGTACGCACAACGGCAAAGTAATAGTAGGCGAATTGCGCATTACCATGTTCAGTCAGTTTCTTTTCCATGGTCATGAATTGAAATAAAAAAAGTCAATAAGCAGCTGCTTCGCATCAACATAACAACACAGGATGCGGAATACAAAAAAATTCAAATATCGATTGACAATATGCCTACTATCCTTGCAGTTGTTTGCACAATCACCAGCAATAAAAAAGGGACTCATACATCCTGAAATGCTCTCTTCCCTGCAGTGTTGCCAAATCTACGGCGTTGGTCGAAGTTACCATTGAAAATTTGCTATTAAAATCCACTAATTGCCGTACAGTTAGGGAACACACGTAATACCTTGCAGGGAAGTAAGTAAAGGGTCTACCAATTTGAACGTCAGAACTTTGAAAGTGTTATGGCAACACTGACTGGAATGACGAAATGAAACTGTGACATCTGTGTGCAGTAGTCTATGGCAAGTTATCAAGGAGAGATACACAATGCAACAACGCATGGAAATTATTCGAATTTATTATCAAAATTCATGTTCAGTTCGACAGACATTTCGTGCATCGAGAGGAATTCATGGTCAACTTAATCGACCGAAGAACAAACGAAACTGTAGGATTTGGGCAGATGAAACTCCGCAATTGATTCTGGACGTAGCCCTTCATCCTAAGAAAGTGACTGTGTGGTGTGGTTTTTGGGCCAATGGCGTGTGATCGGGCCTTATTTCTTTGAGGACCAACATGGAAATCATGTGACTGTCAATGGGGAGCGATTCAGGAATATGGTGGTGCAGTTTTTTTTGGCCAAAACTGGCAAATCTTGACATCAACAATGTGCTTTTCCAAGAGGCTATACCACTCAATATGTGTGCAAACGTGCTGGAAAATTGGACATTCAGAATCCATTCCACCCACCGAAGCAGAGGAGGACATTTGAACAACATATTGTTCAAAACATGATACCATTATTTGCTATTCACAATAAAAATAAAAATATATGTCATTATCACTTGTGGTTTTCATTCTATCTAATTTTAAAGATCTGACGTTCAAATTGGTAGACCCTATATTTCAAGACCTAGATGCCTGCTTTCTCTTGCCGGTGACTCGTGTATGTGAGAGGCGATTGGTATCGAGGAGAGAACAACCCTGATTTCCATTGCTATCAACGCGAACAACGAATGCGGTTATGCGCATGCGCTTAAGAGACTAATAGATTTCTGCGCATGCGTGTCGTAGACGAATCGCGTTCCATTGTACCTGACACGAGAGACTCGCTTCGAAAATGCGCGTTAAGATATGCACAAGGATGTCTCGAAAGTAACTTGTGTGTATGTTGCTTTATTCGCTTTTCCTCCCCTTATTTTGCCAGTCTCTTGTTATCTTACTGACTGTACTTCTCATTCTTTTCATGCTGTCAGGTCCAGACAGCACAAACACACTCCTGCCTTTCAGATATCAACAGTAGTAAACACGTAGCCGAATGGGTGCATCTGTCTGCGTGTGTGAATCCTTTAACATGTCGGAATAATGTGGCACATGTTACCAGGGCCGCCCGTGACGTCATCTGTCTGGCTTTGAGGCAGATGATGGAGGCAGACTGGTTGAAACTTAGCCTTGATGGAGCGCGTCATCACAATAGAATCGACTTGGCAACATTTCAGAACGTACTAGGTTTCGGGAAATATGGTTTTTAATGAAATTCGTTTTCTCCTTTCATTTTTGTTCCATTCTCTCTCTGTTTCTCTCTCCCCCTCCCTCTCTTTCTCAGAGGAGGAGGAAGAAGGAGAGTGATAATGGAAAAGAAATATATGTGGAGAGAAAGGGGGAAGAAAAAAAAGGGGGAAGAGGGGGGAGAGAGAGAGAAAGGGAGAGAGAAGGGAAAAGATAAATATGGATCAAAATAAGGAACAATAGAATAGAGAAAGAGGATAAAAGGAAGAGGGGGAAAGAGGGGAGGGAGACAGGAAGAGTGTCTAAGAGAGCCAAGGTGGTCCAGTGTGTAGAGCGTCAGATTCTACGTTATGTTCAGATCGATAATGGGCCTACAGTTTAAGGAATATCGGAACAATTAAGAAACGTGTCTCCTATTGCAACAAACCCTATATACTTCAGACCGTACTAGGGATCGAGAAATATTTCTCCACATGCGTGTAATCTACAATACACAATATGTTTTGTCATTAGTCAAAATTAACCACCGATTTCCGTGTCTAGCACAGCACACTACGACGCCAAGAGTCCCGGGTTCGAATCCCGACCTGGCCGTGGGTGCTCTTTGTGAGCGTCCCTTCATTAATTTCATCATTCATTCTCATCGTCGCGATTAGCCAAAAGGGAGCAGAAAAATACACTAAATAACAAAAAACAAATGAGATCAATCAAAATTTCTGCAAACTTGCTGCTGAAATATACACATTGTTACTCCCAGTGGGAGTTCAGCAAATGATTTAAGGATAAGCAGTTTTAATGGCCTCTCTAAAGCGTGGGAACTTGAACTACATGGGCGCAGTGCGGTGTCGCAAGGACTTCCGGTTTGGGAAGCTTCTGCAGAGAAAGGGCAGAAGTGATTAAAATCAGTCAAAAATCTTTTTTCATTTTTTTTTTACCCTGTGCAATGCTGCCTCATCATCAACCACTTCAAGTTTGATCAAACCGAAAAGACGACAAAAAACCCAACCAGGATGCATTTGCTTGCAAGCTGCTTCTCTCTTCCTTCGTGCAAGGTTGTAACCTGTTTTCATGTACTTACCGCGGTGTGGTTTCATTGTCTGTGGGTAGTTTGAGAAGAGAGATTTAACGAAGGGGGGGGGGGGATGCCGGAGATTACCCCCACAATAAAATATATATTTTACATGTATTAAAAAAACTTGTAGTTAGGCTAGCTACATGGATGTTAAGATTGAACTTGGAAACATACCTATTTGTGTGTATCATGCCTATATAATATAATCGTTTGTTCAAGACTTGAATATTTAAGTGAAGTTTGGGATCCATTTTATCAAGTACATTCAGATAATATTGAACGAATTCAGTTTAAATTTTTACGATATTTGTATTTTAAAAAGTATAATCGTTCAGCAGTATTAAATAGAATTTCTTATAATTTTTTATTTGTAGATTTTCAGGTGACACCTTTGAAATCTAGAAGATTAATAGCTCAATATTTTATACTTTACAAGATTATGAATTACTTATCGCCTGAAGTTTTGCAATATTTTAAACTTAATGTTAAGCCAATAAATCTTAGGTGCTTGCTTCCTTTTTTAATTGATAAATCGAGAAACAATATACATCAATCTTCAGTTGTTATCAGACTATGCACAAATTATAACATCCTTCTTCAAAAGGGAATTAAAGTAGACTTCGCGCTTTCTTTTATAACATATAGCTCAATAATGAAAATACATATTTTGTCATTGCCTAATCATTTAAATTCACAGTAAATTTGATTGAAGCTGTGTTTGTATTATATTATTTTTATCGATACTATGTATTTAAAGTCATGCCTTATTTACTCTCATATTTGATATTTGTACAAATTGTGTAATTAATCTTAGTGTTCATCGTCTATTGCGCGATGTATAATATGTTTGTGTCTGAAAGTATTTAGCAGTACTCTGTTGTGATTGTACTATATTGTGTTTGTATTTTGTTCTGTTACTTTGTGTTAACATACCTACTGCCATTTTTATCTTTTGCTTTGTATTTTGTAATATTGTAATTCTGTAGTTTCGTATTTTTGTAATTTTTAAAATGTATATTTAATCTTTATTATAAATGTTTTTAATATGATCCTTTGTAATTGGAACTATTGGTTCTGTTAAGGATCTTTTGCTAAATACACAAATAAATAAATCAATACTGTTTGAAGTTCAGCAGCTATACCCTGTCCCAGGTAACAGTGGAGCAAGGCAGAGAAGCGAGGGAAATCGAGTAGCAGGGCACTACTTGCGCAGATACTTGATTTCGTTTGCCTGCTCCACAGTTAGCTGGGACAGAGTATAATCAAAATTTAACATTGTGTTATACAGCGCTACTATAAATGATTCATTCGATTTCAAAACTCAGTACTTTCCAAAGTATTGATACAGATATGAATGGTACACGAAAATAACTGTAAACTCACCAAGTTTTCCCCACATTCAACACATGTTCTATGAGTGCCCCTACGGCCACAAGACACACATCCAAGTGGTAGTCGAGTTCCAAACATACATTTTGTAGCAATCGCCTGTCAATGGCCATCAGAGAAGCATTGATTCGTTCCCTGAGCCCTCGCTGGTTCTTTTCTGTACTCTCTTCTGAATGCACGCTGCACTGCAATAACAGATGAACATCTCGCATATTCCAACACACAAAAACTCTTTCCTCGGTTTGTCGCCATTTTGTACAGGCACTGCACTCGTGCTGCCAACTGATGTGTCACGCTGCAAACTTGGTGAGTTTACAGATATTTTAATGTATCATTCATATCTGTATGTGCAATACTTTGGAAAATACAGCGTTTTGAAATCGAATGAATCATTTATATTATAACGGTCAAATATTGAGTGACAAGTAATTAATCTAATTGCCCGTTAGTAGGAATTAATTGCAATTGGTAATATTAATATCCGTCGCGAATACAGGTGTCTAGCGAACTGTCTTAGCCAGCACTAGCTTGCTCAACCACCGTTTTTCGCCCGAATTCGGATTTACATGTATTCTTATGGGAATAGCAAGAAAAATTCAACTTCTAAACCAATGGATCGAATTGGATGAGATTTCAACCAGCGGAAGAACACATCATCAAAGTACTGATTCCAAGATTTGAGCCTAATCAGAACAGAAATACGGGAGTTATGAATTATTAAAGATTCATCGTTGAATTGAAAGGGAGACGCTACCCTACTGAGTTGCCCTTGCTTTCCGTGACTGAATACAATAGAGGAAGATTTAGCTTAATCTCTGCGCGAGGAGCTGCTACCAGGGGTTAAGGACCGGAGTGAGCATTGACCAGGATAGGAGGACAACGGTCAAAGCACCAGAAACAATAAACAAGCACCTGATCATAGAGGGTAGCGCGTCACTACGTTCAAATCTGGAATAAAAGGGATGATTTGGAATAGCGAGACACAGTTTTGCACAGTTTTGCCTACAATCGCCACCGGAGTGTGAGCTACGCGCGACCGAGCTGCGAGTTGCAAGCGGACCCGAGGTCTGGATTTGTTTTCCTCGAGTGAGTGTTTCAGAGCCATGGAGTAGAGCAGAATAGAACCAGGGGGTCCTTCTCCCCCTCGCCGTCAACGCATCCGTGCACATACGTGTGGTTATGTGAGAATAACGCCAGACACGTCCACCCGTGTCAATCGTCCGAAACAACGTCCTAAGTAGTAAAAGTTAATAACATTTGATATCCATGTGAAACCGCGAATGGCTCATCGCGTATGTTCGTCTCATCGCCCAAGTCGCGTATCTGTACTTACGAGTGACCGCGAAGAACTGACCTATTATTGTGCAAGTTGTATGGAGTCGACAGTGTACGTGTACCGTCCTGGACGTCCCTGCGAAGTGCACGAGTGAAGCCAGGATCCGATGATGCCAGATGGAGCCGCCGACTGATCCACTTTCGCCAACCAGGATAACCGTGAAGTACAACACTGGAGTGTGGAGGCCTTCCAGAACTGTAGGACCACTTTCACCCAACCCAGGTCAGAGGGAATGCAGCGAAGGTAAGATCCAACCATGTGCGTGTGTGAGAAAGATGACGACTATCTACCGCGAATCTGCGTAAATCAAATCATTGCTTAACTTAAATCAGTGCTATGGCAACCCTAGACATCTGTTTTCCGGCGGAGTAATCAAATGTTAAAGATGAGAGTTTATGTTAACAGCAAACAATAGTTCATTGAATATATTTATACCTTCAGAAAAGATAGAAGGGGTTCGCACAAGGAACAAATATTCACTTATTACTTAAAATCCTAAACGATAAATTGTAAAAGGCAATGTAGCCAAGACATAGCAAGAGTATGGTCAAAGTAGTAAATAATCTAACCTTTGTATTTGTCATATTGTCGCAATATGCCATAGAATGAGAGAATGAATGTGAGATCGAGTGAAAGAGGGCAAGATGTAATGTGTATTTATCTGTGCTTTAATATATGTGTATATTCAGAAACACCGTAGTATTATGTAACGTCATTTCAGGTATTTAAAATCAAATCCTCCTAGGTTTATTCTTGGTAACTCCGATTGTTAGGCACTTATCCTGACCGTATATAATTCATGTAATGTTTAATTCGCCCAGCAGGTGAGGCGAGCGATTCTTCGTTGCTAAGCTCAGTTCAGTTGAGTTAATTGAGTTAATTAGTTAGTTATTAAATTAGCAGCCCGTAACAATATTAGCCCTGTATTTTCTCATTTCATTTCTCCTTCTTGAATCTTTGGGTTATTAACAAACAAAAATTTACATTCCCCCCCAAATGAGATAACACATACGCCACTGAATGGGTATCGCTGACAAAGCAAAAAAGCTTAATTCGCACAGTGTGTGTACAATCCTCCTTAGTTGCGTAACATACTGAACTAACTGAGTTCCGTGGCCTATCGGTTAACGTAACATGATGCGACATTATTATCCATCCGCTGAAGTCAATGAAAGAAATACACGTGACTGTTGGCATCTGTGAATGAAACTTTCGCGTAGTCCATGTGATAAAGCCATATCACCAAATTTAGCTGTTATATTGAGGTTATGGGACTATATTATGACCTGTCCAGCTGCTACCAACATATTCATGCGCAAAATAACATCAGAACTAACACATAAGAAATCATCTGATCTTGTTTACATTAACTTCGATCTTACAGTTGATGGACAATAGAACGCTTGGCTTGAATTCTGGGTATGCAAGGATGTCGACGTACAGTCACGGACAGTTTTGCGTTGTTACAGTACCACTGAAAGTCAATTAGTTTGTTATAATTCACAAGTGTCTGCTACTGGACAATGGCGACAAACATTTACAGCCTTACGAATAAGCGTCCACAACTGTACGCGTAATACCATTGTGTTCTATCTATTCCAAATAATATTGTGAAACCGTTCAGTTAATAAATACATTATTTTTGACTAGTTCTGTACATTAAAAAAAAAATATTGTTTACTAGTGGATTCGACTCCCAGAAGGAACTTTGGTCATAATTTACACATAGGCGCGCGCATTCGAGCTCTGTTTCACGCCATAGGTTCCGGTTTCGAATACTTGCCTGGGCATGAAGTTTCTTTGAGAGGGTTTCTTCATCAAATCATCAGTCATCCTCATATTCGCGATTAGCCAAATGTGGAAGAAAAGCGAAGTAAAATAGAATCAATTCATCAACGAACTCTGTTGGTTGGACACGTTGGTTAGCTACAGACTATCGAAATACTCCATAACTTTTGTTAACGTCTTCACTGATTCGAGAAGTTGCGGAATAAATCTATTTGGACCTATTTATTAATTTTTAGTCGCTGCGGCTATTTCATTGTAATATTCTTTTACAATCTCGACAGATGAGGCTTTTAATGCTGTTGACGATCAACATAGCGTTGTGCGACTTGTAGAGGAACTTCTTTTCGTACCGCCTCATATCATGTACGATTTGGTTCTTGTTCACTATTCTGGGATGGCAACACTGCTCCGCAAGGTATCTTTTGATTATGCGTAAACGCACTTCGCTGCTTGGGAGTGGAAGATTCTTCCAGCATCCCTCCTGACCTTGAGTGCTTCAGCCGAATAGGCTGTGCTTCTGTCGTGAGGCATTTTTCTGTCTTCTTCCTCCTCCTCTTCTTCTATGACGTTGAAATCAGACACCCTTTGGGACTACGCGGAGCCTGTCTGACCATCGGATGAAAATTACAAGGTGCTGTGGGAATGGGGAGTTAATCTCGAAGGGTATTATTCTCTTCTCTTTTTTTTAATATCTCCCTTTCTTATCGGTCAGGCAGGGTTTCTTTTACAAGGAACGAGCGATCCTCCCCTTCAACATTGGCTTGCCGAAGGGGAAGGTAAGGGGATTATGTTCCCCTAGTACCTGAAATGTCAGCACAAAAAACTGAGTACGTGAAGAGATGTAAATGAAAGTAACATCACACGTCGAATTTTTGGTATGTTCGAAGCGCGTTTACAGTACAGAGTACAGGGCTTTATCGTTGATGGACTTCCCAACATAATGCATATAAAAGCTATAAATCTTGACCCAATGGATGTCGCGCGGTGAATTTTGGGAAGAA
The DNA here is from genome assembly GCF_977018435.1 of Lepisma saccharinum. NCBI lineage: Eukaryota > Metazoa > Arthropoda > Insecta > Zygentoma > Lepismatidae > Lepisma > Lepisma saccharinum. The sequence goes on from NC_139233.1 coordinate 8,754,071, forward strand.
AACAGCACCAAGTCCGGCAAATTTGCGGGTGTTTAGGAAAGCAGATAGATAGATTTATTTTCTTTTTGTGCGAGCCATAGGCTGTACGCACTACATATTTTTGATTTTTCTACACTATTTTGTTACATTTAGTTTTCGTTTAAGCTGTCTCTTACTTTGTCCCCTATATACACATTCTCCCCCTCCCTCGGCAGTTCTTCTTCCAGTCTTTCTCCTCACTTCTCTTTTCCTGCACTATCACCAAAACACGCCTACATTTTGCTTTACACACACTTACACTATAAAGATGGCTCGTCTGGAGCATGATCACTCATTTCGCTGCCTTCTCTAATAGCTTTCCCCCGCCGTTCTCTTACTTCTCCCAGGTATTTCCCCACTTGCTGCCCCGCTTCCTTTACCTTTATTCTGTCGTCTACCACTTCTATCACCTCCCTGCCTGTTAAGTTTTTCATCCATTTGTTACTTAGGCCACGTGTAGAAGGGCAGTTCAGTAGGATATGCTTGTCCGTCTCCTCCCCCTCGCACAAAGGACATATCGTTTCCCCTGATTCGTTTATCTTTCTTAGTTGTTTCCATCCCCCTAGTCTGAACCATGCCAGCGCGCTTCTTTCATTTTTTCCCCACAACCTGGATATATTTCGCTTTCCCCCATTCTCTTACTCTTAACTGTACCCTGATTGAGGTCTTTGTTTGGCAGTCTGCTATTATTTCTTGTTTGTCTATGTCGAGTAACCTGTTTCTGATTTGATTTTCTGATGAGATGCCCCCCCTTCCTCCCTCTTCCCATACCCAACCCATTCCGCTATTATATAAGATATTTTTCACTTCCAGACCCCAGCTGGAAACGTTTTCCTCCCTTGTCTGTATTTCCAAACATTGTCCCCTCAGCGTAGTTTGGCCCTCTTGTGATAATCGCATCCAATATTTAACAACCCTCATCCGTGCTTGTACCGTGTCTCTGTTCAGTCCAATTCCTTAAGAATCCCACAGTTGACCGTGCCTCTGCTTACGCCCATTACTCTCTTATAAAATTCTGTTTGTATGCCAATTATTGTGTTGTCCCCCCTTAACCCCCACAGTTCTATTCCATAGTTTAATGTACCTAATAATATTGATGAATAGAGGTTTTGAATGACCGGGAAAGGCATTTGAGGTGCCTTGTTTATTGTCCTTATGACTTGTTCTATTGCAAATTTTGTTTTAGTTTTTCTTGCCCTTATGTGGTGTGTCCAACTCCCTTTGCTATATTTTATACGTACAAATTCTTTATATGATAGCGATAACCATACACTGAATCATTACGGCAAACACCACACGCACAATACTTACCCCGCATGTTTCCATGATATGTTTGCCGGAAATATGGCGGCGGGCGTGATTACTCGCAATGAGTTGTGGGAGAAGTTGTTCGCTGAATATCATCCATTACCATACTACGAGTAAGTTCCGAAAACAGTATTCCTTCGATTAAAATAAACTGCTGTGTCTTCACTCTTCAGTTCAAGCGCCACTATATATTTTATAACCAACTCCATGGGCGTCCGGAAGGGGGGGGGCAAGGGGGGCCGTGGCCCCCCTGGAAAACGAAAGTCAACCAAAAATTACATATTTCACACATACAATTTAATTTCAGCCACAATAATGTGTGTTAATTATTGCACGAACATGATAAATTCAAATTTAAGCAATGTTTTTTGAGGGATGAACACTATTATTGGGGAAAATATCCCATGTTGCCCCCCCTTGGAAAAAATATCTTCCTTGCCCCTCCCTGGAAAAAATCCTGCGGACGTCCATGACCAACTCCATACATTAAACAAAATCATCAGTTTCTATCAATAGCTTTGCGTCTTCTAAGGTATTATAAACTGCATAGTGGGATGTTCGGCAAATTGTCAATGACTATTTTCATTAATTTTTCTCTGACATCCTGTGTGTTTTTAAGCGATGGATTTTTATGTATGCTGGTGCAGAAGTTATCAACAGCTTGTTTTCAGTTTTCTTTTAATTCTTCAAGCTCTTACTGGGTCAAATAAAGTGCACGAACATGGTGATGGACAATTTGCACGGTAATACGGATGGATTCCACTGTACAGTCCGCATACATTCTTCGAACGACCTCAGCGCCACACACGGTAGAACTTAAAACTAAAAGAGAAGATTGAAACTAACTCTCTCAATGTATTGTAATTTGAAAAGTGTTCATGGGGAAGAAACAGCGCCATCTAACGAGTCTTCTGTTTATTTGACACGAAGAAAGTTACAGCCGCGAAGGAGGCTAATTGGATCCTGATAGTCACGCGATTGTTTCAGATCACCACCGGTTGAGTAAAAATCGATAAACAGCTTTAATAGATCGACCAAGGAACATCAAGAGAAGGAAGAAATCTCCACGGTGGAGCCTAAAGAAAAATTCAATTTCCATGCAAATTGCCTAATTTTCCTCTCGCTAGATGGCAGGCGGTTTCAATCTTCAGGAGAAGACAAAGGCAAACTTAAGCACTGGAGGCTGTGAGAGATAAGAAAGTGCCGAAATGAAGAAGAACCGATAATGAAAACCGATGGGACTCATCTTTAGAAGACAAAAGAAGCTGAAGGAAAAGTTAAGCAATCGCTCATAAATTCTTATCTCAAGTTTGGAGAACTTACTTTACTTCCGCTAATAGGGTATAAACCTGTTGACCTCTTGGGTCGGAGAACACACTTCAGCATTTTGGAACACATTTCTGTTCGTTAACGATGTAGACTTTGTAGATGATTCTTAACAGATTTTCCGTGCCACTCTGCCATGGAGGCTAGCATGAAAAGAATCTTCCAGTTCAAGCTCCAGGTCCTTGTATTACAGATTTCTCTATCCCCGAACTTCATTCATAACTTTCAAACCAAGACATCCTCATTCGTTTTTTTCACTTCTACTTCCAACTTCTCCCCTAATTTTCCTGGTTTCTTTGAATTAATTCAACTCAGTTTCCAACTCTTAAATCTTTTCAAGTTTTTTTCTGCACGCCTTTCAGTTTCTTGACCCACACGACATCTACAAGACCTCACAACTAGAGTCGCGAATGTGACTCCACCTGTTGCCTTCTCTGGGAACCAACAACAAAAGAGGGAACGATGCATAATTCAACACTTAATTCCTTTTCATACGGCGAGAGAGAATAATGAATGGAATATTTAGTTATGCATGCTGTGACTGGGGAAATAATGTCCGATTTCAGCATTCTCCGCACTTGGCTCTTGCCGTATGCCGAGTCTGCAATATATCCAGATACGCTAAATTGCGTATTCGTGGTATTTAAAATACATAAATTGGGTTCTCAACTTAACAGCCTACATTTCTGGGCGAGACACAAACCAAAAGGGCATATTACTCCAAATCCTAATCCAACCTACAACACACTTTTCTATTTTATTTCTTTTCTGTCGGTTTGATAGCAGGCCTCTGTGTAGAGGCGTAGCAGCCGCGGGGGCTAGGGAGGCGTAAAGATGTCTATGCGTTCTTGAGTTTAGTTTATGTACAGAAAGGCTAATCGGGAGTGGACCTACAGTTAAAATTGGGATCAGAACCACTGTGCAACGTGCTTCCACGTGGTATTGAACCAGGAACCCCTTGATTACAAGGCGACGATGTTACCACTCCGTCATTGGGGATGATATGCATCCTTGAAATCTGATATAACCACAGAAATTGAACGATAAAGATGAGGATGAGTGATGATATGATGAAAGGACACTCACAAAGAAGACCCAGGTCAGAATTCAAACCCGGCGATCCTGGCATTGTAGCGCGCTGTGCTAACCACTTTACCACGGAGGCGAGCAAGTCTAATCACGTATCCAGTTGCAAATTTCTTTCTCGACCATCGCATGAAAATAATTGGTAAAAAAAAAAAAAAATTCTTTGTGAAACAAATTTAAAACATAGTTTAATGACATTGAAACTTTAAAAAACAATAGTACATTCCGGAAAGTGGTGGCGATTGGGTGGGGGGAAGCTGCCCCCTTTGACCCCGCACTATGGCATCTTCTCCTTCTCTAATGGCAAATCCTTGTCTTGCCCCAACCCCAGTTTTGGCACCCAATCAACGCCACTGGTCCCGGAGACTATTTTGGACAGAGGCAGAATAAGTATTCATTCAACGTCATGTTCTTTAACTTCACAAGATTAATTATGTCGACGAAAATAAATAATGCCCATACTCTGTCCCGCGAATCTCTAAAGCAAGCGAACGAAAACCAGTCTCTGCGCAAGCCAGATCAAAAGTCAACCACTCAACGCATTCGGACCACACAATGAATCAACGTGTCCAGGAGTAGAAAGAATCAGACACGAAGAATTTTGGCTTCGCTCGCCACGCGCAATCGTGTCTGGCTAGCGAGTGCATCGGAAGGCTGAACGTACGGGGGGGGGGGGGGAACTGGGCCACGCAGCTGCTCCCCGGGCTCCAAAGGGGGGTTTGCACAATCACCCGGCCTCTACTGATGGGTTGGGCAAGCGATGACGTGGAACCTTGCATGCGGAACCTCGTGCGTGTGGAGGGGAGTAAAACGTTCTCCCCTTTCCACCTCGCATTTACTTTCGTAAGAAAGATGGAAACACGCCAGTATTGCACTCAAGAGCGAGAATGTCAGTAGATGTCCACCACACGCAAGGACAGGCGTCGATTGCTATGATCAGTGACGTACTTGAGCAAGATGCAAAGGGTGTCCTTCTGGGAAGGCAATAGATAGATTGATTAAGGCTAATCGGGACTGAACCTACAGTTTAAAGTGGGACCCGAACCACTTGTGCCTCCACCGGGTATCGAACCCGGAACCCCTTGATTACAAGGCGACGACGCTACCACTGCGCCATCGGAGAGGCCCTAGGAAGGCACTATAGAGTCAACCTCATACTTCAACATTGTGTGTCTGTTATTTTACATCGCTTTTTCTTGCCATTTTGGCTAATCGTGACGATGAGGATGAGTGACGGTCAGCAAAAAAAATGACGAAAGAACACTCATAACGAACACCTATGCCAAGGTTCGAACTAGTAATGGCCACAAGATCCGGATAACGGATATATATTTCAAAATTATCCGATATCCGTTTCGTAGGCAACGGATAATCTGGATAGAACAGATTTGATAAGGAATTTGTGGAAAATCCGTACAGTGAAATACGAAAATGAAGAATAAAATAATGTGTAAATCCGTAAAACGGATTAACAATAAATCTGACCACATTTCGGATATCCCGAATATCGGATATCCGAGTAATCCTGATATCAGAATATCCGATATTTGACATTCCTAAGTTCGAACCCGAGAACTTCGGTGCCGAGCTCTAAAGTTTATAAGATAACGCGTTTGGCTACCAAAAAAAAAAGGTAAAGTGTTCCCCTGTGCATAGCACCACGCCATTAAGGCGTATAGGGGGTGTGGGGGTAACGCCCCACACTTTCTTGATCCGGTCGTGAGTGGGGGTGATGTGATCAGCATCACGCCCCTGACCGCCTTTACCCCCCAGGTCCCCCAGGTACCCATGTTATTCGACGCTGGGTAGGCGCCGGGGCCGCTTCCACCGTTAGAAAAGTTACCGGATTTGAACCGGCCGGGGGTCGAACCCGGGACCTTGAGCATGGTAGTCAGACGCGTTACCGACTGAGCCACCGCGACCGCGTTTGGCTACAGAGCTTAAAAAGCTTACAATGTCTACGTAAATGGTCCTAATTATGGGAGTACGTGCAGCAGCAATGGCGTCTCTGAAGAAAGTATTTCCCGAGGCTCAGATCAGTGGTTGTAATTATCACTTTAACCAATGTTTGTGGCGAAAGGTGCAGGAGTTGGGATTGACAAACGATTACAAAACAGATCCAGACGTGCGGCTGTGCATAAGAATGTGTTCAGTTCTGGCTTACCTTCCTGTGGATGACGTCGATGATGGATGGCTGTGTGTGATGGAAGATGCGCCAAACCACGACATATTGATAACATTTTTGGATTATTTCGTTGAACAGTGGATGAACAACTCTGTTTTCGACATTTCCATGTGGAACTGCTCCCAACAGCGGCACAGTACTAAGAATGCAGTCGAGGGATGGAACCATACAGTTAATGTATTGACGGAAAAGTCAAGTCCTAACGTGTACCAATTAGTGAAGACTAAGATTAGAAGCTGTGTACAACGACTACTTATGTGAGAGGAGGCCTTGAGTCTTAAAGGGAAATGTAGACGACGTCAGTACATTACATTAGATGAGAGAGTACAAAGAGCGTTTGCAGACTACGAAATGCATAGAGATCTTAAGCGCTTTTTGAGGAGAATGGCGTACGTTCAGAAATTAGAATGAAAATAGAAAGATGTTGGTTCAACTACAAGAGAAACGAAGCATTCTACATTTCTACATTGACAAGGGATTGCAGTCTGCTCCTATACTGACAGGGCATCTAAAAAATCCGTCATTCACAAAGGATAAATACATCCAGCTTTTAAACACCCAGCTTCCATGATGCCAGTGTGAAGGAAAACTAATAAAGGTTTTAAAAAACGCACAAGCTTCCATGATGCTGCCAGTCCTAACCCTGGATAAAGTGTGAAGGGAAGCTATTTACACTTTGTGTCGCAGATGACGGTGTCGCAACTGTCATGGAATATATTTTCCATACAGTGTCGCATATGACGGCAGAAATGCTAGTGTCGCAAAATTCGAGGATTCCTAATTATGGGATGATTGTTCGGATGGAAACGAACAAGGAAAGTGTAAAGCGGAAGAAGGAATGTGTTTTATTGGACGAGAGATAGAGATAAGCACTAAGAAGTATGTGAAAAGTTGTGACGTTACTATTTGTTTAAAAGAACAATGGCATATTTTTCTGTATTTTCTAAAAATGTTATTATGTTCATACTTGTATTATTAATTGACGAAGCTCTTTCCAGTTAAGAGTTTGAGTTTCAAGTCCACTTTATACACAGAAAGGCTAATCGGGACTGGACCTACAGTTTAAAGTGGGATCCGAAACATTATGTGCCTCCACCAGGTATGGATCCCGGGACCCCTTGATTACAAGGCGACGACGTTAGCACTACGCCATCGGGAAGGTCCTTTTCCAGTTAAGAACTGTGCAGTAGAAAAAAAAGTCACTTTAATTGCTAAATTGAATAATTATTTATTTATTTACCTCTTATTTTGTATGGTGGAGATTAAGGATCATGCATTGTCTTACACTGAACCATATCATACATTAATCCGGACAGGTAAAAGGCAAAAAAGAAGAAGAAAAAAGCAGAATGCAAGGTTTTAAATGTGGCTAGAAGTCAAGAAGAGAACTTCCCAAAGAAAAGGCAGTCAACCACTGATGAAATTCTGTTTCCTGCAGACTTTGTACTGTCCTGTATATTGTATTTAGGCCTATGCCCTTGAATAAACTTGTTTTGTTGCTATAAACGGAGTTTTAATGCACTTTCTACTGTTCTTTTAGGTTATTTCAGTTAATCCGGACTTTCGTTAAACCGGTCAACTTATCCCCCCCCCCATTAGTGCGGGCTAACGAGGTTTTACTGTCCATTCATAATTTGATTCGCATATAAACATGGAAAAATAATGAACGTACATATATGTGTGTAATTCAACGATGACTTTCAATCAAATCGTATTTTCTACAATATGAGGGGCAGTCAAATGAAAACCGAACCCACCATAAAACACATTCCTCGCAAAAGTTGGCAACACTGTTGTTACGTATCGATACTGCCATATGTAGGGTATGAGAAATGCATAGTGAAAACGCACAGGTCCACACAGTTGATTCGTCATTGATCAGGAGGTGAGCGTAGTGAAAAGTGTGTTCGTCCAGCATTGGAAATGGAGGCAAGCAAAGAAGAGCAGAGGTCTGGTTAGTTTCTTGGTGGCTGAGGGTGCTGGATCGTCTCGTCTCCCAGTGGGATAAATGTTTTAACACTTGTGGCAATTACTTTTGAATAAAACAAACTCCATTGTCACTTTGTAGCGGGTGTTCGGTTTTCACTTGACTTCCCCTCATATATACCTATTATGTTAACTGACTTACGTCAATTGTAATTGCAACTTTTAAACCACTAGTGACCCATAAGGCACTGACCAGTTTCAACTGTGCAACGATGGCGTAGTGGTAACGTCGTCGCCTTGTAATCAAGAGGTCCCGGGATCGATAACTGGTGGAGGCACACAGAAGGGATTTTTCAACACAAAAGTTTATTTTCTTTGAATACGTTTACAGCCCAAACCGCTGAATCTAAACATGGAAATACTTGTATTAGAAACAAAAGTCCTCAACAGATGACGCTGTGTGTATTCTACACCTCGGCGGGTGGATCACTAGCAATATCACACCGAGTGAAGTGAAGCCATAATCCCCAGTACGACCATTTCCACAAAACTTAGGAAATTCCCGTGCAAGCCACGTTTATCGCCGCACAGGCCAACTTTTTACGACTTGGAATCCAACCGTTTGGGATTCAGCTGATGCGACTGCCATGCTTAACAGAGGATAACTTCTGCAACACGAAACAAACAGGCATCATTCCTGTTGTCATGGTTACCTTAATAAGCGGAGAGCGAATTCTACTTTGAGTTCTTGACACGTAGACCTTCCAGCCGTCAGCTGGCCAAGAGGTTTCTCTCCTGCTCTTCTGTCTCTGCGTGTCGAGTTTCCAGGGACGGCCACAAAATTCAGATTTCAAATTATCCGATATCCGTTTCGGATGCAACGGATAATCTGGATAGTACGGATGTTCGGATTATCTGTTTCTGAAGTTAAGAAAATAATTACCAAACAAAGGTTCGAGTTTATCCTTTCAAAAAAGACTCACGTTGAAAAAATAAGAAAACAAGGACGATAAATACTGAATTTACTAAGAAGAGATCTGTTAAAGAAGAGGCTGAGAATCCGTAAACGGATAAAAGACCAGATTGGATGACGAACTTGTTGAAAATCAGTACGGAAGAAATACGAACATGACGATGAAAAGAATATGCAGAGGCCGTAAAACGGATAAACGATGAAACTGTCCGGATAATGCAGATAATTTCAGATATCCAGATATTTTTAAGTGCGGACAGAATATTATCCGACGTCCGGATTTCGACACCCCTACTTTCCAGCTGAGACCTTTCTCGGCACTGGCAAAACTTTAATAGGTACAGTCTGATTACATCCGGAACACCTCCAGCAAACTGCGCGAATCCAGCAAGCGAGCCTAGTAGGCGTGTAGAGCACGCGCAAGAGAGTCGGCGATAGGTGCTACGCTGAGACGACGTCATCGGCTAGCTTGTTGTTTGGAGGCTTATTGAGTTACGACTCGCTCCCGAGGTGCAATGCATACTGGACAGGAATGTTACGAACATAATCTCACTATCAACACGAAACGAGTTTTATCTCGCTCTCGGCTTCTTCTCGAGGCGCATTTGTCTATTGATATTTAGAGCTTCCAAGCAGCCGATTGATCTCGGGTTCGATTCCTGGTGAGAGCTCCGAAATTTTTTGCATTGACCGCTTGTCAGGCCTTAGTCTTGAAATGGCCGTCGAGCCGCGAACATCAGTTCCAGTTCTTACTTCTGTTACTGGGGTCACTTTGACGAATTCAGAAGTGGAATACTGATATACTGATTTAAAAACTGCTTGTTCTAAGCTGTGCTAGGATCTTTAGTCTGGTGATTCGGAAGCCACTAGATGGGGTGCGACATGTACTTCATAAAAAAAAAAACATTAATTATATATATTTTCTGTCTCAAGCGTAGTAAACAAGTTATAATTTGCATTATATACAGGTTTTACAATTGCCAAATCATCATTAAATTAATTTAAATTGTTATGGTTTGCAGAACGAATGCTTTTACCATCCATAGCATTCAACATTAAGATTTAATACATAATACACAACTTTGTACTCTTATACAGACAAAATATAGAATTTAAAACGAGACAATAATATATTAAGATACTAATTTATACAGGAAGTTACGGGAAACAAAGAAATAATTTGCGAATGTTTTGAAAGGAACTGATTTAAACGATGGTTAAATAACAGTAGCTCTGTAGCGGACAACTGAACTGGACCTACAGTTTGAACAGATCTACCCCTACCAAAAATCGAAGCACACGACTGTCACAATAACTTTCTTCAATGATACTATATGAATGCTCACGTGGGGGAATGCGGGGAGTGGTACCCCCCCCCCCAGCTAGAATAATTTGCATACAAAATCCCCATGAAAGTATTCCCCACATACTACATTGTCGCCCCCATGTTAAACGATACGAGCATCTTCCTTCCATATAACCTAAGGATTCACAAGCATACCTCTTCACCTACGATTGATTGATTTTATTTTACATCGCGTTTTGTGCCTCTTGGCTAATTTGCGAAGATGGGAATGAGTGATGAAATTGATGAATGGAAATTCACAAACAACCAAGCCCGAGCGGGATTCGAACCCGGGACCCCTGGCGTTGCAGCGCGATGTGCTAACCACCCAGCCACACTCCACCTACGATTTCTTCTGCATTTCTTACAGTTTAATTGCAAAGATGTTGATCTTTAAAAGTCCACATAGCTACTATCCCACATTGTGACGGAGAAGGTCTATAATATCAAATCCTGTCCACAATTCTATCTTTGAACCTGGATATTATTAAAATAGAACATTAAAATGCTAACCAAGGCAAACTTTTATAGTATAAAAAAATATACATAAAAACTTAACGAATTTATTGTGAATATTCGTCTGAAGAAGACCCTGTTAAAGGGTGGAAACGTTACATTTTTATGTATATTTTTTATACTATAAAAGTTTGCCTTGGTTAGCATTTAACAGCATTTCAGCTTTATTAACACGGAAACAAGGATTAACAGTGTTGCCACTGGATATTAGTTTTTACTTCGGCATCCTATTTTATTAGGGATTGATGTTCCGTTGGAAACACAGATACATTATTCATTTTTATCATTTTGGATGAAAATTCATTGCATCACTGAGCTCCTGAATCCAAGGTTTCCACTCGTCTCAGCTCGGTTATTGGTAAACGAACGCCATTTGTATGTAAATGCGTTCTCTGTCGTTTTATCCTATTTCAATAATTGGCATTCAGTGTGGCTGTTAGGCGTGGTCGCATGATCTGGCAACACCTCCCTCAAACGAGCACTTGCAAGAACCAACTGCGGCTTACTCAGTTGCATTGGGCATAACTGATGGCACGAAACTCAAACAACATTTTGGGCAAGCCCCGCCCTTGATCTTCTCACGGAATGCCTTCCTTGTTAGGTTAGGCTTCTTAGGTTCAGTTCTACACTGCAATTTTTCGGGACTTCACCAAAAATGTATTTTTTAGGTCTGTTAGTACAGTGCGTTCGTTTTGGCTGTGGACCGAGATAGCGCGTGAACAACGTTGAACAACTCTTATAACCAGAGCTAGGAATTTTAGGTGCTGCACCTTAAATTTTTATGTATGAAAATGGGTAAAAAAGTGACTCATCCCCAAAATAAGCATGTATTGAACTTTACTCATGGTGTTTCGGTTGCATCTTTTTGCACCTTTCTCACAATCTCAGAACCTTTTGCACCTTTTCGCCCTTTTTGCATCTTTATCATTTTTTTTAATACAACTTGCACGCTGTTTAACCCCACCCACATTCGAGGCACAGCTTCTTGGCACGCGATTCTTGTTTACCGCACAACAATGAATCGGCTTTCTTCAGATCTTGGACGTAGGAAAGCTGCTTGGTTTTAGTTTCCTTCTCCCATCTCAGTGAGCAAGGTAACTGCAGTCTGTGATCAACTGATCGATGCATCGGATTTGCTTGTTCACCATAAAAAAACGTAAAGTAAATGTTGGGAAACTGCAGGACATTGTTAAAAATTTTATCGGTGACGGCATTCAGAGTGATGGATCTGTTCTGAGGTGTGATGTGTGTGATATTTCTATTGCTGTTGATGAGAAACACCAACGCACTCGGGTTGTGCAGCATCTACAAAGTGGGAAGCACATCAAGAATAAAGAACTACGAGATGGTAAAGGTGGGAAGCGACAGCAATTCATTGGTGAGGCGCTTGCATCTTCGAGTTCCAGAAATAAAAATGAATTTTTCAGTGAGACAGCAAGGACATTTATAGTGTGTGGAATACCTCTTTCGAAACTTAATCATATTTGCAAAAATATACTGCAAAGTCAGTTCCAGATGAGAGCACCTTAAGGAAATCTTACCTTCAACCTCTTGATGAAGCTAAAATCTCGCAGATCAGGCAAGTAGTAGCTGACCATCCAGTCTATTTCATACTAGATGAAACCACAGATAGACAAAACAGGTACGTTTTGAACTTTTTAGTAGCACCTCTCAATGGACATCAAGTGAACTTTTAAAAACTTATGTTCTCGGCAAAACAGATAATGCAAGTGTAATGCAAAGTTTCAATGATGCATGTTTTGTATTGTGGCCGGAGGGCCTAAAATATGATAGTGTGGTTAGTTCTTACAGACCAAGCATCTTACATGTTAGCTGTATTTTCTAATCTGAAAAATATGTATCCTAACTTAAAACATGTGACCTGCATTGTTCATGCTTTGCATCGAGTTTGTGAAGCTCTTAAAGATGAATATACATATGTGAACGAATTTGTTTCTAGCATTAAGAAAATACTGAAAAAGGCTCCTTCCAGAATACAGAAGTACGTAGAAATTACGAAACTTCCACTACCACCCCTTCCCATCCTCACTAGATGGGGTACATGGTTAAAAGCTGCAGTGTTTATTTGCAATCATTTCCATACAATATCAAAATTTTTAGATGCTTTGCCTAGTAATTCCTCAGCTGCAGAAAAAGCCAAAAAACTTGCACTTAAACAGGAATTGCAAGATGAACTCTATATTGTACATGGCTTCTCTTTCCTTACTACTGCAATCACAAGACTGGAGGAGCAGTGTCCTGAAAAGGAAGCACAGTGGGCTGTTTTGATGGATGTGCAACGAGAGCTGAAAGGGGTCGGGAAAGAGAAGTTAGAACAAAGTTGTGCCAAAAACCCTGATGTTCAAGAAGTCGCAACCAACAAGGATGTGGATTACCGGTTGAAAACAAAATACGCACCACTTGTGTCTCTTGACGTTGAACGTTCTTTTTCAACTTACAAGTATCTGCATAGTGACCGCAGATGTAGCCTCACTCAGAAGAACATAGACATTTTGAATGTAATCTATTTTAACAGTTTTCTAGATGACTAATTCTAAGCGAGTAAGAAGAAGCATGTTTTCCTTTATATCGCTTTCTAATGTATCAGAGAATTTTCTTTGCTTAGTTATATTAAATGATTTAAAACCAGAGAATACTCTATGTGTTTATCCAGACAAGTTAAATCATATATGTATGCACTGCTCACAATAAATTTTACATCTGAAAATTAGCACCTATTTTAGCACCTTTTTTGTACAAAAATTGGCACCTTTTTTGCACCTTTATTGGCAAATTTTTGCACCTAAAATTCCTAGCTCTGCTTATAACACAGAATAGTATTCGTTATGCAATATAAATATAAATGTCTACATGCTATAGCTATGTGCGTAAATAACCGAGACGTTACGGGACGAGACATTTGCGTCATGTCACGCACTATCTCGGCCCAGAGCCAAAACGAACGCACTGTACTAAAAGACCTAACCTAACAGTGAAAGCATTTAGCCTGACGTCAGAAGACGAAGACCGGGGCTTGACCAACAAGTTGTTTTGAGTCCCATTTACATTCTTCTATCAATCTCTTTTTTCAGTACACTTTTCCTTTAGTTTAAAGACCCCTTCCCAAATTTCCTCTGTAGTAGTAACAATCATACGTAGTTTGAGTTTTCTTTAGTCTATGCACAGAGCAGGACTGGGCCTACCGTTTAAAGTATAACCCGAACCACTATGTGCCTCCACTGGATACCGGAGACAGGATCTCTTGATTACAAGGAGACGACATAACAACTACGCTTTCTGGGAGACCCTTTTGCCATTACAGACAGACATCCTCACTCACTATACGAAACGCCACTTTTCCAAATCGAGACCACACCAACAGGACTCGCTGTCTTGCATAGAATATCGTGACCCACTGGCAAGAAATATCACTCCGAAAAGCTTCGTCATGTTTCGGAAAGAACGCATCCTCGTTTTCAATATTTCCAGGAGCAGCTATGAAAATATATGCGTACAAAATACAAGAGAACAGCTCAAGTGTTGGATGTAATACAACAAAGACGTACTTAAAATGATAATGCACGCGCTGCATATGGCGCTCACAAAAAATGGAAAACATGAATGAAGCATTAAAGTCTCATTGTGTTCTGAACCCAGGGAAACTTTCATTCTTCGAAGTTTGTTGACAAAAACCGGATGTAATAGGCGAGAGGAGGTGATATGGAAAACGCAGCTATTACGCATGCATCAGGCGGTGTCAACTCACGCCCTCGTGACCTGTCTGCTCACAAGGTGAAGGTGTTAGCAGTGTTGCAGCTTACACGTACAAATAACCACGAATGCTGAGAGACAAAGCTGCACTGCAATAATTTGAACTTCTACGACAAGAAACATAGAGGTAGCTCATGTAACTTGTCGATAATTCCTTCTCCAGTATTAATCGTAATATGTTGCACTACACAGAGGCACGTTAATGAATTTTAATTTTAGATGTGAAATGTTTCGGTCAGATATTCATATGCATAAGCTAGATTCTATAATAGGATGCGTCGCTTCCTTCAGACAGGATTATACGGAAGACGCTAGCGCAGCCAAGAGGTTGGATTGAACAAATCAGCTGTGAAACCGTGGGACAAAATTGCACATTAACTCAGAAAATGAGTGAATGGTCAATAGTAATGTACAGTGGGATCCATAAGTATTGCTCAGCAAATTGTCTATAACTATAATATATACTGGCTCCGAGGTTGTAAGCAGATTGTTTGGAGTTGTGTGTCAGTTCTTGAAGCTCTCATTGCACAAAACAAAGGGCGTAAACGTGGTGATGGACAATTTGCTTGCTATTACATAAGGATCCCAGCCTACAGTTGCATCCATGAGATCTTTGCTTACAAATCTACCAAATGCAGCCTCTTCTAATTTCTTGTCTGCAACATGTCTCTTGTCAAGATCAGAATCTGTGTTGTATGCTATGTCATGGTCTCTACAAGCAGCATCTAGGGGATTTACACCAGGATCACCTCTGTTTAATCTATGGTCCAATTTTGTACCGGGACCACAATACTGATAGCCTGGAATATGTAGTTCAAATGGCAGCTTGTTTATAATGTCATTAACCAGGCCCCGACCCTCAGAAATATTCCAAAATTTAGGTGGTAGAGTATTAATAATTTTTATAAGATATCCAATCCCCTTAGTGTCATTCACTATAAAATTAGACAATTTTGTGCTTATCATGTCCATAATTCCAACCTTTTCATTGTAAAAATTGTTGTTGCCAGCATTTTCCTCCCCAGCTATCACCAATAACCTATCTACAAGTTTCCTGACATCATCAACCCAGACAAATTCTTTAGGCAGCGTGTTGTATTGTTTGATCCCACTGCCTGTCTTAATTTGTGACCATATGGGCTTGATTAAGTTGTTGTATTTTGCTCCACTGCTAGACTTGACTCTTTTTTGTGTGGGATCATTGTTCTGGTATAGAGCATCTGATTTTATTAATATTTCTTTGTAATATTCATAATCTTGATCTGTATAGCTGCCAGGCCTTTTCCTAGTCATCAGTTCCCACAATCCAGGTGTTCCGGGGTACTTAACAAAAGCACCTTTTTCTCCGAGACGAGATTCTGAATAAACAATCAGATCATCCCCCATAAATGTTACTCTGAAATTGCCAATTCTATGTATGATACTGCCATCAAGCTCTGTGTCAGCATATAAGCCAAACACCTCATCTTTGTTGTCTTTAGGTGTGGTTAAATATTTTTGTGCAAGAAGACCCAATTCAATAGGATCCTGAGTAGCTTCAATTCTTCTAGGAGCAATAGGACTAGGTGTATGAATACTGGAAAGTGGGGTGAATGGATAATCTAATATGTTTCTTGCAGCTACAGGTACAAGCTCTGTGATCAAATTTTGATTTTGCTCTGTAACAGTTTTGATATTCTTACCTAATTCACTAATAGCATCAATGATGGGCTGTTCTGTTTGTTTGTGTTTTTCATAAATTCCTCGGTTCTGTGATTTCCATCCCTTAAATCTTTTTACAAGATAATCTCTTAACTTAAGATCATCAATTATTGGCCTTTTCATGTTTATTTATTTATATTTCAATGTCTAGAAAATTGTTGATTTTATTTCTGTATTTGCCACTATTGGGTGTTCTTGTCATATCAATTGTGACAAACCCATAACTGTTTTGATTCCAGCACCTACTGCAAAACTTGGAAAAATCATTGTAGCTCAAGTCCCCACCTACATACTCATCATGTATGTGTTTGAGGTTGGTATGGTCTTGATGAAACACACATATAAAATTGCTGTTGTCTCGGATCAGCTGCTTGGGTATTTTTGAAAAAGTCTGTGCAAGGTAGAAACAATCAATGTTTTTGTGTCGGCCCTGTGTAAAGAAATTTCTAACCTTGTTTTGATTATCCAGTATAATGTCATCAAACACAACAACAGAATTATCGAGACATTCATGAAGTGGCTTAACATCTGATTCAAAAGTGGCTATATCCAATCCATCATATAGCTTCATCAGCTGCTGATATTTTAATTGTTCCAAGCTCTTAGAGAAGATATACAAGTGCCTGTTTTTCCAGTCTAACCAGTTGGGTGCTAATAAAAAATTATCAACCATTAGTGTAGTTTTACCACAAGCAGATGGCCCAACAATAAGACACCTAATATTATCAGGCAGCAAGTTGCCATTTCTCTTATTCTGTTGTTCAGGTTCTGGCAGCCTTTTTATAACATCCCAGGTGTTCATATTATCACTTTGTCTGCATCGATCCAGCTGTGTTCTGGAAGTCCTAGCCATTTGACAAATAACTTGTTGCCTTTTCTGCGGATGATTTTCTCTATGATATATGTGTCAGGCTGTTTAGTTTTGCTGAGCTCTTGTTCATAGAATCTGCCTTTGAGAATTTCTCCTCGGTGATCTTTTATTATATATGTGTTAAGGGTCCCGGGTTTAACTTGAACCACTGTAAATAATTCAGTGCTCCAGTTTCTTGTAAAGCCTCTTTTGAATAAGTGCTTATATTTGCTGATTCTTACTTGATCACCCACCCTGTATTTGGCCTTTCTTGTTGTTGGCTGGTATCTAGGATAATAAACAGTCCTGATCAATTTTTGCTCATCAGATGAAGTTACTTCAGAGGGTTTCATGTTGATTGTGGAATGGACCGAGTTGTTATATTTATGTAGAAGTTCTGGAAGAATATTAATCCATTTATAATTACCTTGGAGGGTAAATTGTTTATACATAAGATTTTTTAGGGTTTTGTTGAATCTCTCTACAATTGAGGCTTTGAGATCACTGTAACTCGAATAATGTTGTATTGACTGGCTTTTAATAAATTGTTGGAACACAGAATTATAAAATTCTTTGCCATTATCTGTTTGCAAATAGCGCGGGGATCTTCCACTCTGATTGATGATTGTCCTGAGGGCTTCTGTAACACATTTTCCAGTCTTGGATTTGAGTGGCAGAGCCCAGGCAAATTTTGAAAATGTGTCTATTACAGTGAGAAGATACTTGTAGCCCTTGTTGATTTTGTCTAAGTTTTTCAACTGCCCACTTGCCATTTCAATCAAGTCGCTCTGCCATAAATCATCTATGCCCTTTGTGACTACTGGGAGTCTCTTAAAATTATGTCTGGCCTGTCTGTGTAATTCATCAACAATAATTTGTCTAGACATAATATGAAAACAAGAATATTGCAACTATGGGGTGTTCAGCAGCTGAGACTGCAGGATTTTCTAAATATAATTTGTCTCAAATATGTATTTTAAATTCCAAAGAGCCATCATCTTCAGTATAGGCTGTTTCTAATGTATTGGGGTCTGTAAAATCCTCCAATTCGACACTGCTGATTTTTACTTTGTTCTCAGCATTTGTTATTGATAAGGTAGGGTAGTGGTGTGCCTGTGGTTGAAGCCAATATTTGATCTTGATTGGTCTCAATGTGCCCCCAACAAAAAATTGGTAATAAAATTGTGCAGGGGACAGCATATATATTTTGCCACCTGGTGTAAATGGTGAATCATATTCTTTGTTGGGGATACTGTACAATTCAAGAATTACTGAATGTTTTGGATTCTCGATTATGCCTGTTATTTCTTTTTCTGCTGTAAGCAATCTGCTTGTTACAGATTCAAGGTGCTCATTGATGGTCCTAACAACATCATCATGGCCTGGCTTAATTTTTATGTCCACAATAAGTTTCTTGTATTGTTGCACAATTTCTTGAAGCTGGGTGGCAAAAACAGACAGAGCATTTGCTTGATTGGATTCCATGGTCCCTAGCTGTTGCTTGATATTAGCTACAATTTGTTGCAAATTTTCAACAACTGCCAATTTTGAATTTTGAGCAGTAAGATCATGGACCTGTCTTCTGATATCCTCAAACAGGGCATGCAGTTCATTAATATGTTGATTAGTTGGTAGAGTGGCCACTGTCTGAGTAAGATGTTTGATCTCTGTCTGGATATTCTTGATATCTTCTGATT
Organism: Lepisma saccharinum; assembly: GCF_977018435.1. Taxonomy (NCBI): domain Eukaryota; kingdom Metazoa; phylum Arthropoda; class Insecta; order Zygentoma; family Lepismatidae; genus Lepisma; species Lepisma saccharinum. The sequence goes on from NC_139233.1 coordinate 8,772,773, forward strand.
TCAATATGCGATTCACTGCCCTCTTAATATTTTTAAGATCCTGTGATGTAGGAAGATTTGATACTGTATTTTGCAAAGATTCAAGTGCCAATTTTACATTGTTTAATTCAGAAGCATCAGCCACATTTTGCATAGCATTTTGGAGCAGGGCTATATCTGCCTGAGAGGGTGTTGATTGTTGTAAAATTTCAAGCTTTGTTTGGATATCATCGATCAAGTGATGAAAATGAGATAGTTCAGATTCAGTGTTGAGGTTTTCAAGCTTTGTGATCTGTTCCTGGACACTGACAAGTGTGTCTACAATTCCAGGCAATCGGGATTCTAGTACATTTGCCAAATCATTTTGCACTGCTGCTATTGTACCCTCAAGATGGGTTATGGTACTTTGAATTTTTCCAAAATCTTCATATGTTTCAAGTTGCAGCTTAATATTTGCTACACTCCGAGTTATTGCATTCAAAGCATCAGAAGATGGCAAGTTGTTCATAAAATTTTCAAGTGTCTCAATTTTTTCTTTAACCTCGGCTATGGCATTGTTCAGGGGGTCCAGATTAGGTATCTGGAGTGACTGAATCTGTTCTTTTAGAGTGGAAATCACTAGATCAAAATCTTCTTGTGATTTTATGCTTTTGACAATTGTTTGGAGCTGTGCCTGGACATTATTTATCTGCTCTTCCAATTGTTGTTTCAATTGCTCAGAATTGGTGGCCTGGGTCTTAAATTTGGCTTGAAGAGCTGCTACAGCTTCTTCTAAACTTTGAAAATTATCCAATGTTGCCAGATCAGTATATTTTTGAAGCAACAATTTGAGTTCAGAATCAATTTTAAGAAGAGGGTCCATGCATTGTGATTGTAAATTTGTAATTTCTAGTTGAAGACTGGCATTCAGTGTGGTTTGTAAAGCTTGTAAATCACTTCTTAATTTCTTGACTCTGACATCAAGCATCAGAATCTCATCACTGTGATCTTCATGTCTTGTATGGCCAAATATATCATTAGGCATTTTTGTTTTAATGGTTATTTATTATTGAATATCTGATTCTTAATTCTATAAAAAAAGGTATAAGCTTATCATATAACCCAGGGACCTCAATATATAAGCAGTCACCAGCAGAAACAGTATATACAGTGCCAAATATCATATTTGAGTGCTTAATTCTATAAATATTTCTCCCTATTGAAATTTTAACATTATCCTCAGGGGTTATAATAAATTGCAATTGACCACCTACAGGTAATTGGTAATGATTTAAATTATTATTAAATATATACAATGTTTTGCCTGTTTCATCATCATTATCTGTAAATATGCTGTTCAGATGAATAATTAACAAGCCACTCAGTTTAGACAGCATATCAGGAGAGGGTTATGGTATTGGCAGCTCCATAATAGCCTATTTTTTGAACCCAAATAAGTTCATAGGCATATTTATTTATTTCAAATCATGCTCTGTAATTGGGCATTGATTTCCATTTTTCAAATCACAATGACCCCATGGTAGAGTATGTATGCCACATGATAAAATGCATCTCTTATCATCATGTGGGTCCAGGGCCACTTTTCTTACAATATTGCTAGTCAATAAGTGATCCACACTCTGAATTCTGGATTCTGATGTTTTGATTAAATTCTGGGATTTGAGGCAATTTTCATAATCTTCAAATACAAGCTCTTTTTCAACAGTCATTCTGCCAATACCCTTGGCCTTTTTGGCAACAGCGCCACTACATGTTTTAAAAGTATACATCTTGGCACTTAACCCAGCAAATTTCACAATAACATCACCAAGTGTCTCATCTTTTAACTTGCCAGGCACCTTTTTGTTGTGGGGTTGAATTATTGTATGTTCACTGGTATCAAAGTATTGAAACAATTCAGGCTGTGACATATCTTGATAAACATCTTCTGTTTTAATATCAAGAATAAAACTATCCGTGTCCATGTACATCAATTTTACACAATCACCATAAAAAGGTTTCAACACATCATAATACAATGTTAACATATGTAATTTGGCCAATTCCAATATCACAGCCCCTACATAAATAGGTTTATCAAACTTAATCTTTGTTTTCTTCATGTTGAAAAGTGCCATGTGCTCATCATAAATTCTTCTATAATTGAAATTAGGCTTTGCAACCAATTTTTTGCTCAGGCTGGGGTCAGTAATTATTTTAACATCGGTATGTTTTCTAACATTTTCAATAGTTTTGCCATACACAGAATTAACCATCAATTTAAACAAGCCCTTATCAAATTGGCTCTTTGCAGATGTTCGAAGCTCTGTATTTGTATCAATGTATGGTTTCAACCATTCTGAGTGCCTGAACCTCAAAACTTTTCCAACTTTGGTCACTTGAACACCATGTTTCATCAGGAACTGGAGGTTTTTGTAATATATGACATAACCCTGTTTCGGCTCCAGAGTCATCATGAGCTTCTTCTGTTTAGAGCCAGGTGAGCACTGAACCTCGGGAATTGGGGACAGATCAGAAAATTTATTGTGCAAATCATCAGGAATTGTCAGATCAGCCTCTAAGAATAGGCCATAGTCACTGTCATCAAAATCTTTAAGATCTTCAATATTGAAATTTTCAACCCACTCAAGCCCTGCATATGGCAGTTTATCCATCATGGCATAACCATAGAGGCTGTTTGCATCCACATACTCTATATAATTTGATGGCCGTGCTGGATCATAATCAGGCATATATTTGTTATTTGCTCTGGCATATCTCTGGGAACATTGCACCATCCCCCCTCTTATACATTTCTCCATAAACAGATACTTATCTTGATCGTGGATCAGATCCAAATGCATGTTAGTGTTCAAAAACGTTGCAGACCATGCTAGGCCCGGGGCACTGAAAAAATATATTGGATCCAGTTTATAATTTTGCATAGAAGATTTTCTGAATGCCTGCAATATATCAGCTAAGAGGGTGACATCAAGTTTTAAATATGCCATGTGATAATCACCAAATGTCTGGCATTTTAAATTGTTCCACATCAATTGGGCATGGTGATAATCATCATCAGTGATTCCAGATGCTCTGATTTTGCTGTAAAACTCTTCTTGTGGTGGCAGAGAACACTCATCAAATTTAGAAAAATCTGTAACATAGTCATATGGATATACACCCTTCCGCCTAATTAATTTCAGGTCCTGATTTGGAAACAAGGCACTTGTGATTTTGAATTGATCATCAGATAATTGATTTGCCAGTGTAGCCAGGCTAGCAGATAAAATTCTGTAAGAATCAAGAAATCTTATGTGAATAGGAACACTATTAACTTTAATTATCTTGCTAATAGATATATATTTTTCATCATTTTCAGCTAAAATGTTTAAATTCTGCTTGTCAAACCCCTCGTACCTCATCAGATGATGGAAATCATAATTGGATGCTCCATGGCAAAATATGGGGACAAATCTTGGTCTCTTGATCTTAATATTGCAGCTATTACACAGGGCCATTAAGAATTTACCATCTGTATAGAATAGAATAGAATAGAATGGTCTTTATTTAAGCAGGCGTGTTTCGGCCTCATGGGCCGTTCTTACAACCAACCCTTGTCAAAGATACAATAAATGAATAAAAACAAAAAGAAAGAAAAAAAACACATAATGATCATGATAATACAATAAAGAAAATATAAAGATTATACAATGATAAAATAATACATTGAATAGATTAGTATATATACTGTTGAGTAAAGATAAGTAATAAGTCTTCGGTAGTTCAATGTGTATGCCGGGGGGGGGGGGGTAGGTTAGGTATGCATAAGTGCAGGTGCAATTGTTAACATATGAAGGTTAATTAAGTTGTTGGGACAATAGTAAGTTCTTCAGATTTTTCTTAAAACTTTGATGGCAAATAATGTTAGTCAATGGTGCAGGCAGTTTGTTCCATTCCCTGATCCCTGTAACAATGATGGACTTGTTATATGTGGCGGTTTTATGTTTGGGGATTTTTAGATTGTGCTTGTTGCGGATATTATGTTCGGCTGATGTTCTACGAGAACAGATCTTATCGGATAAGTATTTTGGGGAGCCACTCTTAAGTATTTTGTGCATCAAGGTGAGTGTTAAGTATTTTCTTCTATTGCTAATGTTTAGCCAAGAAAGTTTCTTTAAATAGGGGGATACATGTTCCTTTCTGTTTAGGTTAAATATGAAACGTATACAACAATTCTGAATTTTTTGAAGTTTATAGTTTAAGCCCTGGGATATATTACTGTACACTGGAGCGCAATAGTCTAACGTGGATAGGACGAGTGATTGCATAAGACGATCTTTAACATTAGCGTCCAGAGCATGTTTTAAATGATACAAAGATTTAAGTTTCCCCATACAGTTTTTCACAATAAATTCGACTTGTGGCTCCCAATTTAAGTGTCTATCGAACACAATCCCCAAGTTTTTGCTTGTATCCACTTCGCATAGCGGTATACTGCCAAGAGTTGGAGGAGAAGGTGCGTTTGTGTGAAGTTTCTTAAGTGTACCATGAGTTCCTATGGTCATGAAGCAAGATTTTGTTGGATTTAATTGAAGGGAGTTCCTCCGTGACCAATTTGTTATAGCATCAAGGTCGAATTGAAGTTTGGTCATCGCATTATCGTAGTTTTCTGTATTACACTGAATATAGATTTGCGAATCGTCAGCATACTGATGGTAGTGGCAATATTGGACAGCGCGGTCGAAATCAGCTACGTAAATCATGTATAGTAGTGGACCCAATATACTTCCTTGAGGGACGCCTTGTTGAACAACTAACCATTTAGAGTATGTGACTTCCGGTTCCCGATATTTCACACGTTGTTTCCTGTTGCCGAGATATGATCGAAACCAATTTAACGCGTTTCCGGTAACGCCATAGTGATACAGTTTGGCCAATAACAATTCATGATTGATCGAGTCGAACGCTCTTGAATAGTCCAACAAGACTAAAAGTGTAACTTCATTTTCATCTATTCCTTTACTTACATTGTCTACGATATCTACCAGCGCAGTGCAAGTACTATGCATTTTTCTGAAACCAGATTGAAAGTGTGGTAGGAAACCTTGAATATGTGAAAGTATTTGTTCATAAATTACTTTTTCAAGTATTTTGGACATTGTGGATAGAATGCTAATAGGTCGTAGATCTTTTATTTCTGTGGGGTTGGATTTTTTAGGTATAGGTGTTACTTCGCATTTTTTCCACTCTTGAGGGAACCAACCTTTGGAAAGGGAAAGATTAATAATGTGCGTAAGAGCTTCTAAACAAAAGGGGATGCAATACTGTAAAATAGTTAGGTTTATGCCATCATAACCGCACGCTTTCGATTTCATTTTGTTAAAAATTTTACGTACTTGTTCGCTACTTACTGGGGTAAAAAAGAACGTGTCATTGTTGGGTTGCTCAAGATAAGTGTCGGTTTCATCAATCACCGCTGCATTGTTATCTGAGGGTGCACTCGGCTTAACAAAGAACTCGTTTACCGCATTCGGCCGAAATGTATCTGGGGAGAGCGCATTACTCTTTTTATTTGGTAAAAGTCCCTGGCTTCTGAGGTTAGACCATAAATTTTTAGCATTTTTTACATTCATATTTACCGTTTCGTTATAGTGCTTAAATTTTGCGTTTCTGACTGCTTTTTTGGCTCTGTTTCTGAAGTATTTGTACGATAGGAGAGCGTCTGGGTCTCCTGTATTTACATATCTCAGATGAAAGAAGTCGCGCAACTTCCAGAATTCCCTTACTTGATTTGAAATCCAGGGGGCGGGAGGTTTGGTTACACGAATTTTTCGCTGGGGGGCGTGCTTATCTATTAATCTGATAATGTTATCATTCAAGGCCTCCACCGCTGCATCTACGTCCTCGTTTCTTTCGATTTTGCACCATTCCACATTTTCCGCGTCTTTACGAAACTTGTCCAAGTCCATGGTTTTGAAATTTCTAATTTTGATAATTTTTTTAGGTTGCTTTGGTGTGTACAGGTCAAATATGGAGTATGTTATATGGTGATCTGTGATTCCAGGTAACTCGCTCTGCCCAATTTGCTTTACAATTAAATCTTGTGAACAAAGGATTAAATCAATTAATGACTTTGACGTCGCTGTCACTCTGGTTGGCTTGGTAATTAATTGTTTCCCGTGAACTTCCTTGATTATACTCTGAAGGAGTCTAGTACTGCTTTCGTTTTTTCTTAACATGTTGATATTCCAGTCGCCTAACGCAATGAAGTAATCGTAATTTAAGTATAGGTGTTGGAGGATATCTGCTACGTGACTGATGTGAGTATAGCTGACATTTGGGGGTTTATATGCTACCATAAGTCCAATTTTTTTCCTATCGATAGTTAATTCGATTACAAGGTACTCTACGCCGATATCATTATTAACGAACCCGTCTAAAAGTTTCCATTTAAGCGATTTAGAAATGTATAAGCACACACCACCTCTAGATTTGTTTAATCTATCTTGTCGAACTAATGTGTAATTTTCGATGTCTACTATATTATTACTAATATTCGGTTTTAACCAGCTTTCTGTAATGGCTATTAGGTCAAAGTTTAAGTTCGATATCATTTCTTTAAATTCATCTATGGAGTTGAGTAAACCTTGAATATTTAGATGACATAATTTAAAGCCATTTTCAGATCTATTTATTTCAGCTTCGAGCTGTTCCTTTATATTGTAATTGCTGTGGCGGATATTAATGGGCGACTCATCAAAGTAACTGGAGTGAATTCTGATTGGGAGTGGCGTTTCTGCACCATTGACTACATTGGTAGGGTCATTTATATTTATCGTTTCCTCCACTGTTGGTCATGAAGTATATATTCTGTCCCAAGTGTGAATTGCATATTGGAATAACAATGAAAATGTGCATACGCATAAAAAAACAGGTGCTAGTTATCATAGTGACTTATTACTACAATCAAATTTTTAAAAATGTAAAAAATAAATGAAAAATTTAAGAATAAAAAAGTAAAAATTAATATAAAAATGTGAATACTGACACAAAAAAATAAAAATAAAAAAAATGAAAATATTTGATGATTAACTAAAAATGGGAGAAATATAGATTTTTGAGCTTGCCGATATATTCTGGCGTGAGTTAGAATACAAGCTGAGGGTTGTTTACATTTATATAACAGTCTATTATGCGACAGGTTCATGCCCTCCTTTCGCCACCATTGAGGAATGCAGAGAGTATTGCAAGCTTTGTATGGTGTATCACCTTGATATTTGTATCTGAAAATTCACAATCACATACCGGGCATTTTTCTGCATTGTTGAAATCTTCAATCTGATCCTCTGTTAAAGGCAATATAGGCTTTGATTTTAATAAGATGTTAGATGCTATGTCATGGCACTCATTTTCTATTCTATGTGCAAATATTTTGATGGCATTTGGTCCCATGTATAAGTATGGCTCACTAGCTACACCATCCCGTATAACTATATAACAAAAACTGGAAGGTTCATGTAGCTGGTATGGTGTAATTGCAGATTCTTCAGGATCTGGATTGCAGAATGCAAGAGGTTTGAGGTTTGATTCAAAATCACAGACAATATATGCTGGGTGTTCCGACAGGGCTTCAAACTTTTTGAATTTGCAATTTTCACTTGGATTGGGCATTACCATATGAACAGGTTTATGGTTGCCACAGTATTTCAGATGCTCAATTAACTTGTTTTTAGCAATTTCTGTGTTACATTCAGGAACCCTATTTACCATTTTCCTGCCATCAAATACAGTTAAACATCTTCTGCACAACTTGAATATTGTCTTAGATTTGTCTAGTTGTTTTCTGACTAAAGCTTCAAGATTCTGTATCAGAGTGTAATGATATGTGCCATCCCCTTCAATTAAGAGCAGATCAATCGGAACAGCAGAATCATCATCAAATGTACTGATTCTGAGAGGTGCTATCAAGCAATTGCCAGTGGAACAAATAAATACATTAATAGATAATTGTCTGCCATTGATATGCTTGGCCCTTTTTTCAAATTTATCAATATTCTGAACAGACATTGGATATTCTAAACCCTCCATTGCCTCATCAAAATCATGTTCATGTTGTTTGTAATAATTTATTCTCTGAGGATTTCTTGAAACTGGAAACAAAGCAGCTAATATACACCACAAAAAGCATTTCTGGTCGGTATTTTCAATATTGACCACGGCTCTTTTGTTTTTAATATTTGCAGGTAATGGCACATATGTAGATCCTTGTAATGAGCTGAATTCAGAAATATTAACATATAACTTATGTGATGAACCGCATAGGCTCCATCCTGACTCTTTTGCCGCAAATTCAGAGTGTTTAATGTTCAATTGATCCATCAACCTGCTTATTATTTTGTCTGAATTTGAATTTGAATATACAGGTACAGTTTCTGTTATGTGGGGCTGTGTAAATTTTGTGCCATTTGGCTTCTTATATTGTGTAAACAATTTGAGAGACAGCTTATAAGAGCCATTTTGTGCATTTAGAATTGCCTGCAGATCAGGATTTACACTGTTCAAAAAAGTCTTAATTCCACATCTTGGCTCTGATACAAACCGATAATCTCTTAATTGGGCATTAAAACTGCTATGGATGGGTGCATAGCATGGCTGCTTTGCTGCTCTAGCATTAACAGGTGCTTCATGCTTCCTTTTCAGACCAGATGTGGATGGTTGTATTGATAACTGTACAGAGCAAGTATCTTTATGTTTATATGTGAAGTATTGCATGTTATATTTTCTATGGCATTTGGGGCATATTTTTGTGGGAGTTCTGCATTTGTCCGGGTTACAAATCTTTTGGTGCTTGGCCCAATTAGGGCTGGATATATTCTTATTGCATTGATTGCAATATTTTTGACTTGGCATTTTTGTTGTTGTTTATTACATACAATTTCCTGGGATTCAAATCAAAACTCTATGCTGGATAAAAAATATCAGTTGGGTTCAGCACTGTGCTGTGTGTATGTGTGTATGTGTGTATGTGTGTATGTGTGTATACACTTAATATTTTTGGTTTTGGTATTTATATACAATTTCTTGGGGTTCAAATCAAAACTCTATGCTGGATAAAAAATATCAGTTGGGTTCAGCACTGTGCTGTGTGTATGTGTGTATGTGTGTATACACTTAATATTTTTGGTTTTGGTATTTATATACAATTTCTTGGGGTTCAAATCAAAACTCTATGCTGGATAAAAAATATCAGTTGGGTTCAGCACTGTGCTGTGTGTATGTGTGTATGTGTGTATACACTTAATATTTTTGGTTTTGGTATTTATATACAATTTCTTGGGGTTCAAATCAAAACTCTATGCTGGATAAAAAATATCAGTTGGGTTCAGCACTGTGCTGTGTGTATGTGTGTATACACTTAATATTTTTGGTTTTGGTATTTATATACAATTTCTTGGGGTTCAAATCAAAACTCTATGCTGGATAAAAAATATCAGTTGGGTTCAGTACAGACAAAAAAAACTGCATAGCTCTATGTCAATTAGTTCTTGAGATTTTGTATTTAGGAACCACTTTGGCGGGAATAAAACTGCCCGGGCAGGGAATATTAATCCCACAGCTCCGCAGGGCGAGAATCTGAGAAACTGCCCGAGTATTGATCCGTGCAGAGGAACTGGCCGTGCCGCAGGCTTTTTTTCAGCGGCCTTCAGAGGCACTGACCTAGCACAAATACCTGCACAGACATGCATGTCCCAGAAGGCACTGACCTAATGCCATGTATATTGATTTTATATAACAACTTAGACAGATATAGGCCTGACTCTAAATATGAATAGATTACAACAAACAAGCTGGATGTAACAAATATCAGATTTTGTATAAAAAAATGCAAAATATCCCAGTTTCAATTCAATCCATTTATCTGAATCGAAGAAACCAACAATTCACATATCCCCATATCATTGTATGCTTGCCCTATTAGTACCTCTTTTGCTGTTGTGCTCAATTAATTTTCACTAATTGGCAATTTTCTTGAAGAGGCCTAATAGAACAAGATACGGCGGTATGAGAAATATGTGAATTAAAGATATTTTAGCAATATACGACGTCTTAAGAAAGGCATATTCGGCTCCAAAGTACTTTGTCTAATGCTTACTACCATTCCCTATTACTGGCAAAAAGAGTTAAAAATATTGACATATTGAAAAAAATTGACTTGTTCCCAAGTCTTCACCGAGTTCAGACATTTGCACATAGATGGCCCTGTTGTTGTTGCTTATCAAATATATATATTTTTTTGGAATATCTCTAAAACAGGCAAATTTTGTTTACTGTTTTCTACAATTGGCAATACTGACATGTATTACACACCAGATGAATTCAAAGCACAGAGGCCCATGTTTGTAATCAACACTTCAAAAAGGAAACAAGTTGTGGTGAATGACAGGACAAACATTAAAATTATCTGTGAATTCCATGAGGCATTACCTGATGACACCATATGTAGTGTTATTCTCATAGGTGAAAAATCATATGTTTATGATGTAAGAAATGAGAGAGTCACGGAGCAATTCTAGAGGGGTCTCTGCATATTGCATTTTTTTAATAAACAAATTGAAGCTGGTATCCAATTGAACTTAAACCAGAAGTAAATATGTATGGGTGTGTGTGTAGGTGGCTCTTATAAGCAGCTTGGCCTAGTTTTAAGTATGGCTAAAAAAATATCAAGAGGGGCATATTTTTGACAGGTTTATGGACAACAATCTCACAGAAGTGCCTTTTGTAAGTGTAAACAAATCAATCTGAGGGGGTTCATACTTTCTCATGGAATCCATGAGGGTTTTTTTACAAAAATCTTGGATTAGACGGGGTTCCACACTTGAGCAAAAAGCTCATATGGGCATGTTGAGCTTGTTTTAAGTATAGCCAAATCTGCTTGAGGGGGGTTCATACTTTCTTGAGTATATATTATAGCAAATACCACTACTTGGGTGTATATGATATAGTAGTCTTCTCAGACTAGACAGAAGGTTCTATGGAAAATGTGTGAATTATGTTGTTTTATTTTCCACAGTGAAGTTAAAGCTATGCAGGCTTTACTACCACATAACGACGAGTATATTATACTTTCATACAAAAGCCAAAAACGTAAAAACAAAATAATAATAATAACATTTTTAAAATCTGACACAAAAAGGGATAATAAAGAAAACTTTAAAGCCGTGAAAACACTATCCACTGCCAACAACAGTTTACCCTTCTCTAGCGATGGCGCCAAAGGAGGGGCTAAGGGCGAACGTACCCGCGCCTACCATTATATATATATATATATATATATATATATATATATATATATATATATATATATATATATATATATATAAATGCCCTTTAACCGAAATAAAAAAATATGGTAGTTTGGGATATCAAGTGTGACTGCCCCAGAACATACTCCCCTGCCTCTCCACGATGTTTTTGTACGGTTGTCGCTTTTCTGCCACTTTGGCTAATCGCGGCATGAGGATAAGCGATAATGCGATGAAATTGATATGAAGGGACACTCACAAAGAACAACCATTCTAAGGACTGGATTCGAACCCGGGATCCCTAACGTCGTAGCGCCCTGTGCTAACCACTCTTGTTCTTTTATATGGAATACCCCTATTCACTAGTATCCCCCGTCATTCACACATTTTTCAAACTTTCACACATGTCAATTTTTACTCTAATCTCGATTTTTTACTAATTTCGGACCAACATAAACATCCAAGTCCTAGCCGGGATTCGAACCCAGGCCCCATGGCTTGGTAGCGAGCTGTGCTAGCCACTCCGCCACGTAGGTAAATTACAAGTAATGGGCCGTCAAATCTACAATTATCACAAGGGATGACAATTTGTACCCCAGTGTAAGGAGTCCATGTGCTGACTTAGAATAACTGTCTTACGTTTCTGTAAAATTCGAGGCTTGTGTTCAACGTTTGTGTGTAAAGGGAAAACAGTTCTAGTAGTAATAACGTGATCACGTAGGTGGTGGTGATGATTTATGACTTTCATCTGAGACAAACTGACGGAACTTGTGACTAAACATGAAAGAACATCTCACGCTAACAATGGTCATACTCGGAACAATACGTGCACATTAAAAGGTACAACATTCAGACACGAATAAAATGAAGGCGGAGGAAATGTGTAGTGGTGGGAGAATAAAAGAGCATCGTCTCACATGAAGTAAAGGATTAATGCGGAAAATCTTCACCGACAGTCTTTAGTTCGCATAATCATGTGTTGGAAGTACGAGCGCCAGTAGAAGAATCCGTCTCAAGACAAGCTTGATTTGATATTAGTTTTCTAGCGACGCTTTTCTGCTACTTGTGGTTATCGCGACGATGAGGATGAATAGTGATAAGATGAAATGGGTGAAGAAACAAAGATGAAATGGGTGAAGAAACAATCACAAACACACAAACATTGCACAATAGTTCGGATTCAACTTTAAACTGTAGGTAAAGCTCTTACTATCCTATCTGTGCATGCAATGGAATTCAAAACACAAATTCAAACAAACCCTTTACACCCAAGCATGAGTGATGATGCGATGAAATTGATGAAGGAGACTCACAACGAACACCAACGCCCAGGCTCGGATTCGAATCCGGATCCTTAAACCTCGTAGCGCGCTGTACTAAGGTCGGCTTTAATTTAATTGAAGGCAACGTTGAGCAGTATAAATAAATGGCTTAGAGGAGAATTTCGCATTAGTTTGTAGTTTTACACGAAAAGTAGGTTATAATCAGCGACGTAGCCAGGGTATTTCTTTGCCAAAAACATCAATAAAAATACAGTTTGAGGGAAAATTGTTAGGGGAAAATACTATTGAAATAGCAACCTGTAATTTACAGTACGTGTTTCAACTGTGATGACTGTATTAATAAAATATCACTGTTGCCACAACGTTACCGAATACGCTAAACTCGAAGAACAGAAAATTTATTATTTTCTTGATGTTTTTGACACATATATGCGTAAAATATAGTGAAATTAGCGAGGAAGGGTAAACATCAGGTAAAATACTAAGTATTTCACGACTGACATGCATGAAAAGTATGATTAGCAAGCAATTTTGGACAATAATTAGTTTTTGATGCCATTAGGTTTTTGTGAAAATTAAGGCCTCTGCATGTGGTTCCAGTAATATTCCATGGAATTACATGAAAACAAGATACAATCAATTGTTTCAGTAATTTGGCAAAATTTCGGGAAGGACACGGGCCCAGAAAGCCCTTACAGGGCTACGCCAAAGGTTTGACTATGTTCCTACAAAATAAATCGTCCGGAAGATGGACTCGTCACAAGTAGTGCGCAAAACCTCCTCAACACTTAAGCAAATTTAGTGAAATGAGGTGCATAATAACGATGAACATTGAAACTCAAGATGTGGGCGACTTACAAATCTGAAGTGTGAGATTCTGCTAATAGCTCGTCATATTTCAACTCGCGAACTAGATTATGTTATTCTGCTGTCCATCATAGCGTTTGCTTTTAAGTGTACCTAATAAGACACAGAAAGAGCTAAATAGAGACTGGACCTACAGTTTCAAATGGGATCCGAATCATTATGTCACGTGCTTCCACCATCAGTGAGGCACTTTGTATTCATCACATTTATGCAGTCTCTTCTTACTGGGAACCCACACATAACCCGGGTTTCTGCTAACACTTCGCCGATAGCACCAAATCAAGTTGCCAGTATATAACCCATTCTCGCAACGTGTTAGCAGCTGGATGTGCCTCTCACACGACCAAACATAACCAGAAAAACAAACACGTGGTAGAATTGCTCATTATTCACACTAAACTGGGCGTTTTCCACAAGAATACAGTTGCAGTGAAGTTCTAATATTCTACTTCGGAAAGTTTCTTTGTTTCGCAAGGAACTCATTGGAAACTGACAGGAGGGAAAACCACCCAAGTTGACACAGATAAAATTCAAGAGATTCAACAAGAAAGGAAATGATAAAACTGAAAAACAAACGAGTTACAATCGCGTTATCGCCCTTACAAATAAGAATTAGGTTTACAGCCCCTTTATTTCCTCCATTTCTACTTTTGGTCATTTTACGTCGCTTTTCTATCCCTCAAGATTAAAATCGCTGCGAAGAGGATGAATAAATAGCAGGGAAACGCCGTGACACATTCACGCTTGCCAATAATTTGAACCTAGAAACTCGAGCTTTGTAGCAAGTTATGCTAATTACTCTCTCACAACTAATCAGGCAACATCGCCATTTTAGGCAAAACAGGAATTCCCGTCTCGCTTAATCTAGTTGAAAGGGACAGTAATATGGGAATATACACATTTTGTTTTGAAACGATAGCATCATTTTTAATTCTTTTTGTGTGACTATAATTCTTAAATTCATGTCTAAATACCTAAAGCGGTACTAAAGAAGGAATCCAAGGTTTGAATATTACAGGTAGTAACAGGATTGAAATTTACGGAGGTAAAGTGAACAATATGCAAACAGCACGCATTTTTAAAATGAATAAGCATGGACAGATTGCAAAAGATTGAAAACGAAGAATTCAGAAATACTTGTACAGGTTGTAAGCTGGTAGGGAAAACTGGATTTGGTGATAATCGTTTCAGTAATATATGAGAGCTATTTTTTTCAACCTCCGATAGGGCGTGAAATCAAAACCACAGTGAATAGCAGAATGGGTTTATTGACAAAAGTTACGTACACGCATTATCTACTTTTCAACGCAATCACCAAGAAGATTCAGACATTTATCGTACCGATGCAGCAGCTTTCCAATGCCCTCTGCAAAAAATGGCGCCGCCTGCATGGTGTCTCGAAGCTCCTGGTTGGTGTGAAAGAGCGTCTTTCCAACCACTTCTTCATCGCCGGGAAAAGGTGCAAGTCACTCGGTCTGGTTTGTAGGGAGGGTGATCAAACACTTCCCAGTGGAATCGTTGAAGAAAGTCTTGGATTGACGCAGAAACATGCGGTCGGGCATTATCATGAAACAAGACAATGCCTGAAGACAGCATGCCTCTCCCTTTGTTCTGGATGGCTGTGCGTAGTCTGCGCATTGTCTCACAGCATGAAGCCTCATTGATTGTGCCCCTCTGCCTGTAGAAATCGTATCACATACGCACCTCGCACTTGGCGGGAGAGCAGATTATAGCAGACATCTCTACGCGCCAGTCGCTCAGTTTCATTTGAAGCGTTGGTCTCGGTATAGTGGTGGTGATAGTGGCAGAGGGGAAGCCAATCACGCTACGTGATGCCCCGCTTCCTAGCGTTTCACGGGCCACCTGGCGGCGCCCTCGGAGGTTGAAAAAATAGCCCTTGTAATTTACAATTTTCATACATATGTCAGACATAAGTTTAACAATTAGTTGATGTAAAAATACAAAAAGGATTAAGTTTAAATGTCATCACTACACATAAAAAGTTCCACGGTGTCTTTTTTGTTAATTGCACAAAGCTGTTAAAATGATAGGTAATTATTGATTGATTCGGTTTATGTTACTTCACTCGTCTGACACTTTTGGCTAATCGCGTAGATGAGTGATGATAATATGAAGGGACACTCGCAAAGAACACCCATACCTATGCCGGGATTCGAACCCAGGACCCCTGGCATCATAACGCGCTTAGCCTATGTCGTAGCGAACGAAAAATATGTGTACTGACGTCATTAATCGTATTCGTTGAATATCAAAGCCGGGTCCCTCTGTATAAATTCCACCTTGTCCAAAATAGATCTCCCGGTCCACATTTATGAACGACAAGAAAATGAATGTTTCAGCCCATAACGTCCCATGAAGATGTAACCAACAACAGTACCGAACAAACCATAAATAAGCCCTTACCAGGCAGAAAATTGCCTGAGATTTTGATTTAGTCTGCGCCGAGCGGAGTTGCTGGCCATGAAGGAAAATTTACGTCGGTTTCATTTCCCCTCGCCGTGCCTTATGCCTCGCCAGCTCCCCCCATCGGCGAGATCGGAGTCGGACAAGGGGCGGGAAACTCACGGAATGATTTGGCCTTCACCGCCAGGAATGCCGGACCTCCTACAAGGTGGAAATCATCTCTTGAAAAGGTTTCCAGCCAGTCATTTCCATAACAACGACCTATCATCTGGAGTTGGAAAATTTCGGTTGGAGATTTGGTCAAAATCAGAACAATCGACCTAGGGAGTCCTTCAGAATAAATGGAAGGGGGAGCTTGAACGTGATTTAATTAAAATTTCGTTTACTTGTCGATTTTTCTTGTTTGCTTGAGGGGAGGGGGTGGACAGATCGACAACTGCAGTAATGTAAATTTGATTTAGGGAGAATTTCTCAAATACCATACTTTTTAGTTTACCGAAGTTTCGAACAAGACCAAGTCTTCTCGAAACTTATGTCACAGTCTCGTCAACTCCTGAAGTGTCTCCTTCTCGTCTGGATTTTAAAGAGGCCTTGCGGTACGAGGGCCACTATTTATATTTTGAGTCTTGGCAACACTGATTGAAGTTAGGTGCGATTTGACGTTTGCACGGAATCGTCTGGCATTATTGACCATAACGTACTTCAAATGTTTTGTCAATAGCTTCATTTGTGTTGTTTATGTTGCCTTGGAGATTGCGTGACAACAATAAAATGGAATTAACTCGTGAACATTTTCGTGCGATGATTTTTTTACGATTTTCGACGTGGATTATCAAGACAAGAGTGCACCGATCAACTTACTTTCACATTTGGCGATGAAGCCCCATCCTTTGCCACTGTGAAACGCTGGTATAACGAATTTAATCGTGGCCGCCATTCGATCAACGACGAGATTCGCGAAGGTTGTCCAAAATCAGTTGTTGTTCAAGAAAACATTGATGCTGTGCAAAACCTAATAATGCAAGATCGTCGTGTGACATACTGTGAGATTGAGGCAACCATAGGCATTAGTTCCACCAGCATATATAAAATATTACATGATCATTTAGCTGTGAGAAAGGTATGTTCTCGTTGGATCCCACACAATTTGACAAAAACTCAAAAAGACGATCGCGTCAATTGGTGCAAACAAATGTTCAATAAATACAATCGTGGTGCTTCAAAAGACGTATATAAGATTGTAACAGGTGACGAATCATGGATATATGCATATGAGCCGGAACGTAAACAGCAGTCGACTGTATGGGTGTTTCAAGATGAACCCAATCCAACAAAAGTTGTTCGCGCTCGAAGCACATCGAAACAAATGGTCGCCTGTTTTTTGGGGAAAACTGGTCATGTGGCAACTGTGCCTTTAGAGGAACGTAGAACGGTCAACTCTGAATGGTACACAACAATTTGTTTGCCAGAGGTCTTCGGTCAAATACGGAAAACAAACAAACGCCTTCGGATCATTCTTCATCAAGACAATGCCAGCTGTCACACATCTCGTCTAACAACCGACTTTATGAACACTCAAAAAATCGAATTGATGGGTCATCCGCCGTACAGTCCTGATTTGGCACCCAATGACTTCTTCTTGTTCCCGAATGTCAAGAATAAATTGAGTGGACAACGATTTTCGTCGGCGGAAGACGCCGTTGATGCGTTCAAAAACCATATTATGGAGGTGTCTCAAGAAGATTGGAAAAACTGCTTTGACAAATGGTTCGAACGAATGCAAAAGTGTATTGACCATAAAGGAGAATACTTCGAAAAACAATAAAGCAGTTTTCAATGCCAAATACCTGTTTTTTCATTGTTAGGCTCAAGATATAAATAGTGACCCTCGTACGAAGGTTTTCTTAGGGGGGGGGGGGGCGAAAATATGGACACGAAATGCAGTTGGGGTATATAGACGTAACAACCAACGCTATGGTAGTATTGCACCTAGACATAAAATTACAGAATTTCAATATTATGGTCCAAAGTAACGGAACATTCAACTCGCCGAATAGAACCGACCCCTGTGGCCCGACAATCAGCAACACAATCAATTACAGAAAAAGGCTGCGACAAGCTTGACGTTTACATTCACAGTATTCGAATAGTAGTTACTGTATTCCGCAAATTAACAACGTTTTCTTTTTAAAACTTTCCTTTTACAAGCACCACTCAACAGCCATGATAATTCTATGTTTAGTAAATAATATATTAATAATTCAAATTATAAGAATTAGCAATGAGTCTTAAAATGAAGAACATGTCTGAATATGAGTTAACCAAAAAAAGAAAAAGAAACTAAATTTTCGCATGGCGACTGCAGTTCGAACAAAAAGTAGAGGCAAGGATGAAAAAGAATGGGTTGTCTCGATTAAATCGGGACGTCTGGTAGCCTTGTGTCAATGGTTAAAAAACTAAAATTGCCAAATATAGCAGATTGCAGACTTCACAAGCCTACCTGTCTCCATAAACAACTCATTCATATATGCAAGGACAAAATAAAAATTCTAGCAAAATCTGAAAAATCGTCAATTTTATTTTTGTACATTTTTATAGGATCAAATTAAAACATTTCTTAGTTCGAGAGGGGGGTCACGGTCCCTTGACGTTCCCCCACTTGGGTATGGCTTGCCTTCTTGGTAGGTAGCATCACAAGTGATAACACCTATTCGTACCGCAAGCCCGTGAAATACAAAGCAATTTTTAAGTACACTCACCGGCAATAAAAATGGTACACTTAGATCCTGAAATACTGGCTTTTCTGCAATCCGTTGTGTGTGTTGCCCAACTCCACGGCAATTAGCGAACTTCAATACCAGCTTTTCAATAGCAAGTTCTAATGGATGTCCCATTTTTATTGCCGGTGAGTGTACCGGGCCGCCGTGCCGCGCCCCCAAATGAGAAACGGGAGAGTTTCCAGAACAAAAATCTTTGTTCCAAGATAGGGAAGTCAAATGGTATTTTTAATTATTAAAGCCCAGCAGACACAGGAAAATCATCTTGCTGGTTGCTACCTGACAAACAGCTAGGCTACAAACAAGACCCAAGTGATGAGGGTTTGTCAGTTGTTTGTGCCTAATCACGGAAGACGCCGCTGATAAAACTTGTCGCCTTGAAGGGAATGAGGAGTTTAAGGAACCGTTGGGACGTTATCGCTTCATCGACGCCTGGGTCCCATTATGTTGGTTTCTACAGCCATACAAAAGTCCACATTTGGTGAGTGTTGGCGGATGTGACATTGAAGGAAGCATGTTCCAACATAAACATGGAGGCAGTCTCGAGTGTGAAGCTTCTTGTTGTTAATCAAATGGCTGGTATCAAGTAATCTTGAATTTTTGTAGTTCGTTTTTTTAAAATTTAATTTTTATTAGCCTAAAGCAGCTTTTCTGCTTCTTCAGGTGATCGCAACGATGAAAATGAGTTATCAAGCGAAATTGTTGAACGGACACATCCGTGCCTAGGCCAGGACTCGAACCCGGAACCTTCGGTAGCAAAATCGTGACATCTTGTCGAGTAAGCGGCGATCTTGTAAAGTGATTTTACAATGAATGTTTCACAATGAAATTAATGTAATTTAACGTAAAGAATGTCGACTGTTTCAACAATAACAATATTTATTTATTTTATTTATTTGTCTCTTATTTATTTGTGGCGGAGATTAAGACTCATGCCTTTTCTTACACTCAACCACATACAAAATTTCATAATATAGAACATATTCATAAATTGATTCATATATAAACATTGCAAATAACAATCACACAATAACCATGACATGACGTCAATCAAACCTAACCAATGCCTGATCATGAAGAATTATGGACAAATCAGCATGTACAGATGTTGTCAGCCGGGTTTGCTGGTGGATGCACATAGTGGTTCAGATCCCACTTTAAACTGTGGTTTCTGTCCCAACTAGCTCACCTGTGCCTAAAGTGGACAAATTCAAATATTTACAGGTGAAATGCCCATCGTCATATAGGAGTAATAATTTTAACAGTTAAATACAGTTAACAACTCCCATATAAATGTTAACTTACGTTGTATTATTATACTTGGGAAACATTAATAAGAAAATAGTAGCTTCTGAAAGGCAGTTTTGTACAAATTTGTGATTATCTTCAACCTACGTCACATAAAAATTCCCGAACACCAAAACCCGTCTGACGGACCAACCTCTCCTTATTCAACCTTCACGCCCAGCAAAAAATCGCAAAGTGCCATCTATGGTGGGACGCATAACCAAGCGTAACTTTAGCGTGATACATTATTAGCATAATTCCCAGCCATTAAAACCAGAGATTTCTGTTCCTGAATTTGCAAGTCTAATTGCCCTGGGGAACACTTCCCAGGAGTTTAAAACTCGGAGGTCTGGTTGCTGGACGTATGCTGTTTGCAGTTCAAGGTCAACGCTCATTATATTGTTAACGTGGGAAACCACGGGAGGGTTAGTGACTGCCACAACACAGCAGCTGAACTGGTATCGAACATATTACCAGGTGCCGAATGTTGCTTCAAGTGTTGCCATCCTCAGCATGTTATCCAGAAACCAGAGCCGTAGCAATACATTCTTATAACAAGGCCTGTGCACCTTCTCTTCGTTTGCATGTGTGTGCGGACCGGGGGGGGGGGGGGGAAGGGGACAGTTGCCCACTACTTCTTTCACTAAGAAATTTAGTGTAGAGGAAACTTATCGCCGTTACTGAACAATATTATACTCCTAAAGAACAAAACAAGTATTTGAAGAAGCCTCCCCGATGGCGCAGTGGTAGCGTCGTCACCTTGTAATGAAAAGGTTTTGGGTTCGATACCCCGTGGAGGTACATTGTGGTTCGGATCCCACTTTAAACTGTAGGTCCAGTCCCGATTAGACTTACTGTGCATAAAGTGGACAAAAAAACACCAACTCAACCAATTCAACTCAAAGTATTTGAAGATGAAACTATTATTTTAAGATTAAACTTTTATTGGTCAGTGTAACACTTCAGAAACCTGTCGATACGTTACACTCTCAATATTTGACAGGGCATGAAACGCAAACTGTGACTGGTTCTTGGAAGCTAGAAGTAGTGGTTGTTCTTTATTGAATTTCAACGTGTTAATTAGCATTGGCGTGATTAACCTATCCAAATAGAAGACTTATTGGCCAAGCAAGTGTAAAGGAAATATATATGTTTCCTATTGTCGTTCTGCATTACAAAGATTCAAGATAACATGCATCTTTTATCATTCAGAATTGCATAGTTAAACATAATAATACCGACGTCAGTGAGGGAGTCATACACAATAACATTTTTCGTAAATTTATAACCTTCCTCTCCCAAAAATGGCACTCGGGGGTCATTTTAAAGAGGGGTTGCATTTACCACCCTGGCTTTTCCCTGCTTTTATATTGAAATGTTGATTTTCTCAAAATTTCAGAGGGGGCTGTAGCCCATCATTTAATTCGTTAATTCGCACTCTGCGTGTTTCACTTTACTCAGTGTATATGGAGTGTGGTGTCTGTGGGGCATTCGGCGAAACGGGAGGAAACCGGCTACAGAGACACCATCCGAACGTTTACGAATTCATCACTCTTTGAAAGAGCTGCAAATCCAGATTGAAGGCTCAATTACCATATTGGACGCTGGTAACGGACCGAATCCACGGAGGTTATTTTTTTCACTTCAGTTCCTGAAATGTCCAGGCAGAGGGAAAATTCCCTCGCTTCAGAATATTCACGAAAGGGAATTCCCATTTCGCCGAAAATTTTGCTCAGGTGAGGTTTTTGTCTCTGGGACATTCGGCGAAACGGGAGGTAACCCATCCAACGCCCCTCTGCGTACGCCAGTACGCCTCTGCACGAACCATGATTAATTTCCATATGTTTTTGGATCATTTCTCAATGTCATTACTTTTAATTCGTGATATGCTTCTCCTGTTACTACGAGCCTGTACTTAATTTCAAGTGTGGTGTCACCTAAGTGACGTAATTTATCGTCAGTCCATGATCGACTCTCCTGTTAGTTACCCACATTGTCCTAAGACACAAGTGGCCGTTAGCTATTCTACTAACTCGTTGGAAGAATGCGAGTCTCCATACCACAGCAGCCTACGTTTCTGGAGTTGTCGAGAATTCTGGCATTCGCCAGAAGAACACCAACTTCTTTTGTTCCGATATGACGCAACGTTTTCCAAACGTTTATAATCTGGCAGTGTGGAGGTAGATGCTAAAACCGTAATGCTCGGAAAAACTTTTACTTTCGTTCACTCAATCGATGCATAAATAACAAGAGTTGGCAACGTTGGAGAACGTTTCGGCTGGAAGGGATCCTATTTTTTTCAGGCGGGAAACTTTTACCTTCATTACAATGTTGCCAGTTGCACGAAAATATTTCAAACTCGGGAAGGGGGGGATATTTCACTTGAAATTAAAGGTCGAACAGATCATCAAATTTGAAACTCTACACCCAAATGATATCTTAATCCAACATCGAGGTCGCAACTCCTCCTGTCGATATGATCTCTCAAGAAAGATTACGCTGTTAACCCTAAATCTCACAATCCTTTTTCCTCAAGTCTGCTTCTCTCTCTACACATATTATGTACAGTCACGGACACTGCCGGCTTGTAACGATTTCATTGAAAGTCAATGTATTCATTACAAGCCGGGAGTGTCCGTGACTGTACATAACATGTAAATCTTTCAGAGTACTAATTAATACCTAAGTGAAATGCTCACATGATAGTATCTACTTATTTTTTTATATACAGATCTAATAAAAATCATGCACTGTGTGCGACTATTCTTCATCTTGTCTAGTTTATTGGCTCAGAACAAAAGGAATTGTTTTCCATATCGTTCAGTTGCCGGAAGATCACATAATTCATAGCGGATCACAAACGCAGTGGTGCTATTTTTTGTGACGGACTGTACATTGGTGGTATTATTTGAATTACCTAGCACATGTGACGAATTTATTTATGGCCAGGTTTGTGCAGTCTGTGAACCAGGATCGATTTATTTTATTCTTGCTTTCGAAATAACAATAATGAAGTAATTGACAGAAAAATGACACGTGTGTGTGTGTGTACTTTAATTCTTTGTCCGAAAGTTACTTCATGTTTATATACTATTGCTGCGTTACGTACTCCGACCGTGACGTCATTTCTCGTCAACCAATGTCTGCTCGCCATCGGCCATAGACCAGACCAACCTGTTCAAACTTTATATCTGTTTGGTATTAAGTAAGATTCTATTTCATCACGAAGTTAATTCCAGGGGGTAACAACGAAAGTAACTGGCTAATATTAAGCAAATCACCACTGAATCAGCGCGATTAATAAATCACAATCACACCTATGATTCAATGTGTGCTGTATTTCTTCCCTTTTCTGCGTGTTTTAACAGATGACAATTCAGAAATCACAAACAGCAAATAATGACCGAATTCCAGGGAGTTATCGAACGTGACTGTATCGTACAGTGGTATGCATAAGTCTTACCAAACAAATTGTTCATAATCGTGTTTATTCTCTGTTTTTTACTAATGCGAGCTTCAAAAAATTGAAACAAACCGTCTGACAACCTCTAAACCAGTACACGTAAAAATCAATTTCTTAAAAACACGCAAGAAGCAAGAAAATAATTAATGAAAATAATCAATGACAATTTGCCAGGCGATACCTGTGGATCCCACTGTACACTCACCTCAATTAGAACTCCGGCAATTTGTTTCTTTATACAGCATATTTACAAAAGATACAATTCAACCTACACGTGTATCAATATACGCTGTATAAAACACCTTACTACTAACATCGTTGACCCTGTACAGTGCTGCCGATGTGGTAAAGAATGATACTGAAGCTTTTCAAACCACTTACAAACTCAACCTCTATAGCTATTTGCGTAATTTGCAAACAAAAGTTCTGGAATCTCCTTGCTTTGAACTTTTGCATGGAAATGAATGCATTTCTAAGAAAACTGGTTGTGTCTGCTACACAGTATTTGAAAAAAACAACAAAAAAAAACCCACTGCATTAGAGGAGCTCAGAACGTCTGTTAATCGCCAGATACTTCGCCAGCTATAGAATTATTATGCTCGCACTGTTGATGCGGTCACGGTAGTTCAATTGTATCCAAGGGCAAATTAGCGTGCGCAGAAAGACTACATTCTTTGCTCTCGAGAGATTTCCCAACAGGAATTGCTAGAAAATGGCAAGTTCTAATTCTTGTAAATGGAAGTAATTTTGCCTTCAACGTTCAGATTGTAACGCATGACATCTATCGACATCCGCTTCAAACTATGACAACACTCTCTTGTGTGACCTCTCCGCGACACAAGGCCACTGCTATGCGTCAGCTAATTGGAATTAAAAGGGTTGCCACATAAGACTGTACGCCTGAACTACTTATTAACATACTTTAGTCACTACGTGTGGGATCATGATGTGTGCTATCATCCAGCTCACAAGATATGGAGTTCCCCAACAAATATTTGTTCCGAAAGTGCGTATGGGAAGAATTTTTCTATGAGTATTAGCTTATGAGGTAACCTTTCGGAACCCACTCAAAATGTCAACCTGTCTTACACGTGCTTCACCTCGGAAACTACATGTTTGAAGACTAACGAGGGTGTGGCGACTGGACCCAGAAAGGATTGGAGCTTTCAGTCCCGGTCGTCCATGTTCAAATAGGTCTTCCGGGGGGGGGGGACGAAAACAATAGTTTGGAAGTAATAGCTACTATCTTCAAGTTACTGGTAATGAAATTAATATTTGCAGTTACTTTCACGTTTTCGCCGAGACAGATGTCTTGCAATATCTTGAGTGTAATGTTCGCCTGAAAGAATGGGACAGTTGATGTTTATTAACATTGTTAGATAAATGTTACCACTTTTATCCACAAAATCGCCACTGCATTTTTCTCAAGTGTGTTAGTGACGCAAGAATATTATAATCTCCAACAATCACCTTGGACATGCCACAGCTTCTTGGTTCAAGTCATTAACAAAATTATTTTGTTTTCCAGCAAAACGAGATAAATTATTTTCCTCATTTTCAAGTACACTATCTGGCCATTCGTCACCGGACACCTGGAACGAGTACTTTAATCCGGTTTCAGGCGTCCGTCAGTATCGTGTGGGGCCACCTTTCGCAGCAAGTACAGCCACAACCCTCTGAGGAAGACTGTCCACCAAATTGCGATAGGTTTCGACGGGAATCCTGCTCCATTCCTCTTGCAAAGCGGCGAACAACTCTTTAGTGTTTTTTGGGGGGTGTGGCCTGGCTCTCAACCGGCGCTCCAACTCGTCCCAAAGATGCTCATTCAGGTTGAGATAAGGACTTTGGGCGGGCCAATCAAGTTTTTGCACACCCATATCCTCGAACCACGTGTTGATCACACCTGCCGTATGACATGGGGCATTGTCGTGCTGAAACAGATAAGGACCACTACCGAATTGTGCCCACAATGTCGGTAGCGCAGAATTGTCCAGGATCGTTAGGTATGCATCTGCATTCATGTTTCCACGCACTAACACAAGGGGACCAAGACCATACCAGGAGAAGCATGACCACACCATGATGCTTCCACATGCCTTTGGTGGGGTGTCCGGTGACGAATGGCCAGATAGTGTATATGGCTATAATTTGTATCTTATTACATTACTACATCTGTTTATATATTTTTTTAAAAAAATATGAGATCAATTATATTATAATGAAAATTAATGCCATTTTTCTATTTGATTTGGAATATTTTACTTCGCTTTTCTACCACTTTTGGCTAATCGCGAAGATGAGGATGAGTGATGAAACAATGAAATTCATGAAGAAACACTCACAAACACCCATGCGCAGGCCGGGTTTCGGAACCTGGGACCCCTGGCGACGTAGCGCGCTGTGCTAACCACTCCGTCATGGAGGCCGGCGCAATTTTTTGTTGTTGTTGTTGCAATTAACGGAAGGACAGCTGACTTGCAACTCATGCACGAAACAAATTACACGTCGTTCTAGAATAAAGTCAAAGTAACTTTTGTTAAATTTATAAAGTAACTCAGTTACAAACGTTGCAGATAACCATCTGCCAAACCAGAGTTAACAAATTTTGAATAAGCGCATCGGGGACCTCGTAGTGTTTCTTAGCCCGGAGCGTCCAAATATAAAAATATCCTGGCCCTTTCTGGTTTCGCTTATATAACAAAGACAGTTTCTTCCATTAACAATGATGAAAGGAGACTGACAAAGAATACCCGTGTCCCGGCGAAGTCTCAAACCTGGGTCCTTCGATTGAGAATGACAATTGAGCGTTGCTTCGGATTCTCTAACTCTCCATTGAAGAAAGCCTATACAAACTTCTGTTTGTAAATAGTGTCGCCATCACTCATAGATGGCACGTGCGGCGCCCGAGATTTTTGTTCACCAATTGTATCGAGTTATGAAGTAGCCAATTTTGGTGATCACATCATAATTACATTTATAAATTGCACAAGGACTGTCGAAGTTGTGACTATATTTATGCGTATGTGTAAGCACAATTGTTATCACGCTGTTCATCAATACGTATGAAACTTTATATTTAGTTAATCAATATGAGGCTTTATTCAGATCCATTATGAAGGTTTATTATTTGATCCATAATGAATTACCACTATTCTTACACTGTTTTCGATATAAAATAAGAATATAAACAATTATGCAATCGTTAGAAAATGAATATTGTAATAAGTAGGAAACCCTTTATGTTGCTTTTGTTACTTACTTCTTGTCATTTGAGAGGTTAGGGTCATACTCGTCAATTGTACAACATTGCACGTGTCAAAAAGTGTCTGCAGTGCCCACTATCGAAACGCTTCGGTATATCAATGGGGAAATCCATAAATGAAGCATATGCTGGTAAACTCTTTGGGTCTCGCCACCGAAAAACATTTTACGCAACGACTTGGCAACACTGTGAGATAGCCCCAGCTGTTCCCCCACCCATCACGCCGACTGGACAGACACCAGCTGCATTTCAACTCGTTGAATCCGCCAACAAGGTTACCGATCACGCTCGACTGTTGACGAAAATAAATAATGACGCCAAAAAAAAAAAGGACAATCCATGGATTCCGTTTTTGGTTGTGGACAAAGCCACCGCGGACGTCAATAAACTTGTAGTACCAAGTCTTCTTCACCTGTGAGCGCGCTGTGGCTGCAATCGCGGCTGGAGGAGGGGGGTTCAAGGCCACCGAAGACAGCTGCTGGATTCCTCTTGCCAGTTTCTTTTGGTCGGTGAAGCTTCGGAAATACGTGATCCATTTTACCTGGCCGCGGAGACAATGGAAAGTACAGTCGCGGACAAAAGGGTCTCACCTGACCACCGAAAAGCAAAGAATTTAGCTGTCAATGTTTTTGGGGGACATTTTCCTGTCAGTGGAGTCGACAAAAGGCCCAAATACTTTCGAAATATTTTCAGGTGGACTTTGCTTCTGACCATTCGCGCAGTGGTTCAAGATATTATAGTTTCTACTAGAGCTGTAACATATGAAGGCGGCAGATTTCCGGCTACTCACGCCCCGCTAAGTGCATTTGTGAACCTCATGATTTAGTTGG
Source organism: Lepisma saccharinum (assembly GCF_977018435.1). Taxonomy (NCBI): domain Eukaryota; kingdom Metazoa; phylum Arthropoda; class Insecta; order Zygentoma; family Lepismatidae; genus Lepisma; species Lepisma saccharinum. Next base: position 8,800,230 of record NC_139233.1, read on the forward strand.
ACGAGCGCCTAGCGACAGCTATAGCAACTTGAGAAATATGATGTCAGCAGTTATGATGTGGCGTCACGTGTTTATTGTCTGCTGAGGAAGCTACGCTAACAGCATTAAACCTAATCATCCTAACACATTCACATGTTTATTTCTGCTATTAGGTACATCCGTGAGTAGGATAGGTAGGTCAGGTTTGGTGCTGTTAGCCTGTGTCTCCAAGTTGCTATAGCTGTCGCTAGGCGCTCGATTTACTGGAAACTACTCACCTTTTCTTGCACCAACATTGTTCACTTCATCCATTACACTTATGGAACTTACCTGTAAAGAGAACAAACAAAAAATTAGAGACAAGAGTAAACAATTACTAACTTAAAAACTACTGAAGCAACTTTCTGCAGCAATATAACTGAAGTTACCTGTATTGTATACAATATATCTTTATCACATTAGTAATTACATTTACATATCACATTTACTTTTGTAAGCGTGATATGTTCCTGAATTAATAGAAATTAGAGTTATGAAAAATAATTAAGGACATGTGTAGTCCTATGTATATTTGACAATTTTCTTGATTGAATATTTTAAATATTTTCATATTTAGCAATTCTCCCTTTTTTCTAGTTAGAAGAACTTTCTTTTACATCCAGCTACGTGAAGTGGGTTAAATTTGCTCCACTTGTGTCAAATAGAAATAAACCTTTACGTCATTTAAATTTAAAAGTAATCGCAAAGTAGTCATTCTTCATGGCAATTCAGGGCTCAGAAAATGAACTAACAAGAAGCATGTGAAAATATATCAGATAGGTATTGATATTTGGACTTAAATAAGCAATAGTTTTTCATATATTCAGGTTTCATAATTTTCGCTGTCATTCTGAAAACCATAGATCTATACGAAAACGTTCTGACTCACTCATGACAAGCACAAAACAAGTATGATAATGTTACTTTAGAATATGTTTGAACTGTTGTCACAAATATAAATTGGCTGGTAGAAATTTGTGAACACTATATGGGCCAAATGTATTGCAAAACGTCAGTTGCAAATGTTCAATTGCTCGAACTGTAAGAACTTTTGAATCACCCGTAGTGTTGCCCACGGGACGAGACGGGACAGGCTTTTAAAAATTCCAGACGAGACGAGATGGACCATGTGTCATAAGACAAACGAATATTTTCGAGACGAGACAGCATTTCCACGAGGCTCCACGAGACATGACAGGCCAAAGTCTCGTCTCGTGGGCAACACTAATCACCCGGCAGATCAAAGAATCAAGTACCTACGTGACTAGTAGAATCTGTGAAGATGAGTTTGCATTTCACAATGGTATCGGATTTTCCCAAACTTGCGAGATTTGTGGAAAGTAAATTATGAATTTGGCTTTGTTCCCTTTCTCGAAATCCGTTGTTTTCTTTCAGCGCATTTCTTAACGTTTCTAAGATCGGCCGTGATAACCTTTTCTCGAGAAATCGTCGGATAAGATCCGTTCCGTCAACTAGGGTGCAGCACTTTACGTGTGTTCTACGCTATGTGCTTAACTGTCGCAACCAACTTTGGGAGTTTCGAGGTCGCGAAATCCAAAATCGCAACCCACATTGATGGTGGGGCCCGTACGTACGTACAGTGCGATCCATGAGTATTGCCGTGCAAATTGTCCATGACTATTTTCATTACTTTTCTCTCTTACGTCCTACGGGTTTTTAAGCGATGGATTTTTATGCATGCTGGTGCAGAAGTTGTCAACAGCTTGTTTTGAGTTTTCTTTAAATTCTTGAAGCTATTAATAAATAAAGTGCACGAACATGGTGATGGACAATTTGCACGGTAATACTCATGGATCCCACTGTACAACAGATTTCCAGTTACCACGATGATTCACACTAAAATTTAAATTAATAACCTCACAAAACTGTTATACCATAAGAACAGGAAGACATTAGTGTTTCGAAGAAAGTGAATGATATTCAACAACAGTTTGGAACGTAGATATTAACAATAGAACCTCAACTCAGCAACTTTGGCTAAAAACTGCAAACGCGGTGTGAGCCATAAAATAAAGAAGAAGAAGAAGTAACGTAGAAAAAAACCGTGGGTTTGTCGATGAAAACTAAACTAGAAGTAGGTCATAGTTTGAAAGAAATAAGCTGATCTAACGATTGAAACTTAAAATTGGATAAAGCACAGGAAGGATGAATTCGTGACGTAAGAAAACATCCAAGAGGAGAAAGTAAAAAAAAAAAAATCAAACGTTATGTAGATAAATGAGAGCGGGAGTTTCACTTCCGATATGTCTAAAACTAACAGGGAATAATCGTAGATTAATTCTTAACGAATGCTTGCTGTAGTGAAATCTACTTCTTACTGGTGAATATTAGAGTTAAACCAGGTATCTAGTCAGAATTAGCGTCAACTGAGATAATTATAGTTAATATTAGTTTTCACTAGTCGCACGCACTCCAGTTTAAGCCTAAAATAACCTAAATAACATATTTAGAGAATTCTAAACACAAAATTCCTTGCCACAGTTGAGTACGAGGTAATTGTCCAGATTGGAGAGAGGCCAGTGAAAAAACATGACTGTAGTTACGTTAATTAAAACTAGTATTAACTAGATAGCTAATTCCAGAGAGAGGGGAGAGAGCAAGATCATCTTAGAGGCTCCAGATTGAGTGATGGAGAGATATGAGGACAATAAATGTAGCTTTCCCACGTTCTTGAGGGCGTCTTCGAGTGAAATGGCTAACTTAGATTAAGTTGTTTTATTTTACTTCGTTTTTTTTGCCACTTTTGGCTATTCACGAAGATGAGGATGAATGATGATATGATGAATTGAATGAACACCCAGGCCGAGATCCGAACCCGAATATGTTGTTTGAGAGTATCCCTTCCGTCAATTTAATCATATCACCACTCATCCTCATCTTTGCGATTAGCCGAACGGGGCATAAAAGAGACACTAAAGGATAACAATCAAATTAAATCTCTTGAAACGCGGGTATAAGTACACTTCTCACAAAAAGTTTGGAATATTGTTATATTGGGCACAAAAGGTTGGAATATTGTTATATTGGGCACAAAAAGGTTGGAATATTTTTATATTAGGCACAAAAGTTTGGAATATTGTTAAAGGCACAAAAAGTTTGGAATATTGTTATATTAGGCACAAAAAGGTTGGAATATTGTTATATTAGGCAATAGGTGATAGACACGGTGGCATGTCGATGAAAACACGAGAACGTCCAGCAGAGAGACAGATACCACGTGTTGTTGAATTACAAGGCCTAGCCTATTGCCTAATAGTATAACAATATTCAGTGCTCAAAAAATCGTCTTCAGAGCTAGACGCCAGGGAAAAAATATCAATGGCTAATGAAAATACGGCAATATTACAGCAAAACATCACAGTCACCATGGCGACCGGGATTTTTGTCAATATTCCAAACTTTTTGTGAGGAGTGTATTAGAAGCATAATGTCCAATAAACATTACATGTTAAGGAAGAACAATTGTCACTAACGTTCAGAGAATTATTGCGACAGCGTTACCACTACGCTATCGGAGATTTTCTCAATTTAGTAATTTCAGGTCAGTACAAACCCGCTCCTGGTTTGGATGCCGATGTGCTAGCCAGTACACAGCGGTGGGTCAAAATCATGATCCGTTTACAGACACTTGACTCGATGTATTTTCATGTGTGGTTTTAAAACATGAATAGAAAAAGAACAGAGACAACTGCATCTACCAAAACACTTCCATGCCAGATGACAAGAGACAGCCGGTTGAAGTCTGAGCACGACTTACCATGCTAAATACGCAGTGTAAACATTCACTGCTTATGTGTGTAAAACAGCTGAGTCAACAAGAATGCATGTCGGCTTCTCAAACTTTTAATTGAACGACAATAAGGGAGGTTTTCTCGCTTGTTATCACAACCTTTCTAAAACGATTTATTCATAGAGGAACTGTGTTCGCTTTGCAGCCCTCGGACAAAGATACCTCAATGGTACCCTTATCTTAAAATGCATTGATCGGTCCAGGGTTCGAATCCCGACCCGAGCATGAGGTTCTTTGTGAATGCACCTTCATCAACTTCATCATCTTCGTGATGAGCCAAAAGTTGCAGAAAAGCGAAGTAAAACAAATGGACAACTGTAAAAAGTTTACTGAGAGATAAGATATTTTTCTTGCACGAAATATCGAGTATTTTCTTATGACGAAAGGTGAGGTTTAGGAAGAACCCTCCCGATACTGTAAAATCTTTTTAAAGCCTTGATATTATAGGTTCATGGGTTCGATTCACGGAAGATTGTATTTCAATGGTTCACACCTCTTTTCAAACTTCTAGCCCAGTTATGATTAACAACCTCGATATCTAGTATGTGAAGATTTCTCTCTTTCGAAGGTTGTAGGTTCGAAATCTGTGCCTCTAAACCATAGATGCACAAGATTTAACCTTTTAGATAGAGTCAGGGAGGCGCCTCCAAGATGGCGTAGTGGTAACGTCGTCGCCTTGTAATCAAGTGGCCTCGGGTTCTACAGCCGGTGGAGGCACATAGTGGTTCGGATCTCACTTTAAAATGTAGGTCCAGTCCAGAATAGCTTACCCGTGCATTAAAAATGACTTAAAACACAATTCAATCAATCAATCAAATTCAATGTAAACGTGAATATAATTACCATAAAATTATTTGTTGACAATTTTCGTACCGTTCTTCTTTACTTACTCTTAATCTTTAATCAGAAGTTCAACGATTCCGAAAGGGGGGAACGAAGAAAATAGTTTAAAATCATACTGTACCGTCATTCGCATGTATACGTCGAATTTCAGAACAACGTCTCGCAATTGGTTGCATGAAATGATACAAAGCTTGTGTCTCAGAACGCATTAAGTCAATCCAAGCGACAACAGCACCATCTATGGTCCATCATTAGTATCTCTCTCACCTTCTGAATCTCTTTCTCTCCCTGGCAATAGAAATGGATAGATCTGTCTGTTGGATTCACTTACTCCTAGAGAGAAACAAGTTTTGTAGCATTTCATGCACTAAACTTGGGAAGAGTTCCACACACTGCATCGAACTGAAAACAGCCGTTATTTCACATTCAAATATGCTGAACTGTGAACACAAATTGTGAAGTTCAACACATATAAATTAAGATTTGTTCAAACTTCACAATAATCGAAACTTGAAAAAACCAAGTAACGATACACCCACAGTAAAAAGTGTCTCACGTCGCCATGTTTGTCCTCCAATCGAAAAACTCATTCAGTGAACCACAGTGTGGTAACTTGTCCCAAACTCTCTGTTCGATCCCTTGTGATAAGCCAGAGGCCATTCCGACAGGCGAAAACAACATGGCAATGACTTGTGCAACCCTTTGTGTCTTCGAAACGTTGCTTATAGTCTGGTCTGATATTGGCTGTTGCCAACTTCTCTCTTTACAAACCAAACCTAGTACCCGTTCCAAGTGCACGGGAGGGAAAGTGTAGCTCTAGCTAACGTTTCCAGCCGTATTTAATATATCACCCGATTAACTTGTGCAAAAGGACTAATTCTGTGAAATTGGCTAGAAGATCTTTCCAACATTACAAAGGTTTATTGCAAAGAGAAACTCAGTTTTCCCCTTTGTTCTAGGTAGAGGCTGAATTGGTATAGGAGGGGCTGCAATCTCTGGTACAGAAAATGGATTCATTGCAATAAACCTTTGTAATGTTGGAATGGCCGCCCTGTATATTAAGGAACTCTCATTTAAATTGCTATGAAATGATAAAGAAGACTCTAGTTTTAGAACTAGTTTCATAAGGGAGGATACGATACGTCTATGGGAGTCCGGAAGGGGGGCAAGGGGGACGTGCCCCCCCCCCTGGAAAACGAAAGTCAACCAAAAATTACATATTTCACACATATAATTTAATTTCTCCAGGTGCTTGTTATAGTCCAAAGAATCTTCTATTCGTACGCCGGTGTTCGAGAGAACGTTATGAAAAAAACCCTAAGACATGGAGACACGCTGGTGCTGCATCTTTGTAAATCTAGACCCATTTCAGTAATTTGATTTGGCAACACTACCGGCATTGGAAAAACAATTTACCTTAACAACAGGCATAAACGATGTGACATCTCGCTGCGCGCAACCTGTATGGAACAGATGAGCTAGTAATTCGCGACTATTGTACGACGCCAAGGTTTAATGTCACAGCAGCCAGTACACGGAAGACAAAAGGACTGTATCACACACGCGCTAAATAGCGCATGCAAGGACACTCACTCGAAAGGTCGCATTCAGCATTCCACTTTACTTCACGGATTGAGGAAACAATCCCAGTGATTAGTTTTAGTGCCTGGGACTGTGAATCAGCTACATAATGGTCGCGTTGCAAAACGAACGAGTTAGGGAGATTAATCCTCAACCACCACTGCAACGTGGTACACTTCTCTCTCTCGAAGAGCCAGTCAGCGAGCCTAGGCAAGGCCTTCTTATATACAAGGACTGAGCAGAGACTTTGTTTACATCGACGTCATCAGTGGTAGGTCATGGATCACAACACATCAGCATTAGAGCCTGAAATGTGTGTTTAAAATGCGGAAAACTGGCTTGCTTTGAATCTCTACCGTGTGCAGAGAAAGTGCGAAGACACACATTTGTGATTGTAATACTCAGCTCGTGTTGTGTTTCAGGACCTACCACTGATGACGTTGCATGTAAACCAAGCCTCTGCGCGGGCCTGTTATATAAGAAGGCATTGCATCTTAAAATCCTGCGCATGCGCCTAAATGACTTCAAACGATAAATTCGCACCAAAGACACGACCAGGAATTTTTGTTCTTTAACGTAAGACATAGCTGGCATTCGTGTCTTTATGATTGGCAAAACTAGTTTAATCCAGTTTCTAATAGTTTACAGGGGTTAAACTGACATGAGTAATTGCTTCAAATGCAAGAAATTAATCAATCAGTTATATATTGATGGCGTCTATGATGAACGAAACTGACTTGCAGTAAGAGAAAATAAAGTGCGTCAGTGTCCTCTGGGACTCATCCTACTTCCCTGACTTGGCACCAATTTTCACCATTTCCGGGAAAATTATGTAACCACCGATACAGCCCGTAATTTTCTTAAAAGCACTCCGGATAATCTGGGAATCGTATGTCACCTCTGGGAAAAACTTTATCTAATTGTTTATAATTTGTTTTTTGTTTTTTCAAGCGGTACTTTACCAATGAGACAAAATTATTTTTTGGTCTAATCTTTGTCACGTAGCCAAAATACTGTTAGGTTCAATTTCCAGCGAGAGCTTAGTACGGAGATTCAATTAGTCTATGTGAGTGCAAAGTGGACTTTAAAAACTTTGGCCAGGACTCAAACGAGTTTTACCCAGTATGCTAGTTAGAAGGTTTGATTTCCAAATATTTGAAATGAAAACACATTTTATTCTTTAGAATTTGCATATGATGACCCCCTCTGCCGAGAGAAAGGAAAAAAAAGGGGAGGCTTTTCCCACCAAATGGGATAAGGCAATCAGAAGGACATTATGGTCAACAGAATGACTCTTCAAACAGCATTTAAAATTTGAATAGGCAACAATTTTCGAAAACACAATGGAAACAAGGAGCAATTGTTGTGACGAACGAATATGTGCATCTCAATAATTTATTGTTCTGAGCCCATCACGGCTATTGCAACTTTGTTCGTTGCAGTGGAAGGTTTTCATTGACGCTTGTAACGATATTTCAATAAAAACAACTATTCATCTTGGTTGCTGAATTATTTACGTCATGATTTCTTGTCTGATGCTCACGCTGGTCTCAGTATTAGTTTTGCCAACTGCAATTATGTGCAGTGTTGCAGACTCGTACATGTAGACAGTGTTTTGTTATTTGTAGTAGCCATGGGTAGAAAGTGAGCTGAGAGCGATATACGGAATTTTTGTCACTTTTCAAAATAATTATATCTTCCATTGTAGATCCAGGCTGGTGCCACCTAAGTGCCTACATACAATTCCCATCATAATAATTTGTGTATCAAATTATGTCGGATAGTTACATTTAAAAATATTAAATCACATTTGAAATATCTCGTTTTTTTCTTTTTTTTGGCGGATGGCGTTCTGAGGTTGCAGCCCTCACCCACTCAAGTCCCTCAAATGGTAAAATATGTGAAAAATTTGCCTGCATCAAAACTGCTTTACTGTGCCACTTATTCAAAGAAGTAGAGGGCTCCTGTGTCGGAGCAAACATTTATGTTTCTATCCTAATTCTTTATTTCTATCTTTTCTCTTTTGTACATTGTTCAGTCTGAAACAAGACCGAGAAAAGTATTTGCAACTCGACACGAGGGACAGCAAAGTCTCGTTTGATCGGCTAGTGACGGTTCATAGACCCCTTGGGCTTAGCATACTGAAGACTTAGGCACACAACTGTGCGTTCACATGCATCTCAGCATTAGCAGTAAGGCCATCAATGGTGTAACTAACTACCTTATCGCATGCATACACTTACGTTCTGTGTTGGTATGTTTGAACAATGTCGCTTAATATGAGTTAAAAATAGCGGGAAGCTGCCAAGTCCAGTGCAGCACAATGACAAGCTGTAAAGCGAAGGTAAACTTCAGCAAACACCGATCTTCCATTGTATCAACTCGCAAGGTGATATTACACAGGTCGGTCAATTCAGGATATTCAACGAACTGTTTGTTGACGTCACATGGAGACTTGTGTTCCTGAAGATCTATTACAATTCAAATACATATGTATCGCACACGTTAATTACAAGAAAATATATAACTACAAAGCCAAGAAAAATAAACTAAATCAATAAAACCTGGACCATTCATGTATACATGGAGATTGAACTTGTAACAAAGCAAGAACATTCCTACGCCACTGGTCGTACCAAAATGAGCTGCGAAATCGGGAAGTAAAGCAAGGTTTTGAAGATTCGGTTAAATAAATAGGCATTTTAAGGCATGTTTTAGACATTTCAGCTCACATTTAAAAGCACATATTGTCATTTTAAGAACTCATTTACATGCATATCCAAGTATTTATCACAACATACGAATCGTGTAACAGCTAAATTAAATAATGTTTGCGTAGAGAACCATCTAACATTTTCTTTTAGAGAACGAGATTGAAAAAAAACACTGCCTACGTACACGTAATCTCTGATCGAATCGTTCCAAACCACTCTTGTTAGAGTTCATATTGGAAACAGATAGTTAATCACGATTTAATAAATTCATCAAGCACCCTTTTTCTTTTAACAACATTTTTTACTGTAAAATTGGATAAAACACATTTCTAGTTCAAGATAGTTGAATTAATCCCATTTCAAGGGACTGGCCTGCCATCTGGCGGGGCGTTCCAAACGAGAAACTTTTTGTATGGCTAATAGCGCAGAATGTTTCCATCCATACAATCAACTATATGCACTTTGATACAATCATGCTTGGTTAACATGAATACACAAATGTGTGAACAGGAAGTCGAATGATTTACAATATTCATTTTGCACCTGCTGACCAGTAAAAGCACTTCTTTTCCCTTCCATTTGCAATATCAACAACAAGAGTACAGATGGCGCAACAAGCAAACTCTAGGAAGGTCAGGGTCATTTCTTTCGATCGCCACTGGCAATGACCTTGCCTTTATCGCAATAAAAACACAGTTTACAGAAATGACGTCAGCAAGCATTTGCGGCCTCAATTGTCTTATTTTCATCAATAGTGTGAGTGGTGCATTTTAACCGCTTGCGCCACAAAAATAAAGTTTTGAAGTTTTGAAAGCGATGCCCTATTTGTTTGTAACAAAACGAATTTCCAAACTAAATGTCGTATTATTCTACTGAATGATGGGATCGAACCCGCCACTCCCAATTGGTGATGTATTTGCTTATTTATATTTGATTATTTAAAGTTTCTTCGCTGGAACCGTGGCATTGATGATGATGAATGATGAGAAGACTGGTAGAACAAAAGTGGGACGATACTCCCATCCATAACTTTCAGTTATCAAATTATGATTCAGTATATATATATATATATATATTCTATCCCGTGCAAAGCAGGATTCAGAACTGACTGTTCTGATTTAACCGAAAATGTCTTGGCCCTTCTGGTGAGAATGTACAAAAACCTAGCAGCATAACTTTGTTTCATTGATTGATTCAGTTTGTGTTTTAAGTACACTTTATGGACAGTAACGATAATCGGGACGGGACCTACAGTTTAAAGTGGAATCCGAACCACTATTTGCCTCCACCGGGTATCGAATCCGAGACCCCTTGTTTGCAAGGCGTCGACGATACCAATGCGCCATCGAGGAGACGGCAGCATAACTTGGGAGTTCGAAATATGAACACCAGGTCCCAGGAGATGAAAAAAAATACCCTCAACTTACAATTTTAATAAATTGTGCAATTTTGGGTGGGCAAGAGTCCTCCAAGTTACGCCTATGTAATAAACGAAAGAATACTCATGGAACATTCACTCCGTTCTGTTGTCATTATTTTACGCTGCTTGTCTCAAGGGCGGAAGGGGAAATGGCCCCGGCCTTTGTCAGTCTCACGTGGGCAAAAGTTATACTGCAGAACATACTTATGCTACAATTTAAATAATTTCAGGCCTAGTTAAAAACTACAATTGAAGTGGATAGTACACTGAAAATTTGGTCTAAGTACTGCAATATTAATACAAAAACAGTGCGTATGTACTCATGGATTTATACATTAAAATGAAAACCTACATTTAATATGAAAAAATATACAAATTCAATCACTGTTTTATGTTAAAAAGAGCGGGGAAAACACATCACAATAGCCTTTATGATAGACTATTTAACGCATGAGTGTGTGTGGATAAATAAATGACTAAAGACATTTATACCGGTCAGAAATTCTCCATTCTTTCTAACTTTGCCGAATTTGAATACAACTATATAATTAAAATTTGAAATTCTATCAGATACCAAATCAGATCTCAGAACTCTACGACACCAGGGGTCCCGGGTTCGAATCCAGGCATGAGCGTACCTTCAACAATTTCATCGTATCATAACTCATCCTGTTCGCGATTAGCCAAAAGTGGCAGAAAAGCGAAGTAAAAATAAACCCAATCAATCAACCAGTACAAATTGCATTTGGTGATCAAGTGGTTTGTCTTTAACTGTCGTAAGGGTGTGCAAATGGCACTCCATTTTGCTAATCCGAACATCTTTTCAAAATTTATGGCAGGAATTGAATAAGGGTAAAAACAAAAAAACATTTATTGGAAAACTGATTTATAAGATGACTGCAGAATGAATGGGTGGGTCACTATTTCACCACAAAGATTGTAATTCTTATGCCGAGACAGTTGAATAAGCAAAAGCGGGGGGTGCCACAAAAATAGTAATATGAGTTTAATAACAATTTTGTTCATGATAGTTTCACAGTGTACTTGCATGTTCATAATACCCGCATTGAAAACAATATTTGGTTTACAATTCTTAATGTTAGTTCATTTAAATGCGTGTAACAAGTTTTAAATTTCATTTGGTGTTTGTTATTTAGCGGCGCTTTTCTGCCACTAATCACGACGGTGAGGATGAGTGATGATATGATGAACGTGATGAAGGGACACTCACAAATAACACCCATACCCAGGCCAGGATTTGAACCAGAAACTCCTGCATCGTAGCGCGCTGTGATAACCACTAATAGAGGTCGCCACAGGTCTTGAAATGAAAATATTATATCTGTCACAATATTTATTTGGGTGTGACTTAAGATGACCGGACCACTCTCCGATTTTCTTCATATTTGACATACTTAATAATTGAGTCCTGCTAATGACGAATCTGAAGTTAAAATTGGTCGGAAACGTCTAGAAATTGCAAAATAATTGCGAAACATTGGCGCTAGCCCAACGAACCATTGACGTGTGGTTAGGTTAGTTTCGGTTAGGTTAGGCAAACATAGTTAAAATTTGGTGTCGTATCAGGAATATACAGGGTGTCATTTTAATGGCGCCCACGGACCACAGATTCGTATAGAGGACATCAAAACAAACAACTTTTTCCAGTAACATTTTTCTCTTTGGTGCGTCGATTCGACGCTACAGCCGTTCAAAAAAGACCGTTTTGCCGCCTGGATGCTGGCAACCCAACACAACATTTGATCCTACCTGTGACGTCATATCCTCCGGCGAAACAGCGCACGGCAGGGTTGCAAGGAACACACAAATGTTGTGAAAAATTACAAACTACCAACCTCATTATTAGCTGTAAAACGAAGCGAGAAACGCGTCCAGCAGACCGAACATCAAAGGCTACCAGCCAGAAGATCAGCAGTCATCTCAGGGGAAGAGGGAAGTGAACCAACGATACGAGAAATGGTAAAAAACTTATTCAAAATGAAATGTCAATGTCGGATTTTGTCTCAGCCTACATGTCAAATATCAACAACAATACATTTTATTGGACTTACAGCTTACATGTGGCTGTTTACGCCCAACTACATATCAAATATTTGCAAATCTCGTTGCAAGGTTGATATCTACAGGCTTGTGTCCAGATGCCATGCGGTACTTTTGTGCTGATAACGGAAGTATCCGAGGTTCACGTTGTTACATTACGACTAAAACACGTACAACCACAGTAACAATCTAATGATGAATCAGTACCGAATATACTGCCCTGTTCACAGATGCAAACTATTACATGTGTATCCGGTGCATAGATAAACACATAGTCGTCTTAGAGCTTGTAGTATTACTACTACTTATATCCCTGTATTTTCAATCATTTTTGCCACTTGGCTCATAATGCTCTGAATATACATTATATTATCTGTTGCTTACGTTTGGAATTTTGAGTTTCTTTCATTTCTATTTTGTCATCTGTTCAGTGTGTCACAGACAACTAGTATCAGAAGGACGAAGTGGATAGACTAAATTGCAGATGACAACTTGGTAACTAGATTTGCAAATATTTAACATGTAAGCTGAGACAAAATTCGATATGACCACTTCCACTTGAATTTTATTTTCTTTCTACCATTTTTCGTATCGTTTGTTTACTTCCTGTTAGGTTACAGAACGTGTTTTCTCGTTTTGTGTTACGGTACATAATGTGGCTGATTGTAGCTATGTCATTTTTCATAGAGTATGTGTGTTCCTGGCAACTCTGGAACGCATCGCTTCACGATGGGATATGACGTCACAAATGCAATCAAATGTTGTGTGCGGTTGCCAGCATTCAGGCGGCAAAACGGGCTTTTTTGAACGACTGTAGCGCCGAAATGACGCACCAACGAGAAAAATGTTACTGAGAAAAGTTGTTTGTTTTGATGTCCTCTATACGTTTCCGTGGTCGCCATTAAAATGACACCCTGTATATATATATATATATATATATATATATATATATATATATATATATATATATATATATATATATATATATATAATTTCCTTGTGTAACAAAAAAAAATTCGCGAAATTCGAACGGTTTCCATTCCGAAAACTTTATTTTAGCTTATTTTGCTATTTCTAAACTTTTCCGACAACTTTTAACTTCAGATTCGTGATTAGGAGGCCTCAATTAGAGAGTATGCCAAATATGAAGAAAATCGGTGGAGGGGTCCGGTCATCACAAGTCGTTCCTTTATTTGAGCCACTGAAAATACATTTTGAAAAATAAAGTAGAAACTCGCATTAAATGTTGCAGGTGAGGGAGAGGGGGAGGGGTCTGAAAATATGCTTTGCTCCGGTTCATGTCGTGTGTGTGTGTGTGTGTGCAACCTGCTTTTCTTCCACACAACCGTCTTCAAGAAATATCCCTTTCGTTCGACGCTGACATATCTAGGTATAGCCGGCCGGTTTGCTGGACGAGCGCGTTAATTATGGTCGACTTTCGATCTCGCCACACCAAACTTTCCAGGTTCGAGTCCATGCCTAGCCCAGGCATTATTTGTGAGCATCCTATTTAATCTCATCACCAGTCATTCTCATCATCGAGATGACTTTCGTGACGGAGTGGTTAGCACAGCGCCTCTACGCCACCAGGTGTTCGAATCCCAGACTGGGCACGGGGTGTTCTTTGCGAGTGCCCCTTCAGGAATTTCATCATATCATCACTCATCCTCGCGGTTAGCCACACAAGGAACAGAAACACGACGCTAAGTAACAATACACTTTGACCAGTGGCGGCAATTGGGTTCCAAAACTGGGGGGCAAGGACATTTCCTTTGGTACATTAATTAGGTTTAAAACAGTGCAGGGGCAAAAGTGGCAAAAAGTGTGTGGTGGTGGGGGGGGGGGGAGGAACTGCCCCCGTAATCGCCGCCATTGACTTTGACAGATATAATGCCGCAACCGCAGCTCCGTCATATTTTAACAAGCTTCCCAAGAGGGCAAGAGCATTTACGTGTTTCGAGATCGACCTTGAAAGAGTGTGCTGATTCTAAAACTAAATTTGATTGGCACATTCTTGTAAGGTGGTAAAATGGAAGGCGAAACCTTACCTTGGCTTGAAATGTGATTCCGTGGTGGAAGGCCTCTTCAGTGTGCAAAGGAATCCTCGTGTCGTAGTCGTCATTCTGGACAAGGTTGTACTGCTTCTTGGACGGCATTCTGACGGCAAGCACTTCAAGTACACCCAAAACTTATCGATCAGCTTCTTCAAAGGTCACCGACATCTAACGAAACACAATGACACAAGTCGCTTACACACGCGAAGGAGACATTAATTTTCACGAGGACCAAACCTCGCACAACGAGAGCATTTCGTGAATCGATACATTCAATACCGGAACAGCTGATTCATCTACTCGGTACTCTTCGAAGCGCACGTGGGTCAAAAAGGAACTTGTTTTTTTGAAACAGAGTTCCGATGAAGAAGCTCTTCCCTTTTTCTTCAGGCCAGACTCGCACACCACAGTGCAACGTTTGGCAACAACGCGAAATGTTTAGATGAGAATCACTTGTCACTCACAAAAGCCGGCCAACACCAAAATAGCGCGCCTCACTTCCGAAAACCGGTGTGCGCGCGCGCTTCGCTCACCAAAACGAAAGCAGATAGAGTCGTGATTTTCGCAAAAATGTGTTCATGTTATGAACAAAACTCGTGCACATGAAAGCAGCGTCACTGAATATCGTCTAGTCAAAGCCTTGATTTCAACATCCTTATTGCGTTTGGAAGCTCACCATTGTTGTGACTGACGTACAACAATGAAAATCGGTTAACTGTTACACAAACACACGATACTAATGCCCAAAACAGCACAGGCCCTGTTATACGATTCCACTTATAACAAAGGTTGTGCAAGCATCAACAATCACATGCACTATAACTTCCTGTATTTGCAGCTCTTGGAAAATCTTTCGCAAGAAATTACACAGCTGCTGTGTTTGAAACCCGAAACGCTGTTGTTGTCTCACATGGCAGCAGCCAGTCTTGTGCAGCAACTTCCCGATTCAAGGTCTACATCACCCGCCAAAATCCCCGGCTCGACTGATCTCCCTCTCCAATGCGTGCATTCGTTCGCGCCAGATTGGAACATCACCTGCAGCACCGCTCCCGACATCTGTTGACGCGAATACGAACTTTTTGCAGCTCGGAGAGTCAAAAAGGACAACGTTGCCAACTGTTGCGACATGATTTATTCGCAACGCTGAAACAGACTAAGAAGGAAATAACGATGAAAGATTAGATGATATTGATGAGAAGACACTCATAAAGAAACAACATGCCCAGGTCAGCTCAGGACACGAAGTCGGAATCTTCGGTAGATAAATCTGCGATTTTTATCATATCGCATTGCAATAAATGTTACAAGTATCTAACAAAAACTGCTATTTATATGTAAAATGCAGAGAAGTTCCAGTGTGGAAATATTTTTAACTAAATTTATCAATGTTAAGAAAGCATTTGTGTGGTATTTTTCTTATTTTTTTATTTTAAGTCACTTTTCTTCCACTTCTGACCAATCGCGACGATAAAAAATAATTATGATTAGAAGAAAGTTTCTTTTAGGGGGAGTGGTACGGATGATTTAAACCTGCGTGAAATATCGAAATGACTCGTAATAGTACAGTATGTAACATTCTTATTCGTACACACGGATTTTCAAAGAAAATGCCTTAATATCTGAAAGGAAATACACTCTTTTGAAATCGTTTCTCTACAATTCAATAACTAATATCATTAGGAACATAAAATCTTACCGAAATTCTGTATAACCAATGACAATAATAAATTAAATGAAACTGAAGGACAAACATGCCATTTTTTGTACAACTTTTCTATTCCTACACTTAATAATATAAAATAAAAAAGTATATTCAGAGCAAATTGACTGACAGTTCTAATACTTTGATGCGTATCCTTTGGCTTTAATTACTGCTTGACACCTGTTCTTCATAGATTTAACCAGTTTCCGACATGTTTCAGAGCTTATTTTATTCCACTCGGCTTGCACAACAGTTTTCAATTCTTGCTTGGACTTGACGCCTGCTGTATGGACTGACCTCTTCAAAATTGCCCATAAATGCTCAATGGGATGTAAGTTTGGACTTTGAGCTGGTGTTTGTAGTAGTTTGGGCACATTCCATATTCGCCAATTCATGTTAACTCGCGCCTTATGCTTACCGTCATTGTCTTGTTGGAATCTGTAGATAGGCGGCATGTCCATTTTTTGGGCACTCTGCTTTACATTGTTCTTCGATATGTCCAAATAGACATATGCATACATGATACCATCAATAAACTGGATGGTACCAACACCTTTGGACGACATACAGCCCCAAATCATTAATGACCCACCACCGTGTTTAACTGTTGGAACTGTGTTAATGTGATCATTGTCTTTATTTGATTTTCTCCAGACCCTATTTATCCCATCTGACCCGTATATATTAATCTTGGACTCCTCTGACCATATGACACTATCCCAAAATTCCTGGTCCTTGTGGATGTGTTCTTTCGCGAATGAAAGTCTATTCCTGCGATTCACCTTATTTCAATACGGCGTCTTTCGTGGTATTCTGCCATTATATCCATGCTTCCACAAGGCACGTCGGACAGTTTGATCGGATATCATCTTGCCAGCAACATTTTCTTCTAACGGTCGTAACTGAGGAACACTTAGTCGGTGGTTTTCTCGCACTCTTTTTAAAATAAAGCGTTCATCACGTTTATTCAACCGTCTCTCTTTTGGTTTTCTCCGCACATTCTGTGTTGAACCTTCCTCTCTAAATTTGTTTACTATGTATTGAACTGTGGAGTGTGATTTATTGACTGCTTGTCCAATTTTTCATAACGAATAACTTCTAAGGGCCAAATTTATAATAACATCCTTCAGATCGGAACTAAGTTCCTTCACCTTGCCCATTTCGAACACGCTGATAGATAGACGATAGGCCAACAACAATACCTACGCCAGCATTCCGCTTGACGGGGAGCGCGCCTGCATATTCAAACTTGTTACGAAGTTGCAAACTGCACGAAATCGCCCGAATAGCGGTAGTACTGTATGCGTGGAAGATTGAAACTCTTGCCTGTACGAATAACAACGTTGCATGAAACAGCGTGTTTTTCTCTTTTCACACAAATTATATGCTCTGTTTATACACTTTGAACATACATTTTTATTGACATTTGTTGGTGAAACCTTCATTAACATTAATTTCCAGGTACATATGAAAATTATTACATTTACTAGTAGATATGACATTTTTTCCGCGGAAATTCTATGTGTACGAATAACAATGTTACATATTGTATTAATTTCTTGTCTATACATGGAAAGTCGAATTATCATGTACTGATCTTGTACACACCTGTTCACATAAAGTGCATGCGCGTGCATTCAGGTACAGCAAGGCCTGCAGTGGTGGCATACAGCATAACTATTACAAATTAATTCTTTAACTTTTTTTTATTATTATTTATTCCGGGTTACCTCAATCTGCAAGCCTCCAAGATTCGTCGATTTCGGATATAGGGCCATCAACACCCTCTCGCGGCGTGTTGACAAAACATGTGCGTAACATCACTCTGGCCAGCCTGTAGGCAGCCAACGCCATCAAGGTCCCTAAGAACCAACGAGCGATATTGAAGGATCCAATGAGACTTTAAGCTACGTAGGGTGAAATTTGGTTTCCCAATGGGCAAGCGCTGAACGAAAGCCAGAGTGCCATCGTTTCACTCGGTTGATGGCCTCAGTGTTGCGAACTTCACGATAAGTGTCCAAGTGCGCTGTATACTGTCAGCGATGTAACATATCCACCAAGCTAGTTAAAATTTATATTAATAAATAAACTATAAAGTTTCAAAACACAGGAGAAACACAAAAATATGATTGTTGACACACGGATGACATATTCTATGTGAAGATAAACCTTTCCGAGCGTTCGGTCTATATGGACCCATCCGCCAAATAGAGTTGGTAAAACTCGCTTCTTTCAAGCGCTTTGCGAGGTGAGAAGTTAAGGTTTTTCAGGCGGGTGAATTTCTATTTGTTTACTTCAGAAACTTTAGTGTTGGCATTGTTTACTATTTATTACGGGAAGAACTACGTGGTGCTAAAGTAGATTTGTGAATATTGCAATCTGTGAAAATCTTGAAAATTGTTTCAATCATACGCAATCGTCTGTTGCATTAAATACGTTCGACAACAACCAACTGAAATTCGAAAAAATGAACATCTGCGCCAGGATATTCATCTTTCCCCTTACAGACGTTATGGAAACAGTATCAGGTAGAGTGCTCATTTTTTTCATTATAACGTACCATGTAGAAGCAATGAATTCTTGGTTCTCTTAAATTTTCAGGATCTGCTTCCCCAACGGAAAATGTCACCGCACACCACTGATAAACTGTCACATTTTATACGGTTGGACAGTTGAAGTATGTGCCACTTCTGAAATTTAGTGTACCTCAGGCCTGGAAGAAGTGGTACTACTACTAGTGTCACATGTTTATATCACTTAGAAGCAGGGGCGTACCCAGACAACTTTTTCCGGGCGCAGGGGCGGCGCTAGGATGGGTGGTGCGGTCCATTGGGGGCCTTTGATGAAAACACCTCTGAACTAGATATATAGGATCAATTTATAACCTCGCAAAACTATGCCCATTCAAGTAGAATGCGATTTATAAGCGCCTATCGTTCGAAAAGTAACGTACTGTGCGTTATACATAACTAAAGAGCGTACAAGCGCAATGTTTCCCCCTGATTAAATAAACAATTTATACGTAAGGTTGATTTTCCTATCTTCAAAACCACAATTATGCTCCTTGTAGATTTCTGTTACATTTTCTTGTAAAATTAGACTGTTCGAAACAAAGGTCCATAAGGCTCATTGTTCTAATAACAGTTCATTGGAATTTAACCCTTATGGATAAGAGTAATTAAAATTTTAAAACCAAGAGGAACAAACTAAACACACAAACATTGTAAATATGAAATATAATTAGGATACAAACAAATAATTATTTCAACCATAAAAAGACGTTACTTATTAAATCACACTGCTGAAATTAATTAAAATATGGAAAAAACACCAAAATGGGGGCAGCTTCATTGGTATGAATCGGAGAATCATATGAAATTCACTATGCAAACTAATTTGATGCTGGCTTGCATGGAAGTATCGTCACATATTTCAAATTAATTTCTAATCATTAGAGGACACATTTTGGAACCAGCCTCCAACTCGATTTTGGGAAACCATTTTCCGATTTTCGGGATACCAAATTACCTATGTATTTGTGTACGAAAAGCGCTACACCATAAATGTCATATTTCGAGATATCTTATTTTCATTCCAGAAATGAGAAAACGATCACTACAGGAAATAGAATTGAAGTATTTTCAAAGACATACGTATATGTTACGCAGCGTTGCTTTTCTTCGACTTTTGGCTAATCGCGATTATTAGGATGAGTGATTATGTGAGAAGGGACATTCACAAAGAACACACTTGTCCAGGTCGGGATTCTAACTCGGGACCCCTGTGCTTAAATTTCATCAAATCCTCGCTAGGTTTCATCGTCCCAATGTGATAACTAGTCCTATGGTTTTTATGACCTTAAAATTGCCAAAAAATGACCTTTAAAAAATGCATTTATGACCTAATACATGCAAGAAAATGCCCTATAAACTTAGAAAAATTCCCTAAAAATTCTGAATTATTTGTAGAACAAATTTATAAACTACCAAGAGAAATTCAAATTACAAATTAACGTTACAGTATCTATCACATGCTCATTGCATATGGTAGTACAAGCAAGAAAGTTCAGTTTTTGTTATCTTTTACACTTTAAGTATCGAGTTGCAGTACACAACGAAAACCATATGAAAATTTTCAAAAGTGAATGATTGTCGGTTTTCGGACAAGAGAGCCTTGTACACGGAAACATTTCTCTCGACTTCCACAGACACAAGAGGAGCGTACTTGAAATGAACAATATCACTTGCTATTAAGTCACTTTCAATTCTATGGAGTGCAAATTGTTTCCCTGACAAAATGTCCGATACAAAGTAGGGGTGGCCAGATCCGGATCCTGGAGGATCCGAAATCCGGATCCGGTTGGTTCCGGATCCTTAGGATCCGGATCCTAAAATTTTTCGGATCCGGATCCGGAATTTTCAGATTCGGATCCGGATCCGGATCCAGAACTTTCGGATCCGGATTCAGAACTTTCGGATCCGGATCAGGTACTTTCGGATCCGGATCCGGTACTTTTGGATCCGGATCCGGAATTTTCGGATCCGGATCCGTTTTGCCATCCCACATGCGCTTCTTTGGAAAGTAAGAATGTGCTTATAACATATTGTTACCTGCTAATATACATATATATATAATATACATACACACACATATATATATATATATATATAGTGTGTGTGCTCGCGTGCGCGGTTTGTAATTAATTAATACACTTACTTACTAGGGAGGTCTAAGTCTCCCCCTCCGATTTCCATGAAACTTGGCAGGTGTATAGAGCCCCCCCCTCAAATGTCAAGATGAGGAGAAATTGAAGTCCCCGAAACCACGTAAATATGGCATAGGAAGAAACAGGGGGCATACGGCCTCTCTATACACCTGTCAAATTTCATGGGAATCGGAGGGGGACACAGGGGTCAGATGATTCCCACGGCAATTTGTCCTAATCTTGACATTTGAGGCGGGTTTTGCCCCCTAAAACAGTATTTTAGCCGAAACAAAAAAACACGTATTTCTTCCTTTGGGCCCCTCTATACACCTGCGAAGTTTCATGAAAATCGGAGGGGAACACAGGGGTCAGATCCCCACTTCAATTTGTCCTCATCTTGACATTTGAGAGGAGGTTGCCCTCTAGAACAAATTTTTTTCCGAAACAAAAAAACACGTATTTCTTCTGCCAAGTTTCATGGAAATCTGAGGGGGACACAGGGGTCAGATCCCCACTTCAATTTGTCCTCATCTTGACAATTCAGTGGGTTTCGCCCTGTAAAACCGTTTTTTAGCTGAAACAAAAAACAACAACATGTATTTCTTCCTTTGGGCCCCACTATACACCTGCCAAGTTTCATGGAAATCGGAGGGGGACACACAAATCAAATGCCCACTTAAATTTGTCCTCATATTGACATTTGAGGGGGGTTGCCCCCTAAAATCGTTTTTTAGCCGAAACAAAAAAAACACGTATTTCTTCATTTGGGCCCGTTTATACACACACCTACCAAGTATCATGGAAATCGGAGGGGGACACAGGGGTCCGATCCTCACTTCAATTTGTCCTCATCTTGACATTTGAGGGGGTTGTGCCCCCTAAAACCGTTTTTTAGCTGAAACAAAAAAAGCACTTATTTCTTCCATTGGGCCCCACTATACACCTGCCAAGTTTTATGGAAATGGGAGGGACACAGGGGTCAGATCCTCACTTCAATTTGTCCTCATCTTGACATTTGAGGGGGTTTTGCCCCCTAAAACCGTTTTTTATCTGAAACAAAAAAACACGTATTTCTTCCATTGGGCCCCACTATACAGTATACACCTGCCAAGTTTCATGGAAATCGGAAAGACACAGGGGTCAGATCCTCACTTCAATTTGTCCTCATCTTGACATTTGAGGGGGTTTTGCCCCCTAAAACCGTTTTTTAGCTGAAACAAAAAAAAAAACACGTATTTCTTCATTTGGGCCCGTTTATACACACACCTGCCAAGTATCATGGAAATCGGAGGGGGACACAGGGTCAGATCCTCACTTCAATTTTTCCTCATCTTGACATTTGAGGGGGTTTTGCCCCCTAAAACCGTTTTTTTATCTGAAACAAAAAAACACGTATTTCTTCCATTGGGCCCCACTATACACCTGCCAAGTTTCATGGAAATCGGAAAGACACAGGGGTCAGATCCTCACTTCAATTTGTCCTCATCTTGACATTTGAGGGGGTTTTGCCCCCTAAAACCGTTTTTTAGCTGAAACAAAAAAACACGTAATTCTTCCTTTGGGCCCCACTATACTGCCAAGTTTCATGGAAATCGGAGGGGGACCTTTAGATAACCTCCCTTGTTAGTCTTACACTTTGTAATTATTTAACACTACATATATTATAATGTTTTATTTTAATTTGTAAAACTGTAACTGTAGAACAATTGTATAATTTTTCTATAACATTTCTATCTTGTTATATGTGTTAAAGGTTTCATCCTGGAATGGAATGTCTCACATTTATGTGTGTTTTCATTTCCAATACATTCGAATGAATACATATTCGTTTCAATGGCATTTACAAAATCACTTCGGACATTTGTGCACGAGTGTGTTAGCCGATGCGTAGAAAAGTATTTTAGGAACAACACTTGAAAAAAATTCTTGTAGGACTAAGGTGTGGTAATATTATAATGGGATTGAGATACGAAACTCTTGGATCCGGATCCGGATTTTCGGATCCGGATCCAGATCCGAAACTTTCAGACCCGGATCCGGATCCGCGGATCCGGAACTCTCGGATCCGGATCCAGATCCGAAACTTTCAGACCCGGATCCGGATCCGCGGATCCGGAGCTCTCGGATCCGGATCCAGATCCGGAAATTTCGGATCCGGATCCGCGGATCCGGAACTCTCGGATCCGGATCCAGATCCGGAACTTTCGGATCCGGATCCGGGATTTTCGGATCCGGATCCGGGATTTTCGGATCCGGATCCGGATTTCTCGGATCCGGATCCGGAATTTACGGATCCGGATCCAAGTAGATCCGGATTTCTCGGATCCGGATCCAAACGGATCCGGATTTTTCGGATCCGGATCCGTTTGGCCATCCCTAATACAAAGCACAAACCTTTGTAACCCTTGTTTTTGAACAATAATCTGTTCGGCGACAATGTATTTACTGATAGCGCTGGAAATCACATTATTTGAGCTGAATTGTTACACAAAAGCTTGTATCGACAATAGCGCACAGAATTTCTTTGTTTCTTCAAACACAGTCTTTCAGATCTGCGCTGAAGGCAAGGAGACGAGAGTCGGGAACCTCTCTTCTTCAAAGGGTTACATTTGCATGTAAAATACCCCTTCTTTCACCAAAATGTAGAAAAATGCATATATGACTTTTAAAAGGTCGAAAAATGACTTAAACGGTTTAAAAAGTTAAAAAAAAATGACCTTTACTCCCAAAAGGGTCAAAAAATGCAAAAAAATGCCCTAAGAAAGGCATCCCAATTTATTCACTTTCGTGTAAAACACGTTTCTATCTACTTATGCAACGTTTCTGCCTTACCAAAAAAAGATGCATTTGCATCAAAATCCTAGCTCTATAGTGATAACAGTGGCAGAAAACTATCGGAAATAAGAGAAGTACCTTACCCAAGTGAACAAGCAAGGCAAACTGCTTCTGCAGATAGTTCGAGAAACTCTCACAAGATGACGCACTAGATCACTGAAAGCGTACTGACACGTTATGCCTCTGCCGGTAGTGACTCGTACTACATGCTGTCGATGAAAATAGTAATATTTATAATTAAAAAAGAAGAAAAGTGCTCCCCTGTGCATAGCACCACGCCATGAAGGCGTATAGGGGGTGTGGGGGTAACGATTATAATATCTAATTATTATAACATGTGCCAAACTTGGAAAGTTCATCAGGATTGGTCAGTTTGTCTGTAAGAACCAACATTGTAAAAAAAATGTAATTTTTTATATATATTGTAGATGGCTATATATATTGAAGATATATATCAGATATTATAAAGTAGCAAACTACGTCCTTTACTAACTGGTTAAAGAAGTTAATAAATTATGAAATAGTTGAAGTGGTTATATTATGTGTAAGTTTTTATTTATTTTTTGCTTTATGTTAATATAAATCAATCAGATTTCATAGCTATTATTGTTTTGCATTCTTGTTTTATTGTGCGAATTGATGGAGATTTGTTAATGATATCTTGAGAGAGAAAAAACATTGAACACTCACAACTACACTAATTTGTGTGTTTTCGATATTATTCTTAGTACAGTATATTTGAAATTAAAAGTAATTGCTTATCATTTCTTTGTTGTAACAAAATCTCTCCCCCACCAAAATTTTTTGTGGGGGGATTTTTGAGGCCAAAATTGTTGGTGGGGGAAATCCTCCCCCCCGGTCCCCTCCAGGATTTCGCACCCTGGTCAGCCCTTTCTTCTTGCGTGGTGAAGCTTTTCTCTCAACATTCTTCTTGGCGTCCGGTCTTCCATCGTTCTCTCAACACGCCCCAACCACTCTATTGTCTGAGCCTTGATAAATCTCACTATATCTTGGCCTTTTATTAAATCATCTAGCTCTGCATTATATCTTATTCTCCAGTCGTCATCTTCCTTCACAGGTCCATATATCTTTCTTAATATTCTTCTCTCAAATATTCTGAGGGCATTTTCATCTGACACTTTCAAAGTCCAATTCTCTGATCCATAAGTGACAACTGGTCGTACCAGTGTCTTATAAATTTTAAGCTTTGTATTTCTTGTGATCAGTCTATTTCTAAACAACTGCTTATTTGCAAAATATGCACGATTGCCTGCCTGTATTCTTTCCTTTATTACTTTACTCATATCATTATCACTATATACCATTGTCCCCAGATATTTAAAACAAGGGACTCCCTCAAACTTTATCTCTCCAATTGTCAGATCTTGAGGTGCTCTTCTGATCTCAGAGTTACACATTCTCATGTACTTTGTCTTTTTTCATTTACAGTAAGCCCTATTTTTATTGCTTCTCTTTCTATTTGCTCATAGATTTGTTTAAGTGTACTTATTGTTCTAGAAATGATTGTAATATCATCTGCATATGCGCATATTTGACTGGACTTTCCAAACATGGTTCCCTTTTGGTCAACTACATTCATTACTTTGTGCA
This sequence comes from Lepisma saccharinum, assembly GCF_977018435.1. Lineage (NCBI taxonomy): Eukaryota > Metazoa > Arthropoda > Insecta > Zygentoma > Lepismatidae > Lepisma > Lepisma saccharinum. Next base: position 8,825,585 of record NC_139233.1, read on the forward strand.
ATGCCAGATTAAATAATACTGCCAAAGGGCCATCACCTTGTTTCACTCCTGTCTTGAATTTAAACTCTTCACTCAGTTTACTACAAACTTTCACTCTTGCCTTAGTACCTCTCATTCTCATTCCTATTAGCCTTATTATTTTGAGGGGAATATTATACTCCTCAAGTACCTTAAACAGTTCATTCCGATTAACACTGTCAAAAGCCTGCGTGAAGTCAACAAATTAAAAAGGAAATCCTCGTCATGTTCATAAAACGTCTCCATCATCTGTCTAATAATAAACATGATCAGTAGTGCTTCTGCCAGGGCGAAATCCACATTGGCACTCTTCCAGTGTATCTTGTGTATAACATTTTATTATCTCACTGATCAATCGTGACAGGATCTTATAGACCACACTAAGAAGTGTGATGCCTCTGTAATTTCCACATATTAACTTATCACGTTTCTTATAAATTGGGCATATTATTCCAGGTTTCCATTTGTGGAGCATTGTTTCATTTTCCCATATCATTACAATCGATCTATGTACATAGGTTGCTATTTATTTATCTGGAACTGGCAACACTAATGTTGCTAGGTAACATCTAATATATCCATCGTAAAGTTGGACATTTCTATGGTATATGTACCCAGAACGTTGTGGTTACGGATACTATTTTTGTTTGTTACAGGTATTTGAAAATTTCATCGGAGTCCAACAATGGAATTAACTCGAGAACATTTTCGAACAATGATTTTCTACGACTTTCGACGTGGATTATCTCAACAACAGTGCATCGATCAACTCACTTCGACTTTTGGCGATGAAGCACCATCTAAAAGCACTGTATATCACTGGTTTAGTGAATTCAATCGTGGCCGTCGTTCGCTCACGGACGAATCTAAAGAAGGCCGTCCAAAATCTGTTGTTGTGCCAGAAAACATTGATGCTGTGCGAGAATTGATAATGCAAGATCGTCCTGTGACATATCGTGAGATTGAAGCATCCCTGGGCATTAGTATGACTAGCATACATAAGATATTGCATGAACATTTAGCCGTGAAGAAGATTTGTTCGCGTTGGATCCCCGCATAATTTGACAATCGCTCAAAAAAAGGCTCGTGGCGATTGGTGCAAACAAATACTCACAAAATACAATCGTGGTGCTTCAAAAGCCGTGAATAACATCTACATAGGTGACGAATCTTGGATCTATGCATATGAGCCCGAAAGCAAACAGCAGTCGACGGTGTGGGTGTTCCAAGATGAGCCAAACCCAACAAAAGTTGTTCGTGCAAGAAGCACTTCGAAGCAAATGGTCGCCTGTTTTTTTTTTTTTTTTTTTTTTTTAGGAAAAATAGACATGTGACTACAGTGCCACTATAGAATAGTAGAACCGTCAATTCTGAATGGTACACAACCATTTGTTTGCCAGAAGTCTTTGGGGAAATCAGAAAAAACAACCAGCGACACAGGATCATTCTTCACCATGACAATGCGAGTTCTCACACATCGGTCCAAACAACTCAGTATTTGACCGGTGAAAACATTGAATTGATGGGTCATCCGCAGTATAGCCCTGATTTAGCACCAAATGATTTCTTTTTGTTCCCGTACGTGAAGAATAAGCTAAGTGGTCCACGATTTTCGACGCCATTAGAAGCGATCGATGCGTTTAAAATGCATGTTTTCGAGATACCTCAATCGGAATGAACAAAGTGCTATGAGAATTGGTTCAAACGTATGCAAAAGTGCATCGATCATCATGAAGAATATTTTGAAAAACAATAAAACCATTTTCAATTATACATACTTTTTTTTGTTTGTTATTCCGGATACATAAATAGCAACCCTCGTATTGCTGCCAACAATGTGTTACCACCAAGTTTAATAAGTTCTATTATCACTTCATCCTCGCCTGAAGCTCTATTATTACTCATTTTCTTCATTACAAATTCAACTTTTTCAATACTAGGTACTTGTACCTCATGTCATCCCTATTTCCTATATTCCTATTATAATGCTCTTCTTGGTCTTCCACTTTATTCAAAATCTCTTTAAAGTGCTCTGACCATCTGTTGAGTATCTGATTCTCTTCTACAATTACTTCCTCATTATTATCCTTACATCCTTCTATTCTTGGCTCAAATCCTATTCTCATTCTACCTATTGCCCTATAGAATTTTCTTATTTCACTTTGTTGATTTATGCCACTGTATTAAAATGTTAAACAGAAAACTAGTACGTGGGTTAAATGGACATTAAATCTGAAACTGGCAATAGTAGATTTGGCCAAGTTTTCGATGTTTCTAGCTCGATAACTCTTTTTTTGTGTGAGTCTGGGTTTTCTTAAAATACGTGTAAATGTTAAAGATTTAATGACCTTGGTTAGAACCAATGTTCTAATGTACCGGTACTTAGGACCCGAAGGAAATAGCTTCCCAGCTGGAAATTTAATCAATTGGTTCCGATAGCCAATATGAGTTTTTAGACACACTATCGTAACTGATTGGTCAATTGTAATGAATTGATTTCTATTGGAAAGTATTTTATTGTTTTTAATATATTGCTTATGAAAAATTCTTATCTATACAACTGTAAATATAATGGAGAAATCACATAAAACAACTAAAGTAAATCTGTGGTAAAGCATGTGGAACGAATTTGTAACTTAGAAAAACTTTTTCAAATATATGAAGCTTCATTTTCATTATAGAAAATGGAAAAATATGATGCTTCAGTCATAAATTGACATGTTGTTCTTCCTTTATACATGCCAAAACAGCAACAAATTAGGTAGAATCTGATCCACAACACTTGAAAAATTGATAAACAAACAAAACACTGTCGAGGTCGACTTAGTTGATCAAAAGAATGCTCATTCTTCCAATTGCAGTACATACATACAAGAATAACCATGGGAATTTCATATTGCAAAAACAAGAACTAATACGAACATTTATTCCAACTACTAGCTGCTTTAAGGTTGAGTTGGTTCTTAAGAAAGATATCTTCTTACGTATTTATTAAGATAAACCTGACTTCAGTAGTATGCATTAGAAATTCAGTTCAAGTATGCTGTTTATCCAAAGAACTTCTAAATCTTAGGAAATGTGGTGTCAAGAATTAAAGTACCTATGCATTGAGTCAATGAATGAATTTATAACATATTGATTTTACAATATATACAAACTTACAATTGGATACAATTCACCTATTGGAAATTGTCTTGATTTTCCAATAGGTTTCAGTTGAGATTTCGATTGAAACTAATACATTCCGATAGAATCCGATTCATTCCAATTGAAACCAATTCAATCCAATTGAAATTTCAATTGGAACCGATAGAAAATTCCAGCTGGGTAGTTTACTGACTGGTAACATATACAAATTTGCATACCCAAAAACCCTTCCCCCCAAATGAAATCACAAATACACCACTGAGTGGGCAGCCAACTCCCCCCCCCCAGCTTAATTCGCACAGTGGGTAGAAGTGAAGATGAGACTTACTTGAAAAGATATGTTTTTTATAAAGTGGATACGTTTTGTTCGTAATCAAAGGATACCATGTTCACAGTAGCACCAACCCCATTCTAAACAGTAGCCTAAGTCTAGACACAAAGTGGACTTAACCATCTTTCCCCGATATCCCCAAACACGCCACTGTACCTCCTCACCGGAAATCGAACCGACAAACTCCGGATAAAATTCCAAGAACGACAACTTCCCGAATCAGAAATTTGGAATGTGAAGAATCGGTTTGTCAATTCCCGAACGTAATGACAGGAGTCAGATAACAGGATGTCTACTCTAATCAAACAATAACCGGAACAGACAAATACAATAGCTCTTGTCTATAATTTTCTTAGCTACGCAGGAAAGGGTAGCAATTACGTATGCCGTCATTATGAAGAAAGGAATGTGTTTACTGCGATTGCAAGAACCAATGAGCGAGCAGCAACTTCATCCCCACCTAAGCGATAACAACACCTCGTTCAATCGTTGCTTGTCTTCGAGACTACTGGCGGTGCGTGTTCTGTGCTCTGTGAATTATGGCTGTCATCAGAATGCTGTTGCTGCTGTTCCTTGTAAGTATTTGGAAAACAGTGTTGGCAACTTTTGAAAAACAAGGCTGAGGATTTTCCCTAATATGCCTTAACGGTTTCTTAGCCAGTAAATGTAATTTTGAAAACAGTTTCAGGTCTTCTCTGAGACGAATGCGTGATGGATGCTTGTGCCTATTTTAGACATAAACAATGGCGTACTCAGAGGGGAGCTAACTGGGCTGCAGCCCCCTCCGAAATTGAGAAAATCAACATTTTCAAATAAATGCAGTGAAGAAATGGGGAAAAAACCAGAGTCGTTCAAATTGTCCAGCGATTACCATTTTTGAGACTAGAAAGTTATAAATATACGAAATATCTTATTGTGCATGCCACCCCCATAGAAAGCAGTTATGCACTATCTACCTATACAATTCCAACCCCCCCCCAAAAGAAAAATGTTTTAGATGCTTCTTGCTGCCTATTTTGAAATCATTTAGTGCCTATCGATGCCCATCCTGGCTATAAGCCCTTACCCTCCCTTGGTTTCCTAATAATGATGTAACAACGGATAGTGTACAAAATATAGGACACTGTAAAGTGTCATGTCAAAAGAAGTATGCTAAGTTATTGAAATATTCTGAAAACACTGTCAGTAATTAAGTTGTGATTATTCTTTCAGTGTATAATGATGAAACATTTTGTTTCTTTAAGCGAGGGAATATATTTATAAAATATTATATCTCTCCTTTCAATCTAAGCCGAAAGTACTTGAGGTTTGTTGTTGGTTACTATTGGCTCACATCGCGTATCCTTTGCAGTTTCTAGCCATCGGTACTGCTATTCTAGATCCTAGTTCTTCCGCGTTTTCTTGTCACCGATAGTGTTGCCCACGAGACGAGACTTTGGCCTGTCTCGTCTCGTGAAAATGCTGTCTCGTCTCGAAAATATTCGTTTGTTTCATGACACATGGTCAATCTCGTCTCGTTTCGAATTTTTAAAAACCTGTCCCGTCTCGTCCCGTGGGCAACACTAGTCACCGACCTCGTTGTTTCTTATGGCACTAATACAGTGCGTTCGTTTTGGCTCTGGGCCGAGATAGCGTGTGACATGGCGCAGATGCCGGCATTTTCGTCCCGTAACGTCTCGCTTATTTACGCACATATCTTTAGCATGTAGACAATTATATTTATGTTGCATAACGAGTACTCACCTGTGTTATAAGAGTTGTTGAAAGTTGTTCACGTGCTATCTCGGCCCCCAGATCCAAAACGAACGCACTGTACAATAGGTTTAAAAGCAACATTGCCTAATTTCTACTTTCACTAAAATTCGCGTTCCTTAAGGGAGAAAAGTTTGTATGCAGTGTTTATATATGTATTACATAAATTTATTTTTTCTTCCACCAGGTGCTGGGAGCTGCTTACGGTCTACCGGCCAAGGTAATTATTTTTACATTGTATAGTATTAGTAAGGTGTAATTCATTAGTCCATCGTGTAAGTTTTGACTGTTGTACCTAGCGCTAGGAATTTTTGTGAAATTATATATTTTTCGTTTCCATGTAGCGAAGCAAATATGACAAATGCAACATATTTTGGGGTATGTTACATATTTTTGGGTAAGAGTAGCTACATATCTGTACATACAATTCGGTATTTGTGCCATTTATCTAGTTTTCATTGACTAATGCGTACATATTTGTAGGAAATCATTCAAAATATTTCTCTAAAGAGAAAATAACAACAATTGTTTATCTTATGACGGGCCTGTAACCTCTCTTTCAGATATTTAGTTCTAAATATACGAAATATCTTATTGTGTATGCCACCCCCATAGAAAGCAGTTATGCACTCCCACCTGATTCTGGGACAGTGGCGTGCCAAAGGGAGGTTAGTGAGTGTTATAACCCTTCTTTTGGTTCAGGATCTCTAAGAGAAATAACTTTAAGTGCTGAAATATATTGACTAGATGCATGGCAGACTTAAAAAAAGAAGAAGAAAAAGACATAACCCCCCTTTCGAAATTCCTAGGCACGCCAGTGTTCAGTGACGTGTTGAAACCACTTCTAACAACATTTTGGAACGAAAGGAGTAAATATCAATAATAATAATAGCTTGATTTACAAAGCGTTTCCATTCGTCAATTGAATATAAACAAGTGAACATCAACATGTTAGTATATTATTGAAAAAACTGACAGAAAATTATTTCCTTTCAGATGCCCGTGGACCACGTGGATGACTTATGCAAGAACATGTGTAAGTATTGAATATTTAATTAGTGAATAGTTAATTACAAAATTAGTTCACAATTTAAATTTTTATAAAGAACATACGTGATAATACGTATATAACAATGCGTTCACTTTGAATTTTCTTTCTTAAGGTAAATCTGACTCGCATTTTTTGATTAACTGGGAATGAAGAGTTTGTCTTTTTTTAAGTCCACTTTATGCACAGATAGGCTAATTGGAACTGGCAGTACAATTTTTTAGAGTGGAATCCGATCCACTATAATGTGCCTCCACCGGGTATCGAACCCGGGATCCCTCCCAGGGGGAAGCACTGGGAATGAAGAATTGTGTATATGCACAAAACGTTGTTGACAAAATCTAAACATTTTAGAGTTGTAAAGAATTTCTGTACAAGTGATATTGTTACTCTTAGGGAATGACAAATACTTACACGTGGAATTTTGTGCCAAAGTTACATACCATCTTTTGATTTATGAAAAAAAAAACATGAAAATACTTGACCTTCCTGCAAGAAACATGTGATCAACATCACTCTCCGGACATATTTGATCCCCCCCTCTTTCCCCCAAGTACTTAATTCTTAGAGGCTAGCTGAAACGTTGTTGCAGACGCTAAATAACAAAATAAACACACACACACACACACATGTACAGGGTGAAGCAAAAGTAAAAATCAAGGGGTGTTAGTTCTGGCGACGGTGGTGGCCATTTACCTATGTTACAGACTCGGACTTTTACCTCTTTTGTACCGAAGATGAAGGATCAACTTGCAGGTAAACGCCTTGGAGATGATGAGGAACTACACGATGTTGTCATGGACTGGTTGAATCGCCAGGCGGCAACTTGGTACGAGGAGGAGACAGTTAAACTGGTGTCGAGGTATGGCAAGTGCTTGAATGTCATGTGGCAAAACACGTATGTTCTGTTTCTGCAATATTACCAATAAATACCTTTGCATACCAAAACGTTCTTTACTTTCCGAATGACCCTCGTATATATAATTGGCTCCAACATTGGTATTTTCACAGTTCGTTCTAAATTTCAGGTGAAGTACAGGAGGTCTTTATGAGGAGACCTAGAGTAGAGAGGCAGGTAGTTCCAAAGCCGCCCACCCACACCGATGACTTTAAGATGGACGCCATGATGTACACGCTCACTGAAAAACTGTTGGGATCTGTGAGCTTCATCTTGTACAAATACGAAGGACGCGAGTAAGTAGCTTTTCATTCATAATACATCATGCTAATCAAAATGGCGTCCACACCTCGACGAAGGCAACAGACGTTTCTGCGCATGCGTGCAGCGTCTGCGCCGGTGACCTTGAAAGCGTGACAAAATAAATCTTGGATCTGAGAAGACTGAGCTAGCGGTTCTCTCATTGTTATTCTCTATTTTGTCTACTTTTCGCCGGACGCCATGTATAATATACAGGGTGTCTCATAAGTAATATGGCAAACTGACACAGGTGAAAGTACACGATAATAGAAGCAAAAAAGTCTCAGTAAACATGGGTCTGTAAACGAGCCGTTTTCGAGATAATCGCGAGTGTGTGGTTACAATCCGCCACTGACTTCATTGTTTGTAAACGTCGTCCTAGTTGGTATAATGCTAATAATGTGTGCGAATGTGTGGTTAGAAGCCGTCACTGATTGCATTTTGTAAACACCGAGTGCTTTACTCCTTGCGCGGTGCGACGTTTGCTCTTTGTTTGCAAAACAACATTTCCGACAGGTGGCGTTGTAATCAAACAGGATTGATACAATCAGTGCAGATAATTGTACATGCTTGTGACCAATACCGAAATGAACCGGGGGTGTTCGAAAGCATTTTACCAACTAGGACGACGTTTACAAACAATGAAGTCAGTGGCGGCTTGTAACCACACATTCGCGATTATCTTGAAAACGGCCCGTTTGCAGACCCATGTTTACTGAGACTTTTTGGCTTCTATTATCGTGTACTTTCACCTGTGTCAGTTTGCGCTATTACTTTTGAGACACCCTGTATATGTACATGCATATATGCATATCATATGGGCTACTCAAATGAATATCACCATTTGAAAATACATCTTTTGGGAACATTTCTTCCAGTTTCTGTATAATTAGCAATTAATATTTGTTACGAGTTCTTTTCTTTCACCCTGTAGGCTATATGTACTCTTATTTCCTCTTATTTGTCTAGGGCCACCTGCAGGGAAGGAATAGAAATTGATTTGGAAGAAAAGGCAGATCTGAAAGGATTAGGAGAGGATGGATTCTATATATTCATTCACGATTACCACTTCCCAAGCAATTACCTATTTGACTACTGGGATCATTTCATACAATGCAAGTATTTTGTTTATTATAATTGTTCGTGTAGTCACATTCATGCTATCAGGTGGTCATAATTATAATTCCCTTCTCAGAACCATCTGCAGTCCGCTCAAAGCATCATATTACGATATGCCGATGAAAAAAATAGTTCAAATTTTCACAACCAGATGGAAATGTGGCGTTTAAAATTAAATATCCTCTACTCAGAGCCCTCTGGAGCCCGTTCGAAGCAACGGATTGCTATGAAACTTTGCATAGATGCTTTGCAGGCCATGTGGAAGGGAATGCTGCTAAAAAAAGTTCAAATTTTTACCACCGTGTGGAACTGTGCCACTGAAATGACAAGGACATGCAAAACTTCATTTTTAGTTTATGTCAGTACAGCAGGGTTCAATATGTCCCCTGTAAACGTGATAGATCCTTTGTAAACGTATGACAGCGATTTCAGCGCCATATTTCCACGTGGTGGTGAAAGTTTGAACTGAACTAAGAAGAGGTGGGTAGCCTCAGATACAAATAAAGGTAAATGAGCATTCAATTATCGTTTAAGCTATGCAACTAAGCGTGTCATATTTGAACTGGTGCCATCTGTTAGCGAAGCGGGAAACTATTTTCAGCTAAAGCATATTACGCATTTCGTGATTGGTTACTCTTTTTTTCCCCACTCCTCAATGGCTCAATGCTTGACACAATCTCATTAACGTAGGCGCACCCAGAAGTCAGGCCTGTACCCAGGGGAGGGGCCATGGGGGCCATGGCCCCTCCTTCGAAGTATGAAATATTTGAATGTGAACCTATAAAAAGCTACGAAAATAATACCGATGATTTTTCAAATTTGTAAAAATTGGAATTTTGCCTTTGCATAAATGTGTTTGTTGTGTAGACTCCAGAAGTCTGCAGCTGCAATGTTGGGTAGTTTAGTTTTACAACCATTGATGCAAGGCTACCAGACGTCCCGATTTGCTGATTTTGTCTGGACAGTTCATTCCGAACTGCATTCGTGATGCAAAAATGTCTTTCTTTTCTGTTAACTCACATTTAGACATGTTCTTTATTACAATAATACAATACGTAACATGTAATTTGTAAATATATTATTTTCTAAACATAGAATTATCATGACTGTTCAATAGTACCGGTATAAGAAAATTAAAGGAAATTTGAAAACATTGTTAATTTGCGGAACACAGAACTATTTGAATATGTCGGAGAATTGACTGTAAACAGTAAGCACTAAGCTGTACACCGTGGGACATCTTCGTCTGTAAGCGACTGCGTGGCTGATTGCTGGGATGAAGGGAGGTGTATCGTTGAGTTGTATTTGTTTTCGTTACTTTGGACCATGTTTGCAACTCTACAATTGTACCACAGATAAGCGTATTATAAGCAGATATGGAACTCAGGCAGCAAACCTTCTGCGCTTTAAATTACTGCCTGCAAGAAGTTCTAGTATTGACCGCTGAGAGGCGCCACTTCCACTTTTTACTTTCACATCGGGACCAAACTATTTACAACAGTTTCCGAGGATCTTCGAGAAGAAAGCTATTTTCCGTTGTGGCTATTCCTTACTCCCTGGTGTGAGGAGGGTGATTGATTCGTTGACCTGTGCTGAATGTCCAGCCTGAGCGCCTCTCAGCGGTCGATACTAGAACTTCTTGCAGACAGTAGTTTATAGCGCAGAAGGTTTGCTGCCTGCGTTCCATATGTACTTATAAAACGTTTATCTGTGATTGTACGTTGTACGTTACCTGTAATATTACCATAGCATTAGTGGTCACATCTACTACCCCAACACAACTTGGCGGAGAAGCAACTCAAAATAACCTATTTAAATCATACTCGCAGCATTTCTGATCATTGTTCCACACATTCGGATCTATCCCCTCCCCCGCCCCTACCTCAAAAAATCCTGCATGCGGGCCTGCCCAGAATGTTTTAAGGGGGGGGGGGCAACTGCCGAAAAATTATTATGAATGCCTTGATAGACAGAAAGATGAAGCCAAATAAGTGTTCGTACCCCCCCCCCCCCTTCCTAGATCGAAAACGCAGTGTTTTCATTTGTGAAAGGGAATTTTAGAGTCGAAAAGGGAAATTTTGGCATACGACAGAGAAATTTCTCTCTGGGCCAGGAACGTCACTGGACTGCAAATAGCCTAAGTGCTGACGCACCTACAGTTTTAATTTCAATCATCAATCATAACGCTGTTGCTTCGGATTAGAATAAAACTTAATTAAGATTGCTAATTATTTTTTTCAGATACCGTGACGGGAGGAAGCAAGAAGAACTTCATTTTCGTCCACTGGTACCGCCTGAGGGACAGAGCGAAGGTTATCATGCGGGATCTCTTCGTGGAGATCGTCGGGAGAAACACGGGCAAACTGCTGGACAAACTGACGGACCCGGACGACAAAAAGGGCTTCCACATCAGTCCAAACAAGATCCACGTCATCGGACATGGGCTGGGTGCTCACATGGCAGGGTCGGCCGGATACTACATGACGTCAGGTTGCCTCCCCCACATCACAGGTAGGTGGTATATATGCAAGGAATAAAAGTAATAGGAAATAGGAAAAGATAAATAAACACAAAGAACAAGAAGTAAGAGAGGACTACGTTGAGATGGACCTAAAGGAAATCGGTAAAGATTGAAAAGATTTGATTGATCTTGCCCAGGATAGGGACACAAGGAAGGCTTATGTTACTGCAGCGAAAAACCTTCGGGTTTAAGAATGCTAGATTCCCGAGACAAGTGTAGTTGTACAGGGTGTTACAAGGTATCCGGGCCTTCTCGATAGCATAGTGGTAATGTAACGCTGACGTCTCTACGGACAGGAGTACAGTGCGTCATTTTTCGGGGACAGGGGTTTTGCCTTACCAACAAAAAAATATCTTAAAAATAAACCACCAAACATTTCCAAGGGGGGGGGGGAGGGTGTTATAACAACAATTGTAAGCAATTATTTTGACTTCAGATATACTATACTAACAAATATAACTAACTATTGGACCTCCCGTTGACAATTCCTACGAAACTTTCAGGTGTGGACAAGCATGGGAACAAAACAACAGTTGTAACGTTTGGCAGAAGAGGGCGTAATTTGAAATCCATTCTGTTTACCCGTCTCTGCTCCAATTGCGTGTCGATTATAACATGTAAATACCTAATACAGAGCTGTATACTGTCGACATCTAGCGGTAGAGCTTCGAACTTCATGTAACAAGACAATACAGCATGCAGGATGTGATAAATATACCTGTGAACATTACTTTCTGATCATCCTCCGCATGATAAACTATTGCATGTCTTGAATGTTGATCTTAATTGGTTCGTAATAATGTGTAACATACAATTATATTTGCAGGTCTCGATCCAGATGGTGCTATGCCTAGTTTCGCATTGAGTAGGGTGAAGCTTGATTCGTCTGCAGCGTCATTCATCGACGTCATACACACAGACGTCGTCATTCCCGACCAGAAGTATTTCGCCTCAGGATCCTCCCATTCCATGGGGGATGTTGACTTCTACCCTTTGTACCGCAAACAACATGTTATTTGCACAAAGGGCCAGAAGAAAAAAAGTAACTCTTTACTTGTCAAGTCTGTCTTTCAATGTTACATTTCTATTTCTTTGTTGTTGAAAACTCTAAGTGAACTGTTGGGACGAACAATGATTTATTCTTATTTCTTCTTTGTTCAAGACTGGTGCTGAAGCATTGAGACTAGCTTGTAATGTTTTATTCTTATTCCTTCTCTGTTCAATACTGGTTTTATTCTTATTTCTTCTTGTTGAAGACTGGTGCTGAACAGTTTAGAATAGTTTGCAATGATATATTCTTATTTCTTCTCTGTTCAAGACTGGTTTGATTCTTATTTCTTCTTGTTGAAGACTGGTGCTGAACAGTTTAGAATAGTTTGCAATACTTGTTTGATTCTTATTTCTTCTTGTTGAAGACTGGTGCTGAACAGTTTAGAATAGTTTGCAATGATATATTCTTATTTCTTCTCTGTTCAAGACTGGTTTGATTCTCATTTCTTCTTGTTGAAGACTGGTGCTGAACAGTTTAGAATAGTTTGCAATGATTTATTCTTATTTCTTCTCTGTTCAATACTGGTTTTATTCTTATTTCTTCTTGTTGAAGACTGGTGCTGAACAGTTTAGAATAGTTTGCAATGCATATTCTTATTTCTTCTCTGTTCAATACTGGTTTTATTCTTATTTCTTCTTGTTGAAGACTGGAGCTGAACAGTTTAGAATAGTTTGCAATGCTTTATTCTTATTTCTTCTCTGTTCAAGACTGGTTTTATTCTCATTTCTTCTTGTTGAAGACTGGTGCTGAACAGTTTAGAATAGTTTGCAATGCCATATTCTTATTTCTTCTCTGTTCAAGACTGGTTTTATTCTTATTTCTTCTTGTTGAAGACTGGTGCTGAACAGTTTAGAATAGTTTGCAATGCTTTATTCTTATTTCTTCTCTGTTCAATACTGTTTTTTTTTCTTTCTTATTTCTACTTGTTGAAGACTGGTGCTGAACAGTTTAGAAGCGTTTGCAATGCTTTATTCTTATTTCTTCTCTGTTCAAGACTGGTTTTATTCTTATTTCTTCTTGTGAAAGACTGGTACTGAACAGTTTAAAATAGTTTGCAATGTTTTATTCTTATTTATTCTCTGTTCAAGACTGGTTTTATTCTTATTTCTACTTGTTGAAGACTGGTGCTGAACAGTTTAGAATAGTTTGCAATGTTTTATTTTTATTTCTTCTCTGTTCAAGACTGGTTTTATTCTTATTTCTTTTTTTTTGAAGACTGGTGCTGAACAGTTTAGAAGAGTTTGCAATGCTTTATTCTTATTTCTTCTCTGTTCAAGACTGGTTTTATTCTTATTTCTTCTTGTTGAAGACTGGTGATGAACAGTTTAGAAGAGTTTGCAATGCTTTATTCTTATTTCTTCTCTGTTCAAGACTGGTTTTATTCTTATTTCTTTTTTTTGAAGACTGGTGCTGAACAATTTAGAATAGTTTGCAATGTTTAATTCTTATTTCTTCCATGTTCAACACTGGTTCTGAACCGTTGAGATTAGCTTGTAATGTTTTCTATTTAAATAGTGAACTCAAGTCTTAACTTGACAAAGCCACGGTATTTAAATTTTATAATTTGTAAAACAATGAGAATTGTGAAAGGTAAAATGTGAGTTTTTTATGACTGAAGGGCAAGATATGTTATCTTAGTGTCCTCTAGTGATCGAAGTGGAAATTCCTAGCTGGGGGATGCTTCGCCCAGCTTGGGAAAGGTGGGGGGGGGGGGGTGAAGGGATGTCTACACAAATTATTCTAGTGGGGGATGCTTTATGAAAATTTTCTTAAATGGGGCAAAGCATCCCCCACTTTAAGTACGGCTCCTCCCTTGAGAAAAAAGTCTTTCGGGCGGCCTTACTAATCGCATTTTACATGCCAGAGTACGCAACTAAAACAGTTATTCATTTTTCTTTTCAGCTCAATGTCTCCGCGATGCCTCGTTGATGTACTTCGTGCATTCCTTAGCAAACCTACCGAAAGAGCGAAAATCATTCGTGGCACTCACCTGTGACCCACCGCGCTTCGCTGACTGGGATTTCACCAACTTCACCGCCAAGTGCCAGAGCCTCACAACCAAGTACAACGTGAGCGATCTCTATATGGGGCCGAATGTCAATGGCAGGTAAGTGCAAAGCCTTACTAAGGCCCCTGGGTTCGAATCCCGGCCTGTGCATGCGTGTTCTTTGTGAGTGTCCCTTCATCAATTTTATCATCTCTCAATTTACTAACTGTCTAGTCTTCTTAAACCCGAAGGTTTAAGGCTGCAGCTACACAAGCCTTCCATCTGTTCCTATCCTGGGCAAGAACAATCCAATCTTTATCAATTTCCTTTAGGTCCATCTCAACGTTATCGCTTCATCTTCGTCTTGGCTCTCCTACAAGTCTCTTACCATCAGGTTTCCCAACAAGAATCCTGCAAAATCTTCTTTCCTCTCCAATTCGTGCCACATGACCTGCCTACTTGATTTATTTATTCTCATATTACATGGATAGGAATACAAATTGTGCAGTTCTAAATTATGTAACCTTCTGATGGCTAATGTGATAGGTGTAGGTCCTTGCTTAGTGGAATCACTAACGCTCCCACCTTTGGTGCGAGCGGTCCATGGTTTCGAGCCAGTGTCTCCATATGAAGGGATATTTCTCTTAATGAAGCGAAATTGAGGTAAAACTTTCAGTCATAAAGAAAAATAGAAATTTCATAAAAATTTCAAAATTGCAGTGATACGTATCACCTTCGAGCACTGCCGTACGTTGGAGGGAGCTGGTGGGACTACAGCCCCTCCAGAAATTTTGAATAAATCTAACTTTTTAATGAAAGCAGTAAACGGCCATGGGAAAAACAAATGTGGTAAATGGAAGACTACTTAAAATGACCTTCGATTAGAACAAATTTTAAAACGAAGGTTAATTGTGTAAATATGAAACATTTTATCGTTTTTGCAGCCCCCTTCAACGAATAGGAAATGAATACACGAAGTCGTGTGCTGTGCATATGTGTTGTGATTGTCCCTTCATGTACTTAATCTTATCACCTTTCATCCTCATATTCGCGATTATCCAAAATAATGACAGACTCCTAAAAACAGTAAACGTAATCTTCCCAGTTTTGAAAATCCTTGACGTGCCACTGGCTATGCGGTTATAATGCGAAGATTTCTTACTATATTGTACAGGGTGTACCAAAAGTCCCATTACCCCCCTCTTTGAATTCTAGACAAACCTGCAAAATGTTATTTTAACAGCATGCGTATGTTGAGAGGATGGTACACCATTAAATCAGACCAATGACCACCATTTACACCAGAGGATCTGTGTGCACACCGCCATTTTCATGGCACAGTATTATACGCCTCCAGGTGCGATGTGAAATCCTCGGTAACGTAAGATGTCAGATCTGGATTTCGGGGTGGCCATTTTAAGAGAATTCCTCAATGATGTGTTTAGAGACAAACGGATTGGACGAGGATCGCCAAATTTACCAGCACCTTCAAAATGGCCACACCGAAGTCCAAATCTGACATCTTGCGATAATGCGCTATGGGGACACATCAACAGAAAGTCGCCCATAATCGTTATCAGACAACTGAGGAACTTCAAGAAGCTGTTCGCAGTGCGTTTGCTTCCTTCACGCCAGCCATGTTACGGAGGATTTCACATCGCACCTGGAGGCGAAAAATACTGTGGCATGAAAATGGCGGTGTGCACACAGAGTTATTGGTGGCCATTGGTCTGATTTAATGGTATACCATCCTCTCATCATACGCATGCTGTTGAAATAACATTTTGCAGGTTTGTTTACAATTCAAAGAGGGGGTAATGGGACTTTTGGTACACCCTGTACAGTCGCGGACAGTTCTGGGTTGTAACAATCTCTGTGACTCAATGGGATCGAAGTAACCATGACTGTATCATCATTGCAGTATTCGAGGCACCAATAGTCAACCTACCTTTCACGTAGCACATCCTGGACTTCATTTTGCAGCCTAGCGAGGCACTGCCATCTGGACTCAATGTTCAGTATAATCCCGTGTGAGGTTCGTGTTGTGTCGCATCTATACGTTTGTAATTGTTCCTTCATCTATCCATCTGATCTTTTCAATTAGCCTACCTCCATTAATTATTATAAACAAGTTACTATGAACAGAATTGTTCTCAATGGCTAACACAGTTAAATATGGCTACCTCAGAAGAACGATGAAAATTGGAAATTAACAATTTTATACAGAAAGTTATCTTTTCTCCAATTAGATGAATACTTTTTTGAATAATATATCTTATCAAATTACTTAGTGGATTACGAGGAATATCTCAATTCTAATATCTCGAAAAGGTCATAGGATTTATAGCTGAACTTACGGAAAGCTACAATATGAACTTTTGATGATGATGTACAGAACGGCTAACTGGGACTGGACCTACAGTTTTAAAGTGAGATACGAACCACTGTGCATTGTGCCTCCACCTGGTATCCAACCGGGACCTATATAAGATTGTATGATCTATTATATAATCAATTTTGTAATTTTGTGTCTCCTATTTTGATATACTGTGCTCATCTCTTAAATACTGATAATATTTAAATGCTTGTAGTGTTAAGAAATTCCAAGATGTATTTGAAGGTGTGTCTATTCTAAAATTTCAGTTTCACCGGCGATTTCTACGTGGATCTCAAAGTTTATGATCTTCTGCCCAAACCATCTTGCAGCAGGCTGATCAAAACCCAAAAATTCTTTTACGCTTTTGATAAATTTTTCCAGTGCTTGGAATCAAAACCCTGAAGCGCAAATTCTAAATAAGATCAGAAAAATCGAGATTAAATTATGTTTGTGGGTCTTTGTGTCAACACAGAATCCATTAAATTGTAAAAACAAATTGGTTTAAATAAAGATATTAAATTGTTCACTAATTGTATTTATTTAATTACTTTGGAAAGCATGAAATGTATATTCTAAAGAGAACCAACTGAATATGTGAGAGATTGAAGGTACAGTGGGATGCATAAGTTTTACGAAGCAAATTGTCCATCACCATACTTTTTCTCTTTGTCTTGGCCAATGAGAGCTTCAAGAATTCAAACAAAACACTCCAAGAATCTCTGCACCAGAGGGCGTTGGAGTCAAATGCTTAAAAGCACGTATAATTGTTTATGGGAGACTGTGGCTATTCTAGCCCATTTTGATATGTCGCACGACCCCCTTCCCATTTAAATTTCTGAAGTTGAATTCAAGATGGCGGACATCAAGATGGCTGCCGACCATGCTGGTGACGTCAATGTGGTTCCCCCTTGGCCTGATAACGATTGGTCATCGCCATTTTCACGTTCCATGCCGCAGTGGCGTTGTACTGGGGGTGTTAAGTGACTTATTGAGCCACCCTGTATATTTATCGTTATTAACAATCATATTTAAATTATAAATAATACAATTTTCTATGAACAATTTGGATGTAAATGTTGGCTTTATGTACGTTAATTGATTGATTGATTGATTTGACGTTTTAAGTCCACTTTATGCACAGTAAGGCTAATCGGGACTGGATCTACAGTTTAAAGTGGGATCCGAACGACTATGTGCCTCTACCGGGTATCGAACTTAATGTACGTTAATTGCAAACCCTAGTTTACATGAGGATGGCTGTCAGGCCCACCACCTATATTTTCTAAACTAAAATTTTTTATATAAAATTGGAAATAAATTACATTGTTACCTAGGCTGTTCCCAATATTTATGTACTACTCTTGTTCATAAATACACAAATGTAATGTAAATTGGATGCAAAATACACTAGGTGGGCCTATCAGGCGCCATTCGAGTGCATGTTATTCGGGACGTTCATGCCAGTAGGAGTGCACAATTGGTGGGTAATGATACTAATTTTAGTAATTATTATAATTGAAGGACTCGGGTGTAAAACATGGTAAGTGTCATTTTGGTCATTTCTGAGTTGATTAAGGAAAAAAGATTATTAGAAGCTATTCTGTAGATAAATTGTTTTCGTGTTTTGTTTACCGATTTCAGAAGGCTTCACTGAATCCAATGCAAATTGCATGACACATTTTACTTTGTGCTCAAAAATGACCAAAACGCCACTTACCATGTTTTACACCCGAGTTCTTTAATTAATGAGCAACTACACCTCTGTAAACAAACAAGCATTAATGAAAAATTACTAGTTTTTGTGAGTCTTAGTGAATGGTAAAATATGTGTGTGACACTCATGCAATAATGGGTTATTATTTCTTATTAAATATGATAATTTCTGTAATTATTATAATTAATAAATAAGTGCACACATATAATCAACAAAGCAAGCAATGATTCAATTACAAAATGGTTTCTTGAATTTTAGTGATAAAAAAAGTGTGGGCCTGTGAAGCCGCCCCCCCCCAGATAAGTATACTGCACGGGTAAGCTAGGGTTATAAAAAGGTAAAGGTAAAGAGCTCCCCTGTGCATAGCATCACGACATGAAGGCGTATAGGGGGTGTGGGGGCAACGCCTCACACATTCTTGATCCGGTCGTGAGTGGGGTGATGTGATCAGCATCACGCCCCTGACCGCCTTTACCCCCCCAGGGTTTCCCCCAGGTACCCATGTCATTCGACGTTGGGTGGGCGCCGGGGCCGCTTCCAACGTTAGAAAATTTCCCGGATTTGAACCGGCCGGGGATCGAACCCGGGACCTTTAGCATGGTAGTCAGACACGTTACCGACTGAGCCACCGCACCTAGGGTTATGCTTAACAATATTATTTTTAGCATAAATATGTATTTTGCAGTTAAACGTTTACTACTTGATATTAACATAAATCTAGAAACCTCCCTTGACTAATTTTGATTACACAATTAGTGCAAAATCTTTACTAAACTAACGGGAAGAGTTTGGATCCGTTAAACCATCTCCTCACATATGGACAGGTAAACAAGCAATTTCTCTCGAACTATTACTCTTTAGATTCTTTCTGAAAACACGCAAATGTCAACCTCCTTTGCATGCAGGGTTGTTAATGGTCCAGGAATTTTAAATAAATGTAATTCCGGTCCAGGAGAGAAACTTTGCAAGCGTAAATGGGTTTTGGACCGTAAAGAACCTTTTTATCTGTAAGGTATTTCAATTCTGTCCAGGAACCTCTTTCCCGGATCAATTTAAAAACGGTCAGGAACCTTTTTTCCAAAGAAACGATACTCAACTTGGACCGAATTTAAATTGTGCGAGAAAAAAAAAAGTTTCGGTCCTGCAGCGGAATCCATTAGAACTTATGGGTTCGTGGACGTTTAACAACACTCTGGACTGCATTTCCAGACTAACGGGATCCTAGCGTCTAGACTCGCATCCAGTACAATCTTCTGTGGAGCTTGTTTGCTGTTCTTGTGCGTTTTTGATTCTTTTGTCACCAATCTCGTCTTATCATTCTCATCTTGGCGATTAGCCAAAAAGTGGCAGGTAAGCAAAGAAAAACAAGACAAACCAATCAACCAAGAAAATAAAGAGAGGGAAGGAAATGATGAAACAAAAGGGAGTGAAAGAGAGAGAATGGGAGAAAGAAAATAGAAGCGAAACAGGGAGAGAAAGGAAAACAAGTGTAAGGGATAAAGAGAAAGAGAGAACTAAGGGATAAAGAGAAAGAGAGAACTAAGGGAGAGAGAGAGAGAGAGAGAGAGAGAGAGAGAGAGAGAGAGAGAGAGAGAAAGCAAAAGGGAAATTAGAAACTAAGCGAAATATAGATAGAATTAATGACAGAAAACAACAGAAAAAGCAACGAAGAGTAAATGACCAGGAAGCGAGATTAAATATAAAAAAAGAGTTTCTAAGACTGAGAGAGGAAAACGAAAATCTAGAAAGAAACAGAAGTAAATAAATCAAAATGCAGAAAAAGGGGATTGAAATAGAAGAAATAAAGAAAGTAAGCCCCGCGACAGGTTAACTTTGCAGCAACTTGTAGCATATATAGACCCAAACATGCATGCAGAATGTAGTTCCGCTGAAATATTGCCGATTTGCTCACTGTCTATGACGTGAACAGCTCGGCGGTTGAGGCAAGACTGGCACAGGATATGCTGAGCCCTGTTGTCGCGCGGATTAATACATAAAACCTGCTTCAAACTTAACCTGTCGCAGGCCTTAGTAAGCATTTTGCCTTATTGCGCCCCCCCCCCCAGATTCTCGCCAATGGACATACATTTCGATTTACACCAACATTTTCAATTACATTATGAGTTATTTGTTACTCTTAAAATTGATATTTACGTTGTGGAGGGTGATTACAATCAAACAGGTGCTATCCCATGACGTCAGGGATTTCACCGATTTTTGGTAAGTGTGTGCTAATTCTCGCGATTTATAGTAATTATAAAAAATTGCCCGTTTTTCCAAACAAGATATTTTAAACGTTTATATCTTGGGAACGACCCAAGATAGAGAGGTGAAAGAGGTCTCATATATAATTTTTAAAGAGTAAGTAATACTACCGACTTTGAAAAGCTATTTACAATATTCCACCACGTGCTCAAATTACCTAGGTAGAATAGCAGAGAAACTCCTCATGATCAAATTTTCGTCATTATATAATATATTAATGTCCCACGTTTTCTTTACACCCTGACAATTTTATCTTTTAGTTTTTGATGTTCACCTTATGCACAGATTATTGATTACAAGGCGTCTACGTTAGCACTACGCCATAGAACCGTAGTACTTGTGTAAACAGTTAAATATTCTTATTTTCTAACGGTAGCACGTTACTTTTACAAGCAAGGTAATGGCAACTAGTAGCCTTGCTAGGAAACTTATATACAAACGGACAGTTTCCAGTTGCCGTGGCGGAGTGGTTAGCACATCTCGCTACGACGCCAGGGGTCCCGGGTTCGAATCCCAGCCTGGGCATGGATGTTCGAGAGTGTCCCTTTCATCAATTTCATCATATCATCACTCATCCCCATCTTCGCAAATTAGCCAAAATTGGCACAAATGGCGAAGTAAAATAAAGCAAATCAATCAATCAATTAATCAATCCACAAACACTGTAGCATCCTTAGGATGCTAGACTTTAGAGACATCCTGTAGCAAGATAAATGTAGGTCAGTAGGTGTGGCAAAATGTAGAATGAAATCAATCGTGGCTAAACATTTTAGCAGCATTTCACTTCTGCTAAATTGTCAGCATTCCCTCGTTCGTCATCATTTAGCGATAAAGAAGTCGCTATTGTTCCATTGTTACTTATTACTTGCCCTGCGTGTCGGTTACAACTGGTGAGCGAGAATCCATGCGCGATTGTCAAGCCAAAGGATGTTGTCACATTCCACGCCAATAGCGCACCGGATATGGGAGTAGTTATAAGTAGCGAGGCGGTTGTTGCGTGCTTCACTTGTTCGTGTGGTGGCTAGCTGTACGAACGTGTTCGCAGGAGGTAGGATGACGATGCTAAGGACGTTCCTTGTTTTGATGCTGGTTAGTATTCGGCACTTGTCTGCTGGGGATTTAGAGTTCATGAATTGGTACCATTGTGAGGGGACAAACATACACACAGTGCAGACTTCATTGGCGCAGTGGTTAGCACAGAGCGCTACGACGCCAAGAGTTCCGGGTTCGAATTCCTGTTTGGGCATGAGTGTCCATTCATTAATTTCTCTACTTCATCACTCATCCCTATCGTCGCAATTAGCCAAAAGTGGCAGAAAGGCGAAGAAGAATAAGCCAAATCAATCAAATCAACATAAACCGAGACAGACAGAGACAGTGTTTTGTTCTTTAAGTCCACTCTTTGGCACACATAGGTTAATTGGGACTGGACCTACAGTTTTAAAGTGGGATCGGAACCACCGTGTGCCTCAACCGGGTATCGAACCCGAGACCGTTTGGTTTCAAGGCAACGACGTAGAGGCAGAGAGAGTGAGAGAGAGAGAGAGAGAGAGAGAGAGAGAGAGGCAGAGAGAGAGTGAGTGAGTGAGTGAGAGAGAGAGAGTGAGTGAGACAGAGAGGCAGAGAGAGAGTGAGATAGATAGAGAGAGAGAGGCAGAGAGAGAGAGAGAGAGTGAGAGAGTGAGATAGATAGAGAAAGGCAGACAAAGAGAGAGTAAGAGAGAGAGGGTGATAGAGGCAGAGAGAGAGTGAGAGGCAGAGAGAAAGTAAAAGAGGGAGTGAGTGAGAGAGAGAGGCAGACAGAGAGAGAGGCAGAAAGAGATAGTGAGAGGCAGAGAGAGAGTGAGAGGCAGACAGAGAGAGAGTGAGAGAGTGAGATAGGTAGAGAGAGAGAGTGAGATATATAGAGAGAGGCAGAGAGAGAGAGTGAGAGAGTGAGATAGATAGAGAGAGAGAGGCAGAGAGTGAGAGAGTGAGAGGCAGAGAGAGAGATAGAGTGAGA
The DNA here is from genome assembly GCF_977018435.1 of Lepisma saccharinum. Lineage (NCBI taxonomy): Eukaryota > Metazoa > Arthropoda > Insecta > Zygentoma > Lepismatidae > Lepisma > Lepisma saccharinum. The sequence goes on from NC_139233.1 coordinate 8,848,115, forward strand.
GAGAGAGGCAAAGAGAGTGAGAGAGTGAGATAGATAGAGAGAGAGAGAGGGTGATAGAGGCAGAGAGAGATAGTGATAGAGGCAGAGAGAGAGAGTGAGAGAGGCAGAGAGAGATAGAGGAAGAGAGAGAGAGAGTGAGAGAGTGAGATAGGTAGAGAGAGAGAGTGAGAGAGTGAGATATATAGAGAGAGGCAGAGAGAGAGAGTGAGATAGATAGAGAGAGAGAGGCAGAGAGAGAGAGTGATAGAGGCAGAGAGAGAGAGAGTGAATTAGGGAGAGAGAGAGTAAAAGAGAGAGTGAGTGAGAGAGAGAGGCAGAGAGATAGAGAGTAAGAGAGTGAGAGAGAGTGAGAGGCAGAGAGAGAGAGATAGAGTAAGAGAGTGAGAGAGTGAGATAGATAGAGAGAGGCAGAGAGAGAGAGTGAGAGAGAGTGAGATAGATAGAGAGAGAGAGAATGAGATAGATAGAGAAAGGCAGAGAGAGAGAGAGTGAGAAAGTGAGATAGATAGAGAGAGGGAGAGAGTGAGATAGATAGAGAGAGGGAGAGAGTGAGATAGATAGAGAGAGAGAGTGAGATAGAGAGAGTGAGAGAGTGAGATAGATAGAGAAAGGCAGAGAGAGAGAGTGAGAGAGAGAGAGTGATAGAGGCAGAGAGAGAGTGAGAGAGGCAGTGAGAGAGTAAAAGAGAGAGTGAGTGAGAGAGAGAGGCAGAGAGAGATAGTGAGAGAGTGAGATAGATAGAAAGAAAGGCAGAGAGAGAGAGAGAGAGTGAGAGAGGCAGAGAGAGAGAGTAAAAGAGAGAGAGAGAGAGGCAGAGAGAGAGGCAGAGAGATATAGTGAGAGATAGTGAGAGAGAGAGAAAGAGAGAGAGAGCGAGAGAGAGAGAGAGAGCATTGCAGAGAAATAGGGAGGAGAAGAAAGGAAGGAGTAAGGGAGAGTAGAAAAGAGATGGAGTGTGAGAGATAGTGCACATATAGAGAGAAGAGAGAGGGTGGAATTGATAGAGAAAGAGATGAAAGAAAGAAAGAGGGAGGAAAGATGATAGTGAGGAAGAGATACAAAGGTTAAAGAGAAAGAGGGAAGCAATGACGGAGAGAGGAGAAAGAGTTGCAGAAAGAGGAAAGATCGAAGAAAGTGGATGAGATAAGATGAAAAAAGAGACAGAACCAGGCAGACTGTTACCAATACAATAGATCCTGCAAGTTTTATTAAATTCTGAAAGTTTGAGTGTTTCGTATCATGCACATTCATTTCTATGGCACATGTAAAGTTATTATGCAAAGCTACACAGGCAGATAATGGAAGCTTTGATTAACATTTAAACTGAACAATATGGAAATTAACACGTGTTTACCAGTTGTAAAACTAAATTCAGGAAAAAATTAGACTTGGTTGCAAGCTTTTAAGGAAATGCTATAGAAATAAGAACAGTAAATGAAATTTCAAAATTTAATTCTGAATTATGACTATAAAGTGTGATTGGTTATTTAAAATTTAATAATTTAGTGGCATTAGTGGACTGTGATTTAATGAAATTCTTTTTAACTGCTTATTATTGTAATTTTCGTGGCCAAATTTAAGCAACTTACTTATTTTCGCATTTGCTTTCTTACAGATTGGCAGCAACACCTTCTCTCTTCCGGCGAGGGTAAGTAAACATCTTACTTTTCTGTAATTACTTTACTTTACTTTACTTTCGCAGGTTCATTTCTCTACCTCTATTATCTACTAGTTGCCCGGGAATTTATTTATCCCAATCTTCTATTAGACAGGAATATAATGAATTCTAACTATAGTGTAAAATGAACTTGGAGTTGAAAGGGATTGAGAGTGTCACTATTCATCTTAGCGACTCCGAAAACGATGTATTCCATACTAATATCGGTCGTTTTACATGTCACACCCTTCCCAACTCCACCCCTAGGGGTGTCAGGGGTGTCTTACCCCCACAGTATTTCTTTCGAGATTGCAAGTGATACGTGTACCAAGTTTGGTTGAAATCGCTCCAGGCTTTCGAGAGTTATGCCGGAACAAACATACACACACATATAAATCAATTTTTATATATATACAGGGTGGCTCAGAAAGTCACTTAACACCCCCGGTACAGGGCCACTGCAGAGAGCAACATGGAAATGGTGATGACTAATCGTTATCAGGCCAAGGGGGAACCACATTGACGCCACCCGCGCGGTCGGCGGCCATCTTGATGTCCGCCATCTTGAATTCAACTTCAGAATTTTAACCTTTTGGTGCCCAAGCGTCTCGAACGAGATACCCAAAAGTAACCCTCGGGGTACCAAGCGTCTCGATCGAGACGCTGTGTCAAGGTCGTAGTTTTTACGTTATAACTTTTCTATTTTTGGCTAGAATTTCGATTTTATTTTTTTATATTGTTCCTAACACATGTATTTAACAGAAATGGTTTTTTGCATTTTTTTTGTCTTCATGAAAATGGAGGGGGAAAGGCTGCATTTTGAAGCTTGAATCAGTGGCGTCCCGACCATTCCTTTTGGGGGTACAACTCAAGTTACATTGGTCATACGACAATGATGCAAATATTTTTATGTTTCTTACATGCCAGCGATAATTTCTATGTGCATTTTGAACTTTTCATATCCTTTTTTTCGGGGTGCGGGGGGCGAAACCCCATTTATTTAAAAAAAAGTATTTTCAGGGGATTTCCCCCCTTTCCCCCTCCATATATACGCCGAATGTGCATAAATTATATATCGTCTAAATCTGTGATTCATTCTTCGTACAACGGTATATCTTTCATATCTCTAGGGCATTTAGTTTCTGAGCTATAGTCATTTCAAGGTACCGCTGCATTTTGAAGCTTGAATCAGTGGCGTGCCGACCATTCCTTTTGGGGGTACAACTCAAGTTACATTGGTCATATGATAATAATGCAAATATTTTTCTGTTCCTTACATGTCAGCGATCATTTCCATGTGCATGTCGACACTGTCATGTACTTTTTTTTGGGAGGAGGGTGGGGGAACCAATTTTTTTTTTCCGAAATTTTGGAATTTTGAGAGTTACCCCCCTCCCCCCGCCACATATACGCCAAATTTGCAAAAAATTCATATAGTCTGAATCTCTGGTTCATTCCGCGTACAACGGTATATCACTCATCTCTCTAGGGCAATTAGCTTCCGATCTACACTCATTTAATTGAAACTCTGCATTTTGCTCAAAATTGGCTCGGTACCCAGATCCTTACTTGTGAAAAAGGTCTTGGGCGTCAAAAGGATGGGAAGGGGGTGATATGATGGGCGTTTTAATGTTGTGACATTCCTTGTTCTATCCCAGTTCACCAATCCCTTTGCCCCTTTTTGCATGGACTATTCGACATCTCGGCACGTATGAAATACTCCGTCAAATACGTAGTACCCAGAATCACCAACAGAACTAGCACAGCACCCGAGAAAGCGCAAAAATGGACATTCCTTCTTCTTTCCCCTTATCCTTCAATTGCAATGTCGTGTTACTAAAATCTTAAAATATTCTGACTTTCGTTAAAAGCTGAGGCTGTAAAGAGGCACTCAGCATACACAAGGACAAAAACATGACAGCACACAAAATTACACTGGCCATAGTGCCAGTCGCCAGAGCCTCGTTCGTCTGCAAAATGCAGTCCAGGGTGTACTACGTGGAAGTGAGGTTGACAATTGGGTGTACTACGTGGAAGTGAGGTTGACAATTGGGTGTACTACGTGGAGGTGAGGTTGACAATTGGGTGTACTACGTGGAGGTGAGGTTGACAATTGGGTGTACTACGTGGTAGTGAGGTTGACAATTTGGTGTACTACGTGGAGGTGAGGTTGACAATTGGGTGTACTACGTGGAGGTGAGGTAGACAATTGGGTGTACTACGTGGATGTGAGGTAGACAATTGGGTGTACTACGTGGATGTGAGGTAGACAATTGGGTGTACTATGTGGAATTGAGGTTGACAATTTGGTGTACTACGTGGAGGTGAGGTTGACAATTGGGTGTACTACGTGGAGGCGAGGTTGACAATCGGGTTCACTACGTGGATGTGAGGTAGACAATCAGGTGTACTACGGGGAAGTGAGGTAGACAATTGGGTGTACTACGTGGAAGTGAGGTTGACGATTGGGTGTACTACGTGGAAGTGAGGTTGACAATTGGGTGTACTACGTGGAAGTGAGGTTGACAATTGGGTGTACTACGTGGAGGTGAGGTTGACAATGGGGTGTACTACGTGGAGGTGAGGTTGACAATGGGGTGTACTACGTGGATGTGAGGTAGACAATTGGGTGTACTACGTGGAAGTGAGGTTGACAATTGGGTGTACTACGTGGAGGTGAGGTTGACAATTGGGTGTACTACGTGGAGGTGAGGTTGACAATTGGGTGTACTACGTGGAAGTGAGGTTGACAATTGGGTGTACTACGTGGATGTAATGTAGACAATTGGGTGTACTACGGGGAGGTGAGGTTGACAATGTTGTGTACTACGTGGAAGTGAGGTTGACAATTGGGTGTACTACGTGGAAGTGAGGTTGACAATTGGGTGTACTACGTGGAAGTGAGGTTGACAATTGGGTGTACTACGTAGAAGTGAGGTTGACAATTGGGTGTACTACGTGGAAGTGAGGTAGACAATTGGGTGTACTACGTGGAACTGATGTAGACAATTGGGTGTACTACGTGAAAGTGAGGTAGACAATTGGGTGTACTACGTGGAAGTGAGGTTGACAATTGGGTGTACTACGTGGAGGTGAGGTTGACAATTGGGTGTACTACGTGGTAGTGAGGTTGACAATTGGGTGTACTACGTGGAGGTGAGGTTGACAATTGGGTGTACTACGTGGAAGTGAGGTTGACAATTTGGTGTACTACGTGGAGGTGAGGTTGACAATTGGGTGTACTACGTGGAAGTGAGGTTGACAATTGGGTGTACTACGTAGAAGTGAGTTTGACAATTGGGTGTACTACGTGGAAGTGAGGTAGACAATTGGGTGTACTACGTGGAAGTGAGTTTGACAATTGGGTGTACTAGATGGAAGTGATTTTGACAATTGGGTGTACTACGTGGAAGTGAGATAGACAATTGGGTGGAGTAGGTGGAAGAATCACCCCTTACACCCCCGAGGGCCTCTCATATGGAGCAGTGGTAGCCTCATTGCCTTGTAATTAAGGGGTCCCGGGTTCGATACCCGGTGGAGGCACAAGTGGTTCGGATCCCACTTTAAACTGTAGATCCAGTCGCGATTATGCTTACTGTGCATAAAGTGGTTTTAAAACACCAACTCAAACCTTACACCCCGGACCTACAGTTTAAAATAGGGTCCGAACCACTGGCGTACGCAGGATTTTTTCGGGTGGGCGGGGCTGTAATTGCAAATCTGGATATTTCATAACTAAATTCTGGTAAGGGGGGGGGGGGCAGTATAACATATTTCGTAATAAGCATTTCTAACCTCATTTTAAAATTACTAAACCCTAGCTTCCCCTTCTGTACGAGAAGCTTACTTACCTGAAAGGGGAAGGGGGGGGGCGACTTACAGGCCCACACTTTTTTATCGCTGAAATTCAAGAAACAATTTTGTCATTGAATCACTGCCTCATTTGGTCATTACATATGTGCAGTTATTTATTAATTATAATAATTACAAAAATTACAATCATTAATAAAAAATAATAGCCAATTATTGCATGAGTGTCGCACACATTTTTTACCATTGACGAAAACTCATAAAATGCATAATAATTTATCAATAGTGCTTCTTTGTTTCTGGAGGAGCATTTCTTTATTAATTACAATAATTACAAAAAAAAGATAATTGTCAACCAATTGTACACTGTCACTGGTATGAGTGACATAACACCTGATCAGCCCACCATGTGCATTTTTCCTCATATTTCCATTAAGATCTATGTTTTTATGAACAAAAGTATTACAGAAATATTGGGAACACTTTAGGGAACAATGCAATTTATTTTTAATTTTTTATAAAAACTTTCACCGTTGAAAAATCGAAAACAATTTAGGTGGTGGGCCCGACAGCCCCCTCGGGTAAGCAAGGCTGTAGCCCGGTTAGCTCACCCCTGCGTACGCCAGTAGTCCGAACCATTATGTGCCTCCACCGGGTATAGAACCCGGGATCCCTTGATTTAAGCGACGACGTTACCACTAGGCCATCGGGGAGGCATTAGCTTGTACAGTCGACGTCGTTTCATAGTGCCCTAAACGTATTAAGGTACCGTTTAGGTTACTAATCGCAATCGCTAAGTACCCTTATGGAACGGTCGTCTATCCACGTCAACCAGAAACTGCAAAGGATGCATAGATGAAATCTGGTGAATTAATAGATCTAACAAATCAGTCCGTCCTTCAGTCTGCCCGAAGGAGATAACTTGTTCTTCTTCTTTCTCTACCCCTTATGCCATTGCAGCGTCGTGGATGCCTCAACCCTCTGTTTCCATTCCTCTCGCTTCTTGGCAATCTTCTTTATTTCTTGGAGTGTCTTCCATCTTTGCCTTTCTAATGCCTCAACCCTCTGTTTCCATTCCTCTCGCTTCTTGGCAATCTTTATTATTTCTTGGAGTGTCTTCCATCTTTGCCTTTCTAATGCCTCAACCCTCTGTTTCCATTCCTCTCGCTTCTTGGCAATCTTCTTTATTTCTTGGAGTGTCTTCCATCTTTGCCTTTCTAATGCCTCAACCCTCTGTTTCCATTCCTTTCGCTTCTTGGCAATCTTCTTTATTTCTTGGAGTGTCTTCAATCTTTGCCTTTCTAATGCCTCAACCCTCTGTTTCCATTCCTCTCGCTTCTTGGCAATCTTCTTTATTTCTTAGAGTGTCTTCCATCTTTGCCTTTCTAATGCCTCAACCCTCTGTTTCCATTCCTCTCGCTTCTTGGCAATCTTTATTATTTCTTGGAGTGTCTTCCATCTTTGCCTTTCTAATGCCTCAACCCTCTGTTTCCATTCCTCTCGCTTCTTGGCAATCTTCTTTATTTCTTGGAGTGTCTTCCATCTTTGCCTTTCTAATGCCTCAACCCTCTGTTTCCATTCCTCTCGCTTCTTGGCAATCTTCTTTATTTCTTAGAGTGTCTTCCATTTTTGCCTTTCTAATGCCTCAACCCTCTGTTTCCATTCCTCTCGCTTCTTGGCAATCTTCTTTATTTCTTGGAGTGTCTTCCATCTTTGCCTTTCTAATGCCTCAACCCTCTGTTTCCATTCCTCTCGCTTCTTGGCAATCTTCTTTATTTCTTCGAGTGTCTTCCATCTTTGCCTTTCTAATGCCTCAACCCTCTGTTTCCATTCCTCTCGCTTCTTGGCAATCTTCTTTATTTCTTGGAGTGTCTTCCATCTTTGCCTTTCTAATTCTTCCACCTTATCCTCATATGTCTTCCTTGGTCTGCCCCTCGGCCTTCTTCCTTCTGGTCTTGCCTTCCAGAACTGCTTGGGTCTCCTTTCCTCTTTGGTTACGTGTCCAAACCATTTCATCTGTCTTTTCATGAGATAATTTTCAATTGATGTTTGCTCCAGCTCTTCACTCTCTCTATCTCTTCTTGTTTTCTCCTCCAAGAACAAAGGAAAGGGAGAAAGAAGGAAAAAGAGAAGGAAAGAAAAAGAAGGAGAGCAAGAAAAAGGGATAGAAAAGAGAAGAAAGGGACAAGAAAAGAAAAGGAAGTGAAAAGGGGGTAAAGGAAAGAAAAAGAAAAGAGAAACAATGGAAAAGCTATTTCTTTCTTTCCTTCTCTCTCTCTCTCTCTCTTCCTCTCTCTCTCTCTCTCTCTCTCTCTCTCTCACAATTCGAAGACAGCGAAAGAGAGAGAGAAAAAGATAGAAAGAGAGAGAGAGAGAGAAAAATATATTATTTTCTTTCTCTCTCTCTCTCTCTCTCTCTCTCGTCTCTCTCCCTCTCTCTCTCTCTCTTTTTCATCTTTCTCTCTTTCCTTCTATCCATTTTCCATCTCTCCTTCTTTCCTTCCTGTTCACTGCCAAACTTTTCCGGTGGCGGCGCCACCCCCGTTGTGTCCCTAAATAATTTCGTTCGCCATTTGGTTACCCTAAGCTTTACATTGGAGCTCGATGGGATGGCTATTCAGACGTTATTTTCAATGAAGGTAAGAATTTCTCGTGTAAATCGATAATAGAAATGGGTTTAGCAAATCTTTAAGATAATGTAGCCAGTCATAAGTTTCCGAACATTACATTCTCCTGAACCTAAGAATTAATATATTAAAACGCAACGGAATGTTTGCGAAAACGAGCTAAATATAGTACGTTTATGCACAAAGAACACTAAACTTGACGTCATTTGGGTCGTCTCTAGCTGCCATTGGTCGATAATACAAAAAATTAGATTTTTACACTACGCTTTGGTTTTCTCTGGTTGCGAGCATGTGTAATTCAATGGCGGGTAGGAATCGAAGAAACACCCAAAATTATAAGAAAAAAATGTATTAAGTGCGTAAATGCATGATATATATATTATTATACACTATGACTGATATTATGCCCTATCCGATAATTTAATATTAACGTATGTTTTCATTGTATTAAGTAGATATTCTCCCCTCGTATTTTCGTCCTTCTTTTTCTTGGTAACAAATTTTAAAATTATAATAGCTGTAAATAAGATAGCCCTAGAGGTTGCGAGACATGAAACAAGAAAAAAGATTTATTGTAACAACTGTTCTTGACAATAAATGACACAGCACTTATTATTAAAGTATCATGTTTCGACATGTTCTGAGGTTAAGATGAAATTAAACTTGCAATTTAATGTAATAGCAACACGTTCTGCATCAAATTCCCCATGTATTTATATGGGAGAACAATTGCCGATTGTGGACACAACAGAGGTGCTGCCACCTACAATAGTTTGCTTTGACCAGGCCCATTGGTAATATGCATTATTTCCTTCTCGGACGCGATTTGAGACTTCTGGCTCTATCTTTTCATTTTGATGAAGTGTTGTTCCAAGGTATTCATAACTTGGGACCTGCTCGAGCTGATTTCCATTACAGTTTATGCTTATGTTTCCTACTTCATCTTCTGTTCTGCTCATCTTCATTACTATACTCTTACTTACATTAACCATCATTCCTTTTTCCTTTAATGTTTCTGTCCATTCTAGTACCGCACTTTCTAACTTTCCCTGTGTTTGCAATAAGTACTATAGCGAGAGGTAACAACCAATAAAAATTGACCTGCGCGACACCTCGTAAACCAATAAAGGTGAACCTCTAAAACCGGGATCGCCAAACCGTGGATCACGAGCTATCGGTTGTCGCAGTGGTAGCGTCGTCGCCTTGTAATCAAGGGGTCCCGGGTTCGATACCCGGTGGAGGCACATAGTGGTTCGTATCCCACTTTAAACTGTAGGTCCAGTCCCGATTAGCCTTACTGTGCACAAAGTGGACTTAAAACACGAACTCAATCAACGGAGATACTTTTCAATTGCTCGTGAAATGTTGGCTACACACTCCATGTTGTGGCAAAGAAAACTGGCAACGTCGCTTCATACTGATGCACCCCCTCCCACCATACACACTATAGGCGGCGGACAGTAGTGTTGATATTTCGATAAGTATTGTATTTTGGATTTTTGATCGCGTCCAGCTTTTGCTAATCGCGACGATGAGGATGAGTAAAGATATGATAAAATTGATGAAGGAACGCTCACAAACAACTATGCCAAAACCGGGATTCTAACCAGGTACCCCTGTCTTTGACTCCGCGGCGGAGGTTGGCTGTTTCAACTTTGAAGCAAGACCCTGGAAAATACATAAAATGCATTTCGTGTACTTTGTACTCCGTGTAAAGTTTTTCGGATAATAAGTCTATCTGTACATATGGAATAAATTTAATATCCACTGTTTGATAATATAACACTAATGGTTTCTTTTTTCTTAAATTTTAGGAACCTCCCTCGCCGAAGAAAGGAGATTGTCTTGAAGTCTGTAAGTATATGGACAATTAAGATAATATTCATGGATATTAAATTCAGAGATTTAAACTGTGAGATTTCTTAGACATTATATCTAGCTATCTGTTGAATCTTATTACAAATTGGCCAAGGATCCTAGAAAAAGGTTATACTAACGAAATACAGAAATGGCTGATTTTGTGCTCCATTTTTATTGCCAGATATTTATTTATCCCAATCTTCTATTAGGCAGGAATGTAATGAATTCTAACTATAGTGTAAAATGAACTTGGAGTTGAACGGCATTGGGAGTGTCACTATTCATCTTAGCGACCCCGACAACTGTAGATTCCACACTAATATCGGTCGTTTTTTTATTTTTCACCCCTAGGGGTGCCAGGGTGTCATACCCCCACAGTATTTCTTGGAAGATTGCAAGTCATATGTGTAACAAGTTTGGTTGAAATTGCTCCAGGTGTTCGAGAGTTATGCCGGAACAAACATACATACACACATACATCCATTTAATATATTAATTTGTGTTGACAATATTGCAAATCACTCAGCCTGTATATGTTTTGTTGGTAGTTTTTCTTCGGTTTTTTGACCTCTCTATGTTATCGGCGACGATGAGGATGAATGGAGAATTGATTATGGATTATCTGAGAATTTGACTAATCGCGACGACAAGGATGAAAATGATAAGATTAAACTGGTGAAAGGACAATCACAAATACATGGACAAGACACAACACATGTACTGTGAGTTCAGGCGCCTCTGCCTCGTTGCCCTGCAGCAATTCAGTCCAAGGTGTATTACGTGGAAGAAAGGTTGACATTTGAAATTCTTCACAAAAGGTTACCTTAACAACCGGAGATTTCGTGAATGAATATAACAGTGCAATATGCATGATAGGACGATACAACACCAAGGTTTAGTACCGCGTTACGCTAACCACTCAAATATGACAGTAGTCTGTGGCTAGCGCTTTCAAGCGTTTTGTACTGACTGCCAAATTAAGCAAATAAATGTGGGTTTGCCAATATTTTGTTCTATTATATTTCAAATATACAGTCATACTGCGTAAATATTTAGATTTACAATGTTTATCGCTTACTTATGTGTTAGTTGTGTTCGGTTATAAGTCCACTAGGACTAGGCCCACAGTTTAAAGTGGAATCCGAACCACTATATGCCCGGGACCCCTTGATTACAATGCGACGACGGGAGTCGCTTACTCGCTTACATTATTCCGATAAAGTGCGCGTTGCAACGTGCCGAGAAGCATATGGGAGACGTGGAGGTAGGGCCTCACGCTGTAACAAAGTCTGCCAGTTGTAGAGGTGATATGATGAGCACCACGCTTCAGCTGCTTTGATTGATTTATTTGCTATATTTTACTTCGCTTTTTGTGCCACTTTTTTTTGGCTAATTTGCAAAGATGGGGTGAGTGATGATATGATGAAATTGATGAATGGACATTCACAAACATCCATGTCCAGGCCGGGATTCGAACCCGGAACCCCTGGTGTGATAGCGTGATGTGCTAACCACTCCGCCACGGGGGCCGGCTCAGCTGCTTTGATCCCACACCGTTGCCCAGGTACCTTTTCATTACAAGCTGCCGCCTCGGTAGTATGGCTCTGTCGACTTTCGATCTCGACACCAAAGTGGTCTTCCCGATGGCGTAGTGGTAACATCGTCGCCTTGTAATCAAGGGGTCCCGGGTTCGATACCCGGTAGAGGCACATAGTGGTTCGGATCCCACTTTAAACTGTAGGTCCAGTCCCGATTAGCCTTCCTGTGCTTACAGTGGACTTAAAACACCAAATGAATCAATCAATCGACACTGAAGTTCCCGGGTTCGAGTCCCAGTCTGGACGTTGTTGTTATTTGTGAGCGTCCTTTCAATTTGATCGAATCGTTCCTCATCCTCATCGTCGCGATTAATCATGTGGCAGAAAGGCGGCGATAAATAATAAAAATTGAAATACAAATTCCACTTATTACATTCTGTGAATTTAGTTAACACTAGAATTGTGTTCTTTTATTAATAATGAAGAACTTAGAGTAAGCAGTGAGTGCCACACGCATTTGCAAAATATCGGAATTAAGAGAGAAACGTACGTCCTTAGAGACATGTACAAATCTATAACTTTTGATTCTAGTTATAAATGTTGGGCCATGTCTTGTCAAAAGGCTGTTTTAATTCCTCTTTGTGCACTGTTAGACTAATCGGGAATGGACCTACAGTTTAAAGTCGGATCCGAACCGCTATGTGCCTCCGTCGAATTCAGGACTTCTTGATTACAAGGCGTCAACGTTGCCACTAAGCGATCGGTTGATTCATTTTTGTTCATTTTACTTCGCCTCTTCTGCCACTTTTGGCTAATCGCGAAAATATGAATGAGTGATTATATGATGAAATTGATGAAGAGACACTCACAAACATTCCTGCCCAGGCTGAGATTCGAAACCGGGATTCCTGGCGTCGTAGCGCGATGTGCTAACCACTACGCCACGGAGGCCGGCCGCTACTTGATCGGAGAGGCCCACCTGGTTATATCGCTACATAGTTAGTTTCATTTTTCATTTTAATTTTGCGTATCCATTCGTCTCTCCTAGTATTTTGCAGTTACAGACCAAGGGCTGGAACACCCTTAAATGCGAGCTAGGCCAGGCCCTGCATGTAATAAAAGTTTGTACCCTTCTGGTTAAAATGTAATATTTCCAGTGTGTCTGAGGGGAAAAAATTGTATTTGTGAATATAATGCTGAAATCGAGTTGCGATCATTGACCTACCAATGATGACGGCGCTTGTAAATGTTCTCTCCGAAGGCCTTGTATATGAGAAGGCGTTGGTCTGGCTCACATAAAGAAAAATCTCTGTTAAGTCATTGCTTTTCATAACCGATATTCTTGTCTCTCTTCAGGCAGAGCAGAACATCGACGCTCTCCCAGAATGAAGAGGAACCAGATGCGCGATTACATGCACGACAAGATAGATAACTACGTGTACGGGAAGGACCCTGATAAATACATGAGCATACGGGTTTATTCCAAACGGTAAGTTTTGGTTTGTACATAGTAGATTGGATGCAATGATTACATTTTACCTTCGGTAAAATATATAATATAAGTTTCTACAATTGAGATTAGGGTGGATAAAGAATCAGGATTTTTCTTTAAAAAATAGATATGCTCAATTTTGAATTGAGCCGAGGTAGCTCAGTTGGTAGAGGACTTGGCCATCAAGTGGAAGACCCGGGTTCGAATCAGGTGACCTTGACCAGGAATTTTTCCAGTCATTTCCCTCTTTCTGCGCAGTTTCAGTTTACTTTGCATCATAGAAACCGCAGTGATGAAGTGGATAGAGTGTCTGAATGCCATGCGGGAGACCCGGATTCGATATCGGAGTGAGTGATTTCAGGTGGGAAGTTTTCACATTGTTCCAGCATGGAGCGGCTATGGGTTTCAATTAAATAGGTACTAGGAGAATAAAGATGTCCGCAGCGTGGTGCTAATCACATCACCACCATAAATAGTCGAGTTGGTTTATGTGTGGGGCTCTACTTCCACACCCCGAAATGCCTTCATTATACAGGGTGTTCGTAAAGTCACCTAACCGAGACTTCGAATGTATGTAACTTTTGTACAGAAAGCGACAGAGACATGAACCTGGACGTTTTTTTTAATGAATCTCAAACCTCAATAACTCAGAAACCCGGGCATTTTATGTGATTTTCAACAATCTGAATCATTTTTTTTGGTCTTACTATACATGTGTTATACATCAATTCAAAATAAAGACAATTTTTTTGCCTACACGATAAAAAAGAAACAATTAGAATCTGTGCATTCTTGCGTGTGCTAGAGATGTTCAACATAGTCCTTGTTTTTCATATAATGAAAAAATCCGTACTTGTAATACTAAACATATCTACCCTTAGTATGAAACACAGGCGGTGTGCAAGTAAATAACTCATTACAAGTAAATAAATAAGTGTTCCATTTCTTTCGATATTTCAAGTAAATACATTGGTCAAGTGTATGAGCGCCCATAGGAGTTTTCTCAAGCGGGGCTCTTCAAGATTCTCAGCGGGCTCTTCAAGATTCCACATGTAGAGTAGACTGAAATGGACCCTATCATCAACATAAAAAGTAATGTTACCATACTAAATTGCATTAGCCAGGAAGGGGAGCTCGAGCACCCCCTGCCCCCATATGGGCACCCATGGTCAAGTGTACGTATGTGTGTGTGTGAGTGATAATAAAGCACTAAAAATATAGACCTAGTACTGCAATCAATGAAATGAATGTGCTTTCCATTCAATGAGAAGACGTTTCAAAATTTCACCACCAGGGTACAGCACAATGCAGAGGCATACCAAAAGAACTCCCAGGAACATTCTGCAAGTGATATTGCCCGTACTAAGCACGTGCATGGGACACTTGCCATATTCAAGATGCTCGTGCATAGCACAAGTATGGGATTCAATATGTTAAACATTAAACAAGAAAATTATTATACGTGAACGTTCAGTATGGGAGGGCCTCCCCGATGGCGTAGTGGTAACGTCGTCGGTTTGTTCGATGCCCGGTATAGACACATGGCATAGTGGTTCAGATCCAACTTCAAACTGTAGGTCCAGTCCCGATTAGCCTTTCTGTGCATAAAGTGGACTTAATCAAGCAAATCTAGAGTTGAAATTTATCGTACATACAGATTAACTTACCTAACTCTTGTACCACAAATTTCTCATTCATCTGGACATTGATTGCATTCAGATGTCGTGTACACTTGGTACTGCCCTCTGACACGACCAATGTTGCCAGTACTCTCGTTATTTCGAAAAAAAAACACGTTTTAAGAATATGTCATAAAAGACCCTATAAATCGTCTGTAATGCATAAAATACGTAAACATTTATTGTTCTTTTATCAATTCGATAAATACCCACACAGATTTCACAGCTGCCTTTTATCCATGTTTGCGTTTTCTTCATACAAAAACTTTTCTACACCTTAGTAAATTTTTCTCCATGCTGAACGTTCATGTAGAGAATCATTTTCTTGTTTATAGTTTACGAAATACCACATTGACAAAGTTAATACGCAGCGAAAACTTCATGTCTATCGCTTTTTTGTACAAAAGTTACATACGTTCTAAGTCTAGGTTGAAAGACTTTTCAGACACCCTGTACGTATATTCATGTTCTGCAACTTGAAATCAATTTCATACAATATGGATCTCTATGTTCATATTAGATAAGGAGACAAGAGTGCAAAGTGACCATACGTGCTAAAGCGTCTCAAAATTAACTCTGTCTATGTTCAGATTGCACCATAATGGGGGGAGGGGGGGACATATAATTCATTGCAATGTATTGTTTAATTCTGTAAAGGATATTTATTACTTCTGCGAAACTGAACTTTACTTTCATTTTCGTTTTAGCATTCAAACGGAAGCGGAAAAAGATAAATATTGTATTGGCAAGGAGTTCCACTCTCCTGATTGCGGTCGTGCTGAATTCACTAATCTTTTCAACAGACCAGACGCCAAAGTGAAGATTTTCATTCCGGAATACGAGTTACCAACAAGAGATATTATGATTGACGGTTTCGAATATATGAGAAGGAGTAAGTATGTATTTCATTTTAAAATCTCAAACAGTTCTGTCCATCTGTTGGTGCGTAAATTGGTTAAAATGTAAACTCATTTTTCTGTGATTTGCATATTTTTTTCGAAGAGATATCCGTTCAGAGAAGTAAGAATAGATTATAAGTATACATTATGTGTGTACACATCAAAGACGCTGAAAGACGAAGAGATGCAACTTTCTTTCATATATATCGAGGAGTATATTTTCGCTGCTGCCATCTGCGTCAAGGTGCGAAACTAGTTACAAGCAGAATTCAATGTTTGAGAGTGATTATCACATACAAGGTCTGCCAATAAAGTACATCACATCTGTACGCGCATTCTAACGTCTCATGAAACCCACCTATATATTCATTATACCGGAAGGTGTGCCTGGTTTGCTTAAATATAGAAATATTCCTATTAGATTAATTAGATATAATAGAAACAAAACACCATTTCAGGCATGCAAGCAAAACAAAAAGAGAAGTATGAAAACTTGAAATTTTTCGTCAATTTCGATATTTTTCATAAAATTTCCATTTTCACCGAAAATTGGACATGGTTTTATCATGTTTAAGTTATGGTTTACTGAAATTCTGGTTTAAAACTTTGGTTTATCGGTGGTGAACACGGCAACATTGATAACACGTCATTGCTATGGTTCGAGTCCTCATTCGAACGCCAGTTCGATAACGCAACCGCAACCTCACGTTCTGAAATTTCTAAAGGAACTGAGTTAGCAACATCTTATTTACTCCACGTGGACTTGACAAGTACCGTCAATTCCTAAAACGGACGCTATCGGTGGGAAAGGTTTGAGGGAAGGATTTACTGGGTTCCACGTGGACTTGACTTACGGTTGTCAAGGGGAAAACTGATCTTTCGGAACTATCTTTGAAGAGGCGTTCCAATGAGGACTGGGACCATACCAGGTTATACTTTCCAGCTGACCGTTCTTTAAAAATTACACACTCTGTTTCAGAATATGTCGAGGGAGGGTACGACTTGATTGTCGTGGATTGGTACAATTTTGCCGAACTTGTTGGGATCTCGATACCACCCCTCTTCGCCGTTATGGTAGGGAACTACACGGCCAACTGCTTGGACGCCCTGGTCAGACACACCGTGCTCACTCCTTCAAAGATCCACATCATTGGCCACGGCACGGGAGCCCACATCGCTGGCGTCGCTTCATCGGCCATGAAATCCGGTTGCGTTGAACGAATTTCAGGTAAGTTGGCGACTTTACGGTTATTCTATACTGGAAGTGTGAGAGAGGAATCCAGGAATTTGCTTGTTCAGAATCTATACTCTTGTCTCGGGAATATTTGTAGCAAGGGCGCGCATAACGGAAGGGCAGGAGGAGGAAGCGAGTTGGTGGAGTGAAGCGGTACGCTGCTGGTAGCTGCACTCGCTCCCCCTCTCACGAGTTCATTGGTCGAGCCTTCTCGAATCACTAGTTGCGCAGAGACCAGGTTTCGTTCGCTCGCTTCGTATATTCCCGGGACAGACTGTAGGTACTTGGTTATTCAGAGTCCAAGTATTTAATTATTCAGATTCGAGATATTTGATTATTCAGATTTCAAATATTTGATTATTCAGAGATGAAGTATTTGATTATTCAGATTTCAAATATTTGATTATTCAGAGATGAAGTATTTGATTATTCAGAGTTCAAGTATTTGATTATTCAGAGTTCAAGTATTTGATTATTCAGAGTTCAAGTATTAGATTATTCAGAGTTCAAGTATTTGATTATTCAGAGTTAAAGTATTTGCTTATTCAGAGTTAAAGTATTTGCTTATTCAGAGTCCAAGTATTTGATTATTCAGAATCCAGATATTTGATTACTCAGAGTTCAAGTATTTGATTATTCAGAATCCAAGTATTTAATTATTCAGATTCGAGATATTTGATTATTCAGATTTCAAATATTTGATTATTCAGAGATGAAGTATTTGATTATTCAGAGTTCAAGTATTTGATTATTCAGAGTTCAAGTATTAGATTATTCAGAGTTCAAGTATTTGCTTATTCAGAGTTAAAGTATTTGCTTATTCAGAGTCCAAGTATTTGATTATTCAGAATCCAGATATTTGATTACTCAGAGTTCAAGTATTTGATTATTCAGAATCCAAGTATTTAATTATTCAGATTCGAGATATTTGATTATTCAGATTTCAAATATTTGATTATTCAGAGATGAAGTATTTGATTATTCAGAGTTCAAGTATTTGATTATTCAGTGTTCAAGTATTTGATTATTCAGAGTTGAAGTATTGATTATTCAGAGTTGAAGTATTGATTATTCAGAGTTCGGGTATTTCATTATTCAGGGTTCAAGTATTTGATTATTCAGAGTTAGAATATTTGATAGTTCAGAATAAAAAATCAGAGTTAAAATGCTTCATTATTCAGAATCTATGTAGTTGATTATTAACAATTCTAGTAGGGGCTAATACTTTATTCATAATCGAGATATACGATCATTCATAATTCAAGTATTTGATTATTTTACGCTCTCGAACAGAATTAATAAAATTTAAAATGCGGGTAAACGTTGTGAACTTCTGAACAATAGCAGTTGTCGATGCTTTTAAAAGAGCACCGCAATGCTCAAAACGACAAACTACTAGACCGTAGTCCCACCTGGTGGCTAAATTCAAATGTGTTTTTTCAGCTCTGGACCCGACCGGAGAGATCTACAAATCCTCGTACAATGACTTGGCTCTCGAATCGTCGGAAGCCATATCGATGGATGCCATCCACTCGGACCCCGTCCAACGAGGGAATCCTTACGGGATAGGGGTTCCTCACGTCATCGCTGATTTCGACTTCATCGTGGAGAAAGACCCTTATAACGTGATGTCCGCCTTGGATTTCTACCAGACGATGAAACGTAAGTATTTCTACAGCTATTTACATTTCAACAGGCGGGCGAAGATCATGATCTTTTGCAGTGGCGTTTCGAAGGGAGGGTTGGTGGGGATCATAAAACCAGTATTCCTAAAAAAAAAGTAACGTCATAGGTATACTATGTCACAGGTATCTCTGGAGTAGGCTAACGAAAAGAAGTCTCTGCACAAGTAGTGTCGCGAGACGGCTCCACCAATGAACACGTGAGAGGGAATGGGATTGCGTGGAGGGGGAAAGCGACTGAAGTTACCAGCCTTCGCAGCAGTATGTACTGCTCCCCACCTAGGCTTTTCTCCAGAGATAGTTGGGACAGACTATAGGAAAAGATGGCAAAATGATAACTAACTAGTAAAGAAAAAGTTCACATACCACCCCTTTCGAAAAACTTAGACACGCCACTGATCTTCTGATTCTAACCATCGAAGAATCTGAAACTTTTTACCGATGTCAGAATAAGGTTATTTTTTTTATTTTTTTTTTACGTATAGAAATATATTTTGAGAGGGGGATTCAAACCAAGCGTCCCAGAAATAATAACAAAAAAACAATGATAATAATAACATAAATGTTCACATTAATACGTTAATATAATTTGTAGGTCTATTGATAGTAAATGGATTAACATTGTATTGTTATTACTACATGAATAGATAAAAAGACTGTATAAGAATCGAAATATAACAGGACATACACCTAGTCTTATCATAAATACTGTCACAAAGTTTTAAGTAAATTGACACAAAATGCTGAGAGATATTTTAATATCCTAATAACATTACTGAAATGGATGCATGAGAAATCAAAATCACAAATCATTATTCAAAATAGCCACGCTTAGCACGCACACATTCCGTAAGTCTTTGTGGCCACGCATCAATTGAATTACGCAACACATCGACTGGAAAATGAGCAACTGCCTTCAGAAGAGACCGCTTTAAACTTTCAATATTGGGATGTCTCTTCTTGCAAGCCATTTCCTGAAGCATAGACCACAATTTGTAGTCCAAATGGTATAGGTCCGGACTTGCAGAAGGCCAATTCGAAGTGGAAATTAAGTCTGGTACATTTGCCTCCAGCCACTGCTGTGTTGTTCGGGCCTTATATGCTGGGGCTGAATCCTGCTGGAAGCTCCAGTTCTGCCCATGCAAGAGAGTGTTGTTGACATTCTTGACTAGTCTCTCAAGCACTGTCTGCTGGCACACTTTGGCTGATGTTTTTACCCCTTTTTCACAAAAATGGAGCGTGCCCTCATAGCAAATGTTCCAGACTTCATTTCCACTTCAGATTGGCCTCCTGCAAGTCCGGACCTATACCCTTTGGACTACAAATTGTGGTCCAAGCTTCAGGAGATGGCTTGGAAGAAGAGACACCCCAATATTGAAAGTCTAAAGCGGTCGGCCTCTTCTGAAAGCAGTTCTCATTTTCCAGTCGATGTGTTGCGTAATTCAATTGATGCGTGGCCACAAAGACTTACGGAATGTGTGCGTACTAAGGCATCACCTTCTCAAACTGGAGAAAGCCGAATGGCTTTTTCTAGTCACGTGAGCGACGTCATCATCTGTAGGCAAGACAGCCGCCATGTTTGATTTATTTGGTAGGAGTAATGTTGGATCTTTTTTAGCGAATGTGGAATTGCAATGCAATTTTAAGAACTGCAACGAAGTATAAGTGAATTGGGAGCGTTAAAGGAATATGGTCTATAAGTGTTGTGTTCCGAATTGTAGAGGAAATTATGATGAGATCGGTAAGACTAATGTACGTATTTAGATTTCCTCAAGACGTTACTGAAAAAGATAGATGGATTAGGGCAATTCCACGTAATTGTGTCTCTACGATCAACTCCAGGGTAAGTAACACCGACTTTATACTTATAAATAAACGAGAGAAATAGTTTAGTTCATAATGTAAATATTTAATGTGCACGAAATAGGCATTTAACATACTTTTAGATTTGGTCAAGTTTTACTTGTTTCTTGAAAATCATTTTTAATCACCAGTATCGAATTGGTAAATGTAACCAAGTTTATTTCTTTAGAAATGTCAAATAATTTAACTTGAATTACCATATTTAGTTAACGTTACATAGTTGTTTATCGTTGCAAAATGAATTGTTCAACGTTATAAAATATTGTCATATCTGCCAAAGCAGTCTACTGCTTCGACAACATGTTCTTCATGGAAACGTCTATATAATTTATACAAATGTTCAGTTTCAAAGCATGCTTAAGGAAAGAAAACTATAGAAGTGAGCAAGATTGAAAAATATGAACATTTATATTCTTATTTTTAGCTCACTTTAGTGCTTCTTTAGGTTAATCGGAGATAATGGAAGGCAAGTTGGAATTTAGGTTGTGCATTGAGATACAAAGTACATTGTGTAACAACAAGCACTTTGATGGAATGTTTCCTTGTATAATTATACAAGAATATATTGTTTGTGTATCAAATAAACGTTTTCACACAAAAAGCATACTTTTTACCGAGCTATGTGAATAAGCGAACATAGTCATTAAGTTTAAATTGGTTTTTCTTTAGTATATTTAATCAAATTCTTTACTTACATGTGTATAAATTATTTTGACTGTACCAACTTTTATGTGACAGTTTTTCTTGGTATTCCTAAACAAATTGATTTAGACATTTTTACTGATGTTTAGTTATTGAAACAAATAAATCGCCAAACTCTCAACCTAACCTTTTTCGTTAGTCTAAGCAAATATTTTTTCTCTGTACCAATCGTAACCTGAATCCTTAAACCGTTTTGTAAAAAGTATTGGTTCAAAATTAAAAAAAAATGTACAGCTACTAGTATTCAGACTTGCTGATGTCATGTTTGATTTTTGTTATTTAGCGTCGCTTTTCTACAATTTTTGGTTAATGGCGACGATGAGGACGAATGACGATATGATAAAATTGATGTAGCACTCACAAAGAACATCCGTGCCCCGGTCGGATTCGAACCCCGGATCCTCTGGCGTTGTAGCGCGCTATGCTAACCTCTCAGCCACCGAGGTCGGCTCTGATGTCAGGTGACCTCCAGGAGAGAATATTTTTTCCTTTCAACAAAAGTATTACATGTCTGCTTGAGGACAGGATAAGTAACTAAATACTGTAGATGTGTATTGTTAATAAATTGTAAGAGCTTTCCCAGTTTAATTCTATGCTGGTGAAAATGAATGTCATACTCGCCTATGTTCTTTTTACTGCCAATTCCTGGCATTTTTAACTCTCTACACACTAAACTTTTTTGCTGTTTGCCTTATTTAATTGTTGAAAAAATAATTGAGTGTTGGTACTACAAAGTGCTATCTGTCGTCGTCTTTTCATGAACAGAAAGACAATGAAATAATAATAATGAAAGTGCTAGCGATGCTTCTGTGAGTTTATTAATTGGTTAGCAACTTGACGAATTTCCTCTGAACGTAACATGCGGGGTTAAACTTATTCTATTTGTTCTTACTTTTTTTTACAAAAACTGTAACGAGTTTTATGTAAAACTTAAAAATATTACGGATAATATTTCACAAATACACGCAGTTTTTTTTTAAAAATTTCCACCAGGAAGTTTGTAAAGATTTTCAACATGAATTTGTGTGATATTAGGGATTTTTTTGTGGTGGCCATAGTGGCTTCTTGAACAAAAAATGGTGTAAATATTCAATATTTTCTTCTATCTCTTCTAACTATATTTTCTGAGAGTAAATGTTAAAAACAAACTTCCTCTGAGCTTCCAGTCCTTCCTAAAAGAAACAAACGAACTTAAATTCTTTACGATAAAATATTGTCTTCCTTGTACAGCGTTAAGATGATCGCCTCCAGATGATGACGTCAGGACTGAGCGCTGTGGCCTGAGTCTCTAAGATGGTCTTGACTAAGGGCGGCCTTTATGAATATTGATTTGTGATTTTGATTTGTCATGCATCCATTTCAGTAATGTTATTAGGATATTAAAATATCTCTCAGCATTTTGTGTCAATTTACTTAAAACTTTGTGACAGTATTTATGGTATATATTTATATATATATGAGGGCAAATCAATAAGTCGGTTCAACGATTTTTTTTCACAGCAATTTATTTATCAAACAAGACGACAATAGGTGTGCAGGAGTAGCAGTTCGTTACTTATTTTTCTACATATCCACCATCGACGGCAATGCATTTTTCCCACCGTGACACCAATAAGGATATGCCAGTGGCATAGAACGTCGTCGGCTGTTGCTGCAACCACTGCCGCACACGTTGCACTCCACGATCAGACGAGAAGTGCTGGCCAGACAATGCCTTCTTCATAGGGCCAAAGAGGTGATAATCAGAGGGCGCCAGATCTGGACTGTATGGCGGATGTTCCATGATTTCCCAGCCGTACCGAGCGATTTTTTTGACAAGTTCACAGGTCGTCCTGACCATTCCTCGTCCGTGACACTGAACCGCTGACACCAAATCCCAATGGCTTACGACGCAGGACGTCGTCCCCATACACCAGCTTCATCCTCGCGTGAATCTCCGTCGGTGCCTTGCCTTCAGCCCAGAAGAACCGCACCACGGAACGATGCTCCTCGACACTGCTGCCATCTGTGGCAGAGACAAAGGAACATTACAAAATCACTCATTGTGACCTCGGGTCGGATGACATTTTCAGTACCCAAAAGTTCACCTTGGTGTGATTATCCAATCCTCTGCAAAAAAATCTTCGAACAGACTTACTGATTTGCCCTCGTATATATAATGCTAGATATAGTAGAAAAGACTCTCCATAGATATAATAACAATAAATTTGGAATAACATTTGTGTGTTTTCATTTATTTTATAATAATTATTTCCAGTATTCATGTTTATCAACTGCATGACCTCCCTTAACAAAACATTCTGGCGATATTACTAAACGCTGCGACATATAGTGAATAAATTACGTGTGATTATCTTGATGTGAACGATTACAGTAACTTTAGATATTAAATACCTCTTTATGTTATTATTTTGACAGCGGGATGGCTCCACGATGTGGCCTACTGGTATTGGGGAAGGTCAATCCAAGCCAACCTCACAGTGGCGTATGTGTGTGAAGCTACCCATTGGAAGTGGAAGAACCACGTATGCGACGACTGGCAGAAGAACCTCATAATTGGAGAGCACCGATCTGAATAGTAAGTATACAATTTAGCAGTGGCGTGCGGTGGGTTTTATCCTTGGGGTGGCAGCCCCAGAAAAATTAAGTCAAAAATCCTAAAGGCCTCTCTTCCCTTAACATTAGTGGTTATTTGAAGGCGAAAGGTGGTCTTTCTTTGCAAACAGATTAGTCCTTTCCTTTCAATGTTTGCAAAAGTTATTTTCCGATCGATAATCTTTATCAGGGTATCTACCAAAAAAACAAATCCAAAATTCTTGACTTTTTCATTACTTTTTCTTAACCTTTACGTAACATTTACTTAATCGCCCGATCGTCGTGGCCTTGTAATCAAGGGGTCCCGGGTTCGATTCCCGGTGGACGCACATAGTGGTTCGGATCCAACTTTAAACTGTAGGTCCAGTCCCGATTAGCCTTACTGTGCATAAAGTGGACTTAAACACCAAATCAGTCAATCAATCAATAGTTACAAAATTTAGAAAATATATTTTTTTATTCAACAAAAAGAAAACCCATCACAAGGTCGGTTAAGATGAAAACTGAATCTGTACTTTGACAAGAGATTTAGACTTGCTTTAATTATTAATGCATGTAAAAATTAATGCTTCAGACTTCATCCTGGATGGGGAATGGCCACATTACTTTATTTAATATTTTAACAAAACTTCACTGACACAAGAATATGATTCTTAAGAAACAAAGTATACGAGGTGTGGCTAGAAAAAACCGGTCTGTTGCTACAAAATCCTTTAATGTTTTTTTTTCTACAATACGAACATTATCTCCTTCAAAGTACTCGCCTGCACTATCGATACACCTCTCCATACGAATCTTCCATTGCTGGAAGCAGTGCTGGAAATCATTTTCTGAAACCATGTTCATGACCTCCGTCGCTTTTGTTTTCATAGATTCTACGGTCGTAAATCTGGTTCCTTTCAGTGCTGATTTGAGTTTTGGGAATAAAAAAAGTCGCACGGAGCGAGATCCGGGGAATAGGGTGGATGTTCTAACAGTGGGAACCCTTGCTTGGCATAAAAAAAAGCATTGACTGACAATGTCGTGTGGGCAGGTGCATTGTCCTGATGAAGAATCCATGACTTGATTTTCCACAAATCAGGTCGTCGTCGTCACAAAGGGTTGGAAGCACAGTAATGTAATAATGTTGGTTGTCAATTTGACCTTTGGGTATCCAATTAACGTACAAAATCACACGGATGTCGAAAAAACAATCATCATGGCTTTGAATTTTGATTTACTTTCTTTTGTTGTGGCGAACTCGGACTCTTCCAATGCATTGATTGAGGTTTGTATTGAGGATCGTAGGTGAAAAACCAAGATTCGTTACAGGATATCACTCTCTCTCTAAGAATGTAGGGTCTGTTTCAATGTTTGTTAAAATGTCACCAAAAATATTCACTTGAGTGTCCTTTTGTTCCACTGTCAGTCAGGTTTCGTGGCATCAATTTCGAACACACTTTTTTCATGTTGAAACTTTCGTGTAAAATCTGACGAACACTTTGTCAATTTCTGTGAATGCAGCAATAGCTTCATGCGACGATCTTTTCGAATCAATTCCCCGACATTTGCAATGTTTGATTTTGTTTTTTGACGTGCAAGGCCGTCCAGGATGCGAGTCGTGCACGATCACTTCTCGTCCCTCTTTAAACCTTTGAAACCACTAAAACAATTGAGAGCGTGATAAACATTCATCGCCGTAAACTTCCTTCAACAAACCATAAGTTTCTCTGGCGGATTTTACGAGTTTCATAAGAAACTTCACATTGATACGCTGTTTCACTTTCACAATTAACATTTTTCCGACGAAGCACAGACGTACGGTTCACTTCGTCCACAAGCTACAGCGGAACTGAGCGCTGCGCACCCTGGGCAATCACACAGTCCATAGGCAGGATATCACGTTATACACTCATGCACCGCTTGACCTTGACGCGCTTGCCATTTGTCGACAGCAACATCAATCCGGTTTTTTTCTAGCCACACCTCGTATAACAATATAAGTTCACTATACTGTAAAAAAATATAAAAAATTCAAGCATTGCACCGAATAACGCTGTACGGCACATTTCAGTGAATGCGAGAACAACGGATAAAACCTGTTATATGTTACTAGACTACAGTCGAAATAACATAAAACCTTATGCAAACACAGTAGCAATCTTCGGGCAACATCCGACCTTATGACTGGCCAGCTTGTAGCCTGTAGAAGCAGGGTCGCAGCATGATTTCACTGGTAAATCAGCACATTCCCAAAAGTGTCATACAGCGTTATTCGGTGGAATGCTTCAATTCTTGACAACAAGCATAATTTCTTGACTTTTTTGACCTACCTGTTGATTTCTTGACATACCTCACTGGTAGACACCCTGTCTATGGATAGTATGTTATTCTTCTGTCAAAATCATAGTTCTATTCGTCTATTGTGCTTCAAAGCTTTTAATTTTAAAAAATGCCTCAACGCTGGTATTGGCATTATACGGTACAAAAAAATCCCTGTACGTAGATATTTAACCGTGCAGTTTGCAACACTACGGTAGATACAGCAGCAGGCATCGTGATAAGAAAGTGGCCTGGTATTGGATTGTTCAAGGTCACATGTTTTTATGTTGTAAAGTCAAGCTGAATGAAGTGTGGTAAACATCTTTTTCTTTCTTTTGTCAGCTGATTTATTCCCTCAAAATGAAATTATAATTTTAGCTTGGTGCAATATAGTTGCGGCGATTAGGTTGCCTCCCCCCCACTTTTTGGCCACTTTGCCTCTTAATGCTAAGCTTTGTCTACTAAGAAAAGTAAACTGACTTACCCCTCCCCCGTAGATTTGGAAACCAATCGTCTCTACTGGTGGGATAGTTAATATCTTGCCATTATCTTTCTAAATATTAAAATCAAGGCAGAAGTCCAGATAGATTAATGTTTGGCAAAATTGCATATTAGTGAATTGAATATATTGCGAAGTGTAGCAATAATATACAACGTTTTCTCCTCAGTAAATGAATCAATGTTTTTCTACGAGTCAAAGGAATTAATAACAATTCGACTACTTCAGTTTCGTGTCCTGGCATGGCTAATATCTGCGAGGGCTCTTTCATCTATAGCCAATCATCACTCATCGCCGCGATTAGACAAATGTGCGATAAAACGGTCATATGTAAATATAAATACCCCTTTACTATTACCAAGGACGCAATTTTGTTTCTTATTTGTTTTTTACATTGGTCTGGCTCAGAAGTGGAAACGCAAGAATAATGAACATATGAACCGACTCATATTACAGATATTTGATACCTTTTTTTTGCAGTTCAAGAGGAGTCTACTATGGAAGTCCTTCCAACATATCCAGGGTTCCACAATCGGCCTGCGTGGAAGACCTCACACAGCCTTGGTATGTTTTTCTGGATAGGGGAGTCTCAGGCAGGACATTCCCTACTGCTGCTTGCATTTTGAAATGCGCTCTCCAGACAGTGTAAAAAAAGAAAACATTTTTCGTAAATAAAGAGTAGTTAAGAAATAAAACATTTTATTTAAGCTTGTTTTGGACAGATCCATACCTTCACGAACAGAGTGGTATTGGGGAAGAGACTAATTTTTAAGAAATTCGGTTGACATTTTAAAATAAACCTAGTTGTACAGTGTGATCCGTGAGTATTACCGTGCAAATTGTCCATCACCATGTTCGTGCATTTTATTTGACCCAATAGGAGCTTCAAGAATTATAAGAAAACTCAAAACATGCTGTTGGCAACTTCTGCACCAGTATACACAAAAATCCATCGCTTAGAAACATATAGGATGTAAGAAAAAAATTAATGAAAATAGTCATGGACAATTTGCCGAGCGGATCCCACTGGATATTATGTGACGAACACAAACGTTGTAATGTTGAGTGGTAACTTATGTATTTCCAATGTCAATTTATGAACGTGAATGCCTATGAACAATTGACAATCAAAAAAGAAAACGTTCAGTAAAACATTATGTACAGTGTATGTGGAAATTGCAATCTATTTGGTTATTAATGGAAATAAACTAAATCAAACAATCAACTCCAGCCAAACAAATATCACCTTAATTTCTTCGCTAGCCAGAAGGGCTTTATTCTATTTTTTTCTGTTACATTTATCCATCTCATAGATTGGATATTAAGATAGACAATAAGTTTTGTGTGATAATCTATAAGTATAGTGATCAGTGACAGAATTATTTAAATATATGAAAAAATATCATGTAAATAATGGAAATCAGTGAATTTGCCCTGCTACAATGGGGAATTGATGTACACAAAAGTTCAAAAAGCAAAGTGGGGAAAGTGAATAATAATAACAACGATAATATTTTAAAATAATAGCAGTAGTTGTTCTAAATTCGCATTGATTGATGCCACGCCCCGATTCTTACATGAAGTACATGGCACAATTAAAGGAAAGAATTGTACTTTCTCTGTGTAGTTACTTTGACCTTAACACTCAAATTCAAGTGATCTAGTGGTGTACGATGACATTGTAATGAAATGTCGTCATCACCAAGGAAGCAAAACCTTAACGAATGCCCGCGGTAAGTTAAAGATGTCCAAGGATCCCTTGTTTTCTAAAATTAATAAAAATAAAGCTTGTATCACACGGAACTTGGTTTCCAGAAGGAATATCCTAGTTGGCACTGGACTGGCTACCCATTTCCTAGTTTTCGCTTCACACGATACTTGTTACCATAAGACATTGCGCAGAGCAGACAACCTGTAAAATGGACGAGCAGTTTGAAGAATGTTTTTAGGAGAATTACTGCTTTGTGCTTTTATTAAAAAATAAGAAAGAAAAGTATGGACTAGAGATTGGATCCAAAAAAATATATAATAATTATTATATCAATGCAAACCGAACAAGCTTTTTAATGAACTCGGGTATGCATATTCATACATGAGATTCGTAGGATTCATTCACAATTTTTTTTAAAAAATCAAACATTTAATTTAATACACTTGTAATTATAAGGATTTTCATTTTCGACTAATCATATTTATCTCATCGCTTTGCATAAATACCTAAATATTAATGAACTGAACACGAATGCGCTGCACGTCATCTCCTTACGTAATTATTTTTATTGAGAAACTAACAAAAACAGCCAACACTCTGATACCACAGACAAAAAACTCCCCATTGCAAACTCACAGATTATCTTCATATGGCCAAACTTTGCTCTGATTGGCCGTTTCACAGAATCCAGTCGAGGAAAGCCAGTAGCAATTAGAACATGTCCTATTCCTCCAAACCAGTCAAGCAGTCAGCCAGGCAGCCAGTTCAGCGCCAACTAACTGGAAATGCAGTTGCGTGTGATTCGGCCTTAATATAGGTCTAAAGCAGGCACGTATCTAGAAATATATTTTGGGGGTGTCCGAACCAAGGGTCTCAATAATAACAATGATAAGTCTTTTGGGGTCGTCCTTGGGCTAAAGTTATTTACTTCCCATGCAAACAATAACAATATAAATGACTGCTGTTTTCAATTTACGATTTTATTATACCCATTCAATTTATTCGTACAGAAGGGAACTCATTATATATTTATGGTTTTTTTGAATTAACAGTTCTCATACATTTTCCCACATGTGTTCCCAATAACACACCCATTAAGATCACAAAAATACACCAACAATTTCATCAATTCGTTCCCATTGAGAATTTTGGCGGCAAAGTTCTTTGTGCTTACTTTCCTTCTTATAGTCTATAAGAAAACAATAAATCATTAGCCTTCCTCCACCTCCTCCTCCTCCTCTTCTGTCTTGGGTGCTCTCTTCTTCAACGCCATTTTGTTCTCAATGTCTTCGGCCCATAAAGCTTCCTCAGCCAACTTCAGAATTTTAAACCCCATCACAATTTGTAGTCCCTGGGCAGGAAGACAGAAATACGATATCAATAAGTATCCGCTAAGAGTCCTAAGCTTTGTTCCAGTGATCTCTGGAGCAAGCGAACGAAAGCAAGTCCTCTGCGCAACTGGTAACTCGAGAGAGGTCGACCGATGAGCGCGTGAGAGGGGAAGTGAGGGGAAAACGCGGGTGCAGCTACCAGCCGTTTACAGCAGCGCGCACTGCTTTGCTCCGCCCACTCGCTTTCTCCCCTTCTCTACCGTTACGCGCGGTTTTGCTCCACAGACTCCAGGTTCGGAGTGGAAATGAGAGAGCGTTACGACGCTAGGGTCTTGGGTTTGAATCCAGGACTGCACACCGGTGTTCTTTTTGAGTGTACCTGCATCAATTCCATCATATCATCACTCATCCTCATCTTTGTGATTAGCCAAAAGTGGAAGAAAAGCGAAAATAAACCAAACCACTCCAATTCTTTGTGAGTGTCCATTTATTAATTTCATCATATCACCACTCTTTCTCATATTCGCAATTGACCGAAACTGGCAGAAACTGGCAAAGTAGAACAAAGCAATGTTGAATGAAAATGTTAAAACAGGAAGCTCTGAAAATTTCCCCTTGTTATGTTCTTTTGCACTACAAACACCGTGTCTGTGTTAATTTCATGCAATTTGATTCATACAGAAAAGCACAGTTCAATGTTTAGCACGGAATCACGTAAAAAAATAACAACAGAAAGGGAAAAAACTGCACCCTTAAAATACAGGATGACCCCAAAACAAAACCCTGATTTTAGTTTAAAAATCTCCAATGTTACATCCGACTCCCAGTTCAGAAGACCTGTACGAATTTGAATACTTTGAAATCAGGGCATTATCATTGAGAGACCCTGTAGAATAGTGTTACCAGATCACGTGACTAGCAGAATGCATACTTACCAAAGTTATGACGTTGAGAAGCGAGACGGGCATGATCAAGTACAGTGACCTCTCGATCAGCTGCTTCGTGACCTTCGAGCAGCCTTTCTGGTACGTCGGCCCATTCTCTCCGTTCTTGCAGGACTTGGGGACGACCCCTCCGAACGTCGACCTGATGATGTCCAGCACCTGGTCCATGATTTCCCTCCCGGGGAGGAAGGGGAACAGGTTGTAGAACCAATCAATCGGCGTGTCCACGCTGAAAGAGCCCCAGAGCAGCTTGTAGTCGCTTGGACCGTAGGCGCCGCAACATTTGTGCTGGGAATAGAGAAATCAGTGTTGCCAAACCCGATCAGCATAAGGAGACCTAAGTTGCACCTTAAATGGAGCTAAAATTGACCTTTAAGGAGCTAGATTTTCAAATGCGCGATAAATTGCATCCTAGGGTAATTTTAGGTGGGAGGGGGTGGTGCTACTAGTTAAATTTTAAAGCGATGACAATTTACTTCTCTCTCTCTCTCTCTCTCTCTCTCTCTCTCTAGCCTTCTTAAACCCGAAGGTTCATGGCTGCAACAACACAGGCCTTCCATCTGTCCCTATCTTGAGCAAGATCTACAAGTATATACTCTTTTCCATCCCTACCGATTTCCCTTAGGTCCATCTCAACGTTGTCCCTCCATCTTCGTCTTGGCCTTCCTACAGGTCTCTTACCATCAGGTTTCCCAACAAGAATCCTGTAAACACCTCTTTCCTCTCCCATTCGTGCCACATGGCCTGCCCACCTAAGTCTTCTTGATTTAATCATTCTAATAATATCTGGACATGAATACAAATTATGTAGTTCTAAATTATGTAACCTTCTCCACTCACCTGACTCCTCATCCCTTTTAGGTCCAAATATTTTCATAAGGATCTTATTTTCAAATACTCTCAATTTATGTTCCTCTTTCAATGTAAGGGACGAAGTTTCACACCCATATAATACTACAGGCAAAATTACTGTTTTGTATATTTTAACTTTTAGTTTCTTAGATATTAAACGAGAAGACAAGAATTTATGAAGAGAGAAGTAACATGCATTTCCTGAATTAAGCCTACTTTTTATTTCCTCTTTAATATAATTTTCATTTGTTAATATTACTCTTAAGTATTTGAATTTGGAAACTGGTTCAATTTACAAAAACATAATACTGTAAATTGAGCAAACGTTTTGTATTAGCCGGGTAAGTCAATTTTTTTTTGTCTCCGACCCGATTTTTTAAAACATAAAACGGGACGCCAGAATGTATCTTTTGTCTGACAATGACTCATCGGCAGGCACGTAGCCAAAGGGGGCTCGGTGGTACCCCCCAAAATCCTACAAATGTGTTCCCTAGGTTTTTATACCTGTCGCTTTTTATAATTGTTAAGTTGCTGCAGCGGGGCTACTGATAAGGGATGAGCCCTACGAAATACAATTTTGTCACGGGCATGCTTATCTGCACAGAATTAATGCAACAATACACCTACTCTACTGTTACTATAAACTATGGCATTGTTGGGTAGAAATTATTTCATATTTCCATACCAGCAATATGCCATATTCCAATTGTGTCTGGATAATAAATTGCTCATACAATGGAAACGAATAAATTATGAGCACTTTTAAGTCTGCTGGAAGAAATCATATTTACATCTAAATTAGTCTCCAACTAACTAACTCTCTAGCCTCCTCAAACCCGAAGGTATATGGCTGCAGCAACATAAGTCTTCCATCTGTTCCTATCATGGGCAAGATCAATCCTTATCTTTTCCATCCTTATCGATTTCCTTTAGGACCATTTCAACGTTATCTCTCCATCTTCGTTTTCGCCTTCCTACAGGTCTGTTACCATCAGATTTTCCAACACGAATCCTGTAAGTTCTTCCTCCCTCTCCAATTCGTGCCACATGGCCTTCCCACCTAAGTCTAGTGTTACGTTTTGCTTTGAAAACATTCAAGAATTACATCAGCATATTAAATTACATGTTATAACAACATTTAAGTTTTCTTTCACACAAAACTGATGCGAAATAAGAAGAAACTTCGAATATTGCATAATTTTCAGAATGATAAGACCCCGCAAGAGTACCGCATGGCATTTTTGAGGAACCCGTGAAATACTAAAATGCCAGAGAAGTATCGGATGGTATCGGTATCGGCTTACCCCTATTATGTACAGTGTGACCCTGATTTTAAGTTACCAGATGCTACATTGTCCCACAACACAGATTTAATTTTATGGTCCCAACATAGCACAATCTGACTAAATTTTCTCCAAGTTGAGATTTTTATGCATTGTAAGTTTTTCAACTTGGTCCCCTGAAAAACGTAAAATCTAGGTTTCACTGTATGATCCATATATCAATTGCCAAAGATGATATTTGGCTTGCTAAGGTATCTCAAACAATGCTCATAATAACGCTTATATTTTATGTGATTAATACAAAGTAGCATAATCTCAACATTTAGGATGCACCGTAGTTGATAGTCTGCTCAATATATATTTTTTAATTTTTAATGCAAAAAATAGAATAAATTGTACAATTTGGTACATTGTGTAAGAGAGTAGTAGTGCTTGAGTAGTTGATTTTGTATATTTATAGGTTAAATTTGTATTTTTGTGATTTTATGAATATATTATTAGAATAAAAGGAGATTAAAATTTTCAACATATGACATAGTGTAATGTTGATTGTACTGTGTGTAGAGAATGACTGTATGTGATTGAGTGGGTTACAAGACAACGTGTAAACTATTCAAATGTTGAAAAAGTAAATACTCAGGCATATAAACTGTATTTTAAACTTTGTCAGAAAAAAACTGAAGACTATTAATTTTGAATGCAAAACATGTGATAGCGAGAAACAGATAAGCAAACCAGTTGTAAGATATATGATTGCATGAGTCATATTTGAATCGCTTCTGTCAAAAGATGATGTTATTAAATTTATTTTGTGATGAATTTGCAACATTTTAAATACCTTTTAAAAATGCTTTTGAAACTGCTTAATTCTTATTTTAAGCAGTTGAAATACATTGATGCTTGATGTGTGAAAAACAGGTCCCTGGGTATGAAATCTAAAGACAATAAGAAGAGTATCTTTCTAAAACTTTTACTGAATTAATATAAGTTCCATTTGAGGTAGAAAATTAAAATCCTTGTGTGGATATTGCACATGTAAGAATTGATGGAAGTGGTTGTTTGTATGCAAGTATAGTGCTTTTACATGAAACACATACTGGGTAAAGTATTTGCTCCTTCCCTGCCCAGAAGAAAATTTCTTCAAACTAACCGCGGCAGGTATTTTGTACTTTTGTACATTTACAGTTTTCATATTTTTTGCCACCCTTGTTTGTGTGTGTGATACAACCAACTTTTTTATCGGATACTTCCGGCATTGATTGGTTCTGTAAGTTCTTTCCATGTAAACAGGCTGAATATATTACTTATATTGGTTTAAGATTACTCTAACAACGAAAAGCATAATGCATAAATATGATTTTGCCCTGTTCACAACATTTTTCATGGAGAAAATATGATCACAGTAATCAGTGAAATAGCTATATGTTGACAATTATTGTCATATTGAGGAATTATAGAGATGCGAAGATATCTCTTGCAAACAGTTACATAGACGTTGCCTGTAGCAACACAGGTCCCATGTCTGTTGCTAATTTTTCTATATCTTTTTTGGGTCATAGCCTTTGTCGGTATAATGTTTCTATAAAGCTTCAGTGGGGGGGGGGGGATGAAATGTGCCAAAAGCTGGTGTAGATTCCATTCAGATAATCTTAACTTTGGCCCATTTTACAAAATGCCCTTCCAATGACCAGGTCAATTTAAATGGCTGCCCCGCATCTCCATGTTACGCACTACTTGGTTACGAGAGGGGTTTAAACGTGAGAAGGGGGAATAATTAATGCTCCTTTGTCCTTCACCTATTTTTTTTTTTTTTGCACAGGCCGAACAGGTAAGGTGTTGAACACGCCTGAGCCGGGTTTGAACAACTAAACACTGATACTTAAATGACTATAGCTCTTTTCAGTTCTTACGTCGTGCGCTCTAGAAGCTGGCAGGGGAAGTGGGGAGCGGGGAACATGCCGCTGACCAACCAGAGAACAGACCACCTAGCGGTGGAGCCGAGAGTTACGCAGTTGCGGCAGGAAGCTGCAGCGCTAACTTCGATCTGCACGTTGCTGTGTTGCCAATTTACCGCGTTGCTGATGGTGTTTTGCCCCAGTGTTGATTCCTCTTTGTTATGAGCGGAATGTAGGAATAACATACGTGGGAGTAATTGTTGTCGCGTCGTGTTTTGCCTAACTGCATTGTTTCTTCGATAAAGGTGTACGTGGCATGTGATGTGACGTTTATTTGTAGTCTCGTTGTTCCATAGGGAGCTTTGTGCTTATTAACGCAGTAAGTATCGTACGATGGCGAACAGGAAAGAGGTAGTTTGTAGCCAAGGCAGGAAAATAATTAGTAGGGTTCTTGGATATTTTCAAAAGGAAGCAGAAAACAGTGGTCCCTTAGTAAGTGTGCACAAAGTGCAACAGAGAGTGTTGGAAACTTGTGGAGTGAGTACGCGAACTGTACAGCGTATTGTTAGGGAAGGTAAAGACAGTCGTGAGGCGTCGGGTTCCACGTCATTTGAATCACCGCGCAAACGAATCAAAAGGAACAGTATCACAAAGGAAATCGACGGTTGCGATAAAGATATAATAAGAAGAATTATCCTCGGGTATTATGTAAAGGGTGAATATCCAACACTGAACAAGTTTTCGTCGATTTGCATACACAAATAAGCTTTCAGTGGGGAGTTTCGTCGTTGTGGAGGATACTGAAGTATAGGCTATGTGGTTCAAGTACAAAAAGAGCAATGACGGTAGGCGATTTCTGATGGAGAGAGCCGATATTGTTATAGCCAGAGTAACGTTTTTGCGAAAAATGGATCTTCTAAAAAAAATAAGGAACCTTTGCCCTATATAGGTATTTCATTTAGATGAAACGTACATACATCAGAATTACGGTCCAACGAAAAATTGGCAAAATAAAGAGGGTACATGGGGGTTAAAAGTGCCCGTGGGTAAAGGTGGGCGCATTATTGTTTGTCGCGTAGGTTCCAGTCACACTGGTTTTCTACAGGAATGTAAATTAGTTTTAATTAGTTTTGCAGTTTTTAGATACGCTTGACGAAAAGAACATCAAAGACGCAGTGATTGTAATGGACATACCATACCATTCGGTACAGTTCGAAAGAATTCCTACAACGTATCCACTTGATATCATACACTTATGGGTATTCTACTGACCACAAGATGGGGATAATATGCATTCTCAGGCCATACGCGAACAATGGGACGTCTGTATTTCAGGGTTCTTTCGATTTCAACTCCCTTTTCCCGCTACTCTGGCAACGCTGCAGTCTCTCTCTCTAACCGGCCTGTCTCGTAGCGCTGGATAGGTCGTTCCCCCGCTCTCCACTTCCCCTGCCAGCTTCTAGAGCGCACGCCGTAACAACTGAAAAGAGCTTTAGTGTCATCACTGTACCTGATCTGGTCCGTCGGCTGGGTCGCGTCGGCGCGTCGGCTGGGTCCGTTGACGGTGTGTACTTTGTGCACTGCCCAACCTTTGCAAGGACACACTCCACGAGTCGCACCACTTAAGCACCTATCACACGGAACTGGATTTCTAGTAGGAATGTCCTAGTTGGCGCTGAACTAACTTTCTAGGTAGCAATCACGGCCGCCTGGCTGACTGCTTGACTGGTTTGGAGGAATAGGACATGTTCTAATTGCTACTTGCTTTCCTCGACCGGATTCTGTGGAACAGCCAATCAGAGCAAAGTTTCGCCATCTGAAGATAATCTGTGAGTGTGCAGAGGAGCGTTTTTGTCTGTGGTTTCCGAGTGTCACTCCAGCAATGTATAACGTATACAGCATGAAAGGCGCGTTGAGTTACACCATCTATGCTGAGTGCACGGTGTTTACATTTGAAACAACTAAAATATTCTTCCATATGTGTACAGTAAACGTATGTATTTAAAAGTATGTATTTAAGCAGCGTCATTCTTTGGTACCTAATAAAGTTTTATACTAAACGTTATTCCTCTCAGTTGAATAGTTGTCGGCTTTTAAACATGTGAAGTGATACATTGTTTACTTCTCACGCGGCCGCCATTACAACTTCCCTCGTATGGGAACAAAAGTATATCGACAAGTACGCTGATAAGTAGTGAGGCGAAAACTAACAAATTGGAAGCCAGTCCAGCGCCAACTAGGGCATACCTACTGGAATCCAGTTCCGTGTGATGCGGGCTTTAGACTACTCGCTTCCGACTCTCTCGGCCACTAACTTCTGACTCCCCCGGCGACCTCTCGTCGCCGGAGACTTGGCTGGCGTTTGCTGATTTAGCATTTATTGCCGGCTCGTGACACTAGACCACGAAGATTAATTAAAGCAGTCTTACATTTGACTTTTTTGGAATCATCCAATGCATATACAGTTTCATCAAAAGTAGCCCAACTAGGTATGGTATCTTGGAATGCTTTTTAAAATAAACAGGACAGGACAGGACCAGTATCTAGTACCATAACTCAAAAATTAAACTACTTTATATAAGATACGAACTATCAATCATACAGTATAATAAGTTGATATATTAAATTCCTTATCTGACAGAAAATGCATAACACTTAAGTTAGATTGATTCAGAGTGGTGATTTGTGAATCACAGTGACGAATTCTCACTTCCGCGATTAGCTTAAATCACTATCCGCCTTTGGACCAGTGGCGGCTCGTGGTTCGGAATGTTGGTGGTTGCGGCGAATATATATATAGAATTTATTTATATATAATTTCAGTTTTTATATATTTATAATGTAACTAAACATATTCATAATTTTATATGTATTTATATTCGGGCTGAGCCGATGTCGATGTATCGATATCGGAAAGAATTGGTTGTAATTTCTTCACCGGTACCAGCCCTTTCGCAGGATCCGCCACATCATGGAAGATAACTAGGACTCCACTTGTATACGATAAGTTATATTTTAAACTGAATTTGGATTGGTGATTAGGTTAGTAAATTAGGTTAAAATTTTCCCCAAAAGAAAATATTTTTCTTTGCCTTACGTGGACATTTTGTCTGTTGCTGTACGACACGGGACAGTAAGACCTTGCCTACTGTTCGCACGCTGCTGCTCTCTAACGGCGTAAAAAAGAATTAACATCCCAGCGTTTCCTGCCGGTCCGTCGGGAAGTCGTCTATCCTGCCTGCACCTGGTGGGTGACCTTGGTAGTTGCAGAGTCTCTGCAACGAGGAGTCGGCTTAGGCACGAGCATAGGAACAAAGCCGTTGAACCTCGCTCTAATTCTCCTCGCTGTAGAGATCAGGGTGTTGCTTCGGCACTGCAACGTCGACCTGCACATCTACTCATATACTGTGAAATCTCGCAGGTTGCTTCCTTCTTTTCAACAGATCATAATGGAATTAGCTTTCTTGAAGCAATCAAGGGTAAAATTATTTGTTACGTTCAATATATTTAATAGGAAAGCAATGAACAAAATACTAACAAAAAGCATGACATTTCATGGTAAAATATCCGGTCGTTGTGCAACACTGCAACAATATCCGTAACTACCCCTGGTTTGGACTATGACTTATGAAGTTGCGTACCTCTTTTTGGATCTTGTCGATGGCTACTATGGCATCCGGGTCCTTGTCCAGTTCGTTCTTCATCTTTGAAGCGATCTGATCCACCCGCGTGTCCATGTTCACATAGTAGAACACAGCCGCTCCGGCAACTGCTATTTGAAGAACCAGCAACAGGACGAGCAAGCCAATCACCTGCAAGAGTTCAATCACCAAGTTGAAACCGAACGGAACCGGAAGTTGGGATGGTTCCGAGACGAAGACAAGGCTATAGCTGTGTCCGAATTGGCAAGCACTCCGTCCCATTCTCTCCCGTTGCTTTCGTGTGCCGTCTAAAAGGTCCGAATTACATGTCCCCTTGACGAGCGGCTAGGGACATGACAAATTTAACCTGCCTAACCTATTTACATGCTTATTACATGCCTACGTGGATAGGTTAGGCTTGTTAGATTTGGAGCTGTTAGCAATACCGGGTGATCCATTTGGGATGTCATAAAAGTAAAGTGTTATTTACATTAACCTTTGTGTATATCTCTGAACAGTTTGCCATACTCTAAGCAGTAAGGTCGTAAGTTTCGAGTGAGCGGAGGTTTGCAGACTTCAACCGCGTGGCGGCGCTACCGTGCGTGCATGAGAGACAAGATGGTGGTCACACCACAACAGCGTGCTCAGTGCGTCCTATTGTATGCAAAATTGGGATACTGGACACCATTATCTTTGAACAGGACGGTGGTCCGCCACATTGGGCTCTCATAGTGCGAGATCATCTTAATGGGATATTCAACGATCGCTGGTGTGGCCGTGGTGGACCCATTCCATGGCCTGCG
The DNA here is from genome assembly GCF_977018435.1 of Lepisma saccharinum. NCBI lineage: Eukaryota > Metazoa > Arthropoda > Insecta > Zygentoma > Lepismatidae > Lepisma > Lepisma saccharinum. The sequence continues at coordinate 8,887,013 of NC_139233.1, forward strand.
AATAGCCCGGACTTAACGCCTCCAGATTTTTTGTGTGGGGTACGTCAAGTCATTGGTGTATGCACAGAAACCACAGACTGAAGCCGACCTGCGATTGCAGATTAGAGCAGCTTTCAACAGATCACTCCAGAAATGCTGCACGCCACGTGGCGCAACATGTCTGCGCGGTATAAACTGTGCCGTGTCCGCAATGGCGGACCTGTTGAATGCTAATGTGCTGGGATACAAAAACTGTGACTCTCCTACACATGTATGTACCATTAACAGGCAATAAATTTGAATGGTTTCTGGTATATAACACTTTACTTTTATGACATCCCAAACGGATCACCCGGTATATCTCTCACGTTGCTAAGGCTAGTGTCCTGTAGTTACGCATTTGACCGCTAGGAGGCAGGTTTTGCAAGAACACGCCTCTGATAAGACGTTTCTTTTTTTGTGCTTGAGCACAGTCAGTTGCAGTTGCTCAACGACAAATTCCATTCGCCTGTGATATGCACAGTTTCTGGAAAAACCAGAAGCACAAGTGGACCACGTTAGATGGGCTTTCCAAAAGAGTCCTACAAAATCAAAGGGGACAACAAACCAAAGCGACTAAGAATGAAGCCATATTGCCTATGCTGCTTCGAGCATTAACACCTGAGGATCACTACCGAAAGAAGGCTTTCAGAAAAGTGTGTTGGTCAATGGCAACTGACTTTGATGAAGCTGAAGCACAGAAATGTGTGATTTGAGCGTGACCCGCAAAATATATGACACACTCTTGAGTAAAATATAGTTAATTGATTCCAAATGCCGTATCGATTTTGAAATTTCAAATATTTGCAGAATTTCCAATATATTTTTTTCGACATTTAAAATGAGAAAATGGATACTGTAAGCTATAGACAGTTATTGTGGAACTCAGTTAACAGCATTCAATAGGTAATTTTTCTATACTTCAAATAAAACTGAAAGGTGAAGTTACGAGTTTACAAATGCGGATGATATAGAGAGTCCAGAGCATATTTTAGTACACTCGACAGCAGTAGCGGCGATTGGGTGCCAAAACTGGGGCTGCAAGAACATTTTACTTCATCTTGATAGACGAGGCTCAGCATTAAGATCCATAGTGCGGGGACAAAAAGTATAGGGGCAACTGCCCCCTCGCCCTCCTAATCGCCGCCACTGCTCTACAGATATTCAATCGACCATAGTGTGTGCATGTGTGTGTATCACACTGTATTAATTTCAACGCCGTATTCGATTATTGCAATCTAATAATCTAATATTTTCATAAGAATGACTAATTTACACAATACAGGATGTTCGGGCTAGAGGTATACAAAAATACAAACATTTATTTTATCATCTGTAAAGTTATTAACTTTCTTGTTCCGGTTTTGTACAAACGAAGTAACGCAGAAAGTATTTATGTACGCTGGTACATCTCAATGTGGACACCATTTGAAGCTCGACAGATATCCAAACGACACTCAAGATCGTGCTAAATGTTGACCAGCATTTGAGGCGTTATTGGCACAACGATACGATGTCTCAAATCACTCAAATCGCGAACTTTCCTCTTGTGCACATCTTTAATGAAGCACACATAAGAAAGTATAATGGTGTCAAATCTGGGGATATCGGTGGCCAGGAAGTTGGGCCAACTCTTCCGATCCAACGTTCAGGAAAAGTTTCATTCAGAAAAGCGGTAACATCTCTATGAAAGTCTGGTGAGGCACCATCCTGATGAAATCTGGGATCGATGGTCTATCGACTGAGCTTCACTACGAGACAATATAAGGAGTAGTTTTCGCATTATAAGTAGTTATTTTTAATATCTCTAGCCCGCACACCCTGTAAATAAATACACAAAATTCTACTATGCCTTTAATTATCAGTGTAACACTTGAACAATCTATTCATTAGTATTTACTTACGACCTGTAAAAGAATATGATTCAGCTTGAACACTGCAAGGAATGCGAGCACTGAGTTAAACATTAGAATAATCCCAAACACCATGAATACTATGTATGGATTGGTGTCGAAAGACACGTTCAGCAGGTTCATTCCATATACACCAATAGTATATGCACCGATGGCAAGATAACCTACGCCAGCAATCTGAAAATAAATACGCATGTTACATAGGCTATTCACAAGTTTCAGTTTATTTGGCTCTTGTTTCAAGTCCACTTTATGTACAGATAGGCTAATAGGGCCCTGGACCTACAGTCCAAAGTGGGACCTGAACCAGTCTGTGCCTTGATCGGGTATTGAAACCGGGACCCTTTGATTACAAGACGATTTTACCACTACAGCATTGGGTTAAGAGAACCTCAATCACATAAAGAAAATGCGTCATCAATTACAACTACAACTTCTACAACGCATTTTTTGTGTGAATTCTATGTCTTGTCCCGTGTATACTCGAGAACAAAAAGTATTTGGACAATGTTCAAATGGTGAATCAACATATAAATTTATTTATTATTTGTTGCGAGATATAATTTTAGTGACCTTGGAATCAACTGTCTTATATTGATTGATTTGGTTTATTTTACTTCGCTTTTCTTCCACTTATAGCTAATCGCGAAGATGAGGATGAGTGATGATATGATGAAATTGAATATTGCACTCATTTTTATCCCATCTCGAGCATTTTTTATTAATTTTTCAGCAAAATCGCAGCATTTCTGCAATGTTTTTCTCTCATCTTCATCACATTTCGTCTCTCTAAGGTGTATCCAATTGAAGTAATTATAGTTTGTCCACAACAATTTTTTTTTGTTTCTTCCTTTCTCTGTGTTCAAAAACTTACTTTTACAAAAGTGTTGATTTTTCCAAAGACAGTAAGTTTCCCTGACAATTTCATGACTTTTTTTTAGAAAAGGTAAATTCGTTCACTTTTGCAAGATTTCTAATTTTTTCAGACTTATAGCATAGAGTAACGTAATACTTTATGCTTATAGTATATTATATTTATAGCGTATCAAATGTAAGGCTTATGGAAAATTGAATTAGTTAACTTGATACTGAAGCATCACTTTTTCTTTATGTACAAAGTTGTGCAGCTAATAAAGTATACGCAACATATACGAAATGAACTGATATTATCTGATTTTGAATGAACACAAAATAAATAACATTGACAAGTTTGTAATGAAGGGTACGTAACTTTTTAAGAGATGAAAGTTACGCAGCATGCTTGGGGTTTCAATTTTACTTACATACTAGCACTATTTTCGAGATTAGTTTTATTAACTTACCATCAACATTGCGTTGCATGCTTGAAAAGATATTGTGTCTAATGGTTTTTTTCCCATTTTTTATAATCTATATGAGAGAAGAGCATTAAAGAAATCACAGACACAGATCAATAACGTACAGATGTGGCTACTTCTGTGCTTTAGTGTGTAAAGATACAGCAGTGCCATCTGGACGGAATGGTTCGAATGAAAGGGACAAATATAACAGTATGTACAGTGGGATCCATGAGTATTACCGTGCAAATTGTCCATCACTATTTTCATTAATTTTTCTCTTACAATCCTATGTGTTTTTAAGCGATGGATTTTTATGTATGTTGGTGGAGAAGTTGTCAACAGCTTGTTTTGAGTCTTCTTTTAATTCTTGAAGCTCTTATTTGATCAAATAAAGTGCATGAACACGGTGATGGACAATTTGCACGGTAATACTCATGGATCCCACTGTACAATCAGTAGGCAATTTGTCCATCTCAAATTTTCATTCTCTTTCCCTATATTCTTAGTGCTTTAAGGGAATGGAATTGTAACTTATCCTGGACCAGAGAGGTTGATCTCTGCTTGTACTATTCGTACTTCTGTTTCAATTATTGAGAACCACTTTGTGGAAAAGAAAAGGAATTAATCTTTCTGACGGGGGGGGGGGGGAGAGTCATAGAAACGTTTATTATCATTGCTATTGTTATGATAATAATAGTAATTATTATTAGTTACAACTACCAGTACTACTACTTTAGAAATCATAAAATTCAAATTGAATTGAAAATACTTTGGCGTTGTATACAAGTTCAGACTCGAGTCTATTATTTAGATACAAACTGGATTCGCCTTTCTTCCTTTAATAAACATGTAACCTATCACTTTGTTGATGAACAGTTCTTTTTCTTTTTATAGTTTTTCACAATGGCACAGTAATGAATCAGAGTCAGATACCACTTAACCTTCTGTCCTTTATGGTACTTCTGCTCCAGAAATCTCAAGGGGGGCAAGTGCACTCCCCTTGCGGACGCTCTTGGTTGTCATATCTAGATCTTGTACAATTAGAATGTGAAGTTAAGGCAGTTTTACCTAAATTAAAACTTTGTTTTATAGCTATTTTTCGTGTGTTGTTGACTGGAACAGGAATTCATTAGTGTTTCTAAGAAAGTGAATGATATTAAACAACAGTTTGGAACATAGATGTTAACAATAGAACCTGAACTCAGCAACTTTGGCTAGAAACTGCAAACGCGGCGTGAGCCATAAAATAAAGAAGAAGAAGTTTACTGGGCAAAAACTCACGATTCTAGTTTGTTTTCATTTTTTTGAACTTTTTGTATCAATTATCTAAAGACGAGATTTAAAACTTCCGTAGACCATAACGAGACTTGAGTTTAGGTATCGAGATGGATAGCCTGTGGTTGATGGAAACTGAGCTGTTTGTGTAATATTGTGGTAATATTAATAGTTGTTAATTAAGTGAGTACTGTTTATAAAGAGAGAATTTTGTGACTGGAATTGAGTTAAACCCATATACTTATTTAAGTTGGAGTTTAAAACTACGGTAAAAGGAATTATACTCATTAATGTGATTTGCGTAAGGCAGTTCTTGTTAACGTCATGGCGGATGCCATAGGTTATATGGAACTTAATAATCAAGTAGAAATTATAACGAACTTGGTAGAAGACAATGAAATTGTTATAGAAGATAACATTATAGAAGAAACATCTAGAAAACAAGCTAAAAGAGTCAGATCTTCTGAAGAGGATCAAGTTCCAGCGAAAGCGGTAAGGATAGACAGGTTAGATAATAGAGATAAAGTAAACACGTTTGGAGAAGGTCGAAGAGAAAATAATGTAGACAAGTGTAAAATGTATTATGATACACATAATGGGCCATATATAGTAATAATGACTAGTACTAAAGGTGCAGAAAAGAAATTTAACTCTATGAAAATAGGCAATGAATTGCGAAAGAAAGATATAAGGGTCAGATATATCCAACCAAGTGGTTTATATAGAGCAAAGATTTATTTTTACACCAGGAATGAAGCTAACAATTTCATGAAAAATATGCATTTTCATAAAGAAAATAATATTGATGTGTTCATTCCAGAATCCTTATTGGTGAAGGAAGGATTGATATATGGTGTACCCACTGAATTTGAAGAGGAGGAAATTAAGGAAAGTATTGAAGACCCGACAGTAATATCAGTGGAAAGAATGAAAAAGAGAATTCGAAAAGATGATGGTTCATATTATTTTGTTCCTACTAAGCTAATATCAATCACGTTTAGATCTCAAGAAATGCCTAAAAAGATTATAGTGGTTAGTCACATTTTCGATGTTACTCCTAAAGTTAGAAATGTGATGCAATGTAAGAAATGTTACAGGTTCGCACATTCAGCAGCCATATACAAGGATAACGCTAAGTGTGCTAGATGTGGAAGAGAGGAACATGAAAATTGTAATGAAACTCCGAAGTGTTTAAATTGCGGAGGAGAACATGTTGCTACTGATAAGTCATGTGTAAAATGGGAAATGGAAAGAGAAATCATGAGAGTTATGGCATATGATAATTTATCCCGGCAAGATGCAAGAGAGAAAGTAATAACAGGTAATGTTCCAAGCAATTATGTTGTTCAAGGCAACTCATATGCTGATCAAATAAAAAACCATATAAACAAAAGTCAAATAAGTGAAATTAACACAAGAAAGACTGGTGTTGTAGGAAATAGCATAACAATACAAAACAGATTTGAAGCCTTAAGTGATTGGGGTGAAAGAAAATCAGATACATACTTGGAAAATGTTTCATGGAAAAGAGTTCCTCCAGAGCATCATAGAGACTATTCCAAATTTGAAAATAAATATGGAAAAAATTTCAGACTAAATTCCTATTCACAAACAAAGAATTATAATGGAAATTCTGAAGGAGAATCAAGTAAAGGTTCTCTAAAGAAATTACAAAGTAATCAAAAACAATTAAATGGAAAGTCTACAGGAACTGTTATTAAGACAAGGAATAATGAGGAAGACGTGGATAGTACAAATAGAAGCATGCAGGAGGTGAACATCGGAATCTACAACAATGAAGAACAGAAAAAAATCGTGTACTTTCCTCACATAACATCTCAGAAGGATCTTATGTATAATTTGTTACAATTAATGGCGAAACTTATGGCGACATTAACTAAAAATTCTGACTTATTAAGCATAAAAGAAATACTAACAGAATGCTCACAAATAAATGGCCAGGTGCAGAAAATTATTGAGGATTTGGAAATTTTTGGAGACACACCTTAGGGTGTGGAAGGAAAAATAATGGAAAACATTCGTGGGGGTACACTGGAATGTAAGATCACTGAAAGCAAGAAAGCAAAATCTGGTGAAATTAATAGATGAATATAGACCTGAACTTTTATGTTTATCGGAAATCTCTGTGAATCCATCAAACATAAATTATTTTAAAGTAAATCATTATCACATAATTTATGAAAAGATTAAAGATGATAGTAAAGGAGTTGCAATTATGATTCATGAAAGCATTCCATTTGAACCTATATCTTTTGATTATACATTGTCTATATACGACACATACAAAATTGAAGTCGTAGGAATTAAAATTGCTTTTATGAACCAAAAGGTTAGTATTATATCTATATATATTCCTACAGGTGCAGAGTCACAGAAATTAACGACAAATACATTATCGCAAATGTTTCAATGCATAGAAAAGCCTTTTATTATAGCAGGGGATTTCAATTGCCATCACACAATATGGGGAGATCAGGATGAAGATAAGTTGGGGAAAGTGTTATTAGAATGTATGGATTTGTACAACTTTACTGTAATTAATGACGGGTCTGCTACGTATATAGGAAGATTAGGTACTCGGCCAACAGCTATAGATTTAACGTTAATGTCAGATGATATATGTGGTCAATTTCAGTGGGAAACAGACAGTGATCAAAGAACCAGTGGCCATTATCCATGTTTCTTTTATACTGATACTAATTCAGTGAGATCTTTCACTATTCCGCTCAGAAAATGGAAAGTTAACGAAGCTGATTGGAATAAATATTCTAAATTACTTACAATCTTATTTAAAAATACAGATTTAAATAATATTGATAAGAGTACATATTATTATTTTGTAGATTGTGTTAGTATTGTTATGGACAGATCATGTACAAGGGCAAAAGAGGAAGTTGTAAAAAAGTATCCAATAGTACACTGGTGGAATAAAGATTGCCAAAATTTTAAAATACAGAGAATTGAAGCTACTAAAGTTTATAAAACAATACCAAATCAGGAAACTTGGATTAATTATAAGAAAGCAATAGCGCAGGCCAAGAAAAGTTATATCAGTGCAAAAAGACAATCGTGGGCAAAGTATTGTGAAGACATAAATAACAGAGTATCAGTACCGTGTGGGCTAAATTTAAATCAATCCGCAAACCACATACCCCTCGATTAATACCACTCAAAGAAACCTGGAAAGATGAATTTATTATGAAGGTAACATGTAATAATAAACACGAACCTGCAGATGCCCCTGATGAAATTTTCTCTTTCAGTCCTAAAGATAGACATTCACAAGGATTATACACCAATATCATGATCGATGAAATAAAAGACATAATAATTAGAGCCAAGGACACAACTCCAGGAAAAGATGGAATAACATACTCGATGATTCAAAACTTGCCGGAATGTGGTATAATATATCTTTGTAACATCTACAACTATATAATGAATTCAGGAAATGTACCGCAATCGTGGTACACTCAAATGATTTTACCAATATTGAAACTTGGCAAAAGTCCACATAAAGGAGAATCTTATAGACCGAGCTCCGAAAAATGTGAATCAATACACAAAAAAGTTACACATTCCCATAGAAAATTCAGTGAAATATTTAGGCGTTATATTTGATAGTAAATTAACATGGAAACCTCATGTAAAAATGTTAGTGAAAAAGGCAGAAGTAATTTACAATGTATTTCGTTCTATGGCTACAACAAAATGGGGAAGTCATCCTAGTACCATGATGAATTTTTACAAAAACTATTACAAACCAACAATAGAATACGGGATTATAGTCTTTAATACAATTTCGGAACGTGTATTTCGACCTTTGCAAGTAATGCAGAGGAAAGTTCTACGAAAGTGTCTAGGACTGATGAAGAGTACTCCCAATGTTGCTGTATACATGGAAGCATGCGAATGGAACTTAAGTTATAGGAAAAGAGAAATGTCTATTAAATATCTGTTAAAAACAATGTCAGAAGTTAATCATCCGTTTAACGACATTCTATTCGACTTGGTTGAATTATATGATACAGGCAAAATTAATAACTGCGAAGATATAGGATGGGTGCAATTATATAATGAGTACTATGAGGATCATCAAAAATTATTGAAAGTAAGGAGTAAGCCCATATATACTCTAGATTTTCCTGTTTGTGAATATAGATATATTTATTTTCCTGAACAATATACAAAATATGATTACATGGAAAGATGGAAAGATTATTACTTTATATATACAGACGGTTCAAAAAGTAGTCAAAATGTAGGATGTGCTGTTTATGATGTACAGAAGAAGGAATCAATTATGATACATTTACCGGAAGATTTTTCCATTTTTACATCTGAAGCTTATGCAATTTACCAAGCACTAATTTATACATATAAATTGCAAGAAAAACATATATTAATATTAACGGATTCCAAAAGTGTATTATATTCAATTCAGGCCAATTATGATTTATTATTTAAATGCTCCCCATACATTATAAACTGTGTAAAAACTTTACAAAATTTAAGGAGCAGGGGAAAGATAATTCATTTAACCTGGGTTAAAGCACATTGTCAAAATTTAGGAAATGATATGGCAGATTTGTATGCAAAACAAGCTAGGGTAATTCAACCTGTACTGGAGCTGAAAACCTGGTACACAGACCTTCTGCCGAGGGTGAAGAAAAAGTTGAAGGAAAACTGGACGGAATGGTGCAAAGGTGAATTTCAAATTGCAGGCAGCTTTTATCAGAGGATAGCTAATTTCAATAGAATGAGGCCTTGGTTTACAAAAGTTCAAGGTTCACGGAATGTGATAGTATTACTAAATCGTATTAGGTCAGGACATACAACTACTAAAAGTCATTTACAAAAGATCCGGATTCTACAAAACCCAAACTGTACATGTGGCAACAAGGAAGATATACACCATATCCTATTTGAGTGTAATAGATACACACAAGAAAGAGAGACATTCTATAAAACTCTTATAAACTGTGAAATTCCTTTTCCTCAGTGTTTGGAATCTTTGATTTGTGAACCTAACCTTACAGTTGGATATATATTGTTATCTTTTTTTAGAAAATGTGGCTTAACTATTTAATAGAAAAAAATTGTTCATAGTATCTTTTAATAAGAATGTACTAAAAATGTAAGTTTATGTACAGTACATATATAGATATGGGAAAAACTGCTTAGCGGTAATCCCAAGTAAAATGTAAATAAATAAATAAATAAACTTCTGGTAAGTACAGGAGAATCCAAGTCATAGGGAAAGTTTACAAACGCACACATACACACACACGCAAGGAGGGGAGAGGAGGACATAGAGAGAGAGAGAGAGAGAGAGAGAGAGAGAGAGAGAGAGTGGGAGGGAGGGAGAGAGAGATAGAGAAATAGAGAGAGACATACAGATAGAGAGAGAGAGAGAGGGGAGAGAGAGAGAGAGAGAGAGAGAGAGAGAGAGTTCTGTAATGCAACACAAACAACTGATTTTTATAACATTTTGCTAGCCGAGGCCTCGTTTCGATGCTGCAACTAGCCGAGAAAAAACATTTTGAACACACTACATATGCAACCACATGCGCAGTTACATAGTTGTCAATCAGCTAAATCTTTGCCTCAGAATGTTCTATAATCTTTAACCAATCAAACTAAGCGCGATCTTCTAGAGTTTCTATACGCCCCGCCAAAGTTATGGTTTACATATTTACCTAAAGAAAGGTCTCGTACTGGCTATGGAAAGCGTGCAGGTTCGAGTCTCCTGGGTGTAGCGTAACAACTTTTCTCCTGAGATTTCAACCTCACCATTGTGAGGAAATTGGGGACAGTCGGAAACCTACAACAAGGACTGTGTGTTCGTCGTGCTGACCACACGTCACCTCGTAACTAATTGGATGATCGTCCACCTATGCTGAGGCATGTGAAAGTGAGGCCGGCAGTCGATAGGTAGGCCTTCGCCCTCAAGGACTGTTGCGTTACGGTTTTTTTTTATGTTTAATTAAAATGTCGAATAGTCTACGGAAAATACAGGTCGCGGTCAGCCAAAAGTGACGGACATGCGACATAAAAAATACAAATTATGTGACAGAAAGTATCAACTGCAACGTAAATGTGTCTAGGGTGCTATCTTGCATTTTACAACAGAAAAAAATAAATGACAGTGTGTGTACAGCGTGGTTTCATACATTCAAGATAAAAAGTAACGTTTTTTGAGTATTCGTAGCGTGAAAACGAGGCCGCAACGAACAAACACAAAATGGTTTAAAAAAGTTATTCGTCTTTTTCCCTTTTGCATGGTTCAAACATTTGTTGCGTCGTATTATTTTACACTACCGTGGAAAATAATTTTAATATTATATATTTTCTCATTAAACAGAATTGAGATGTTACCGATGCTTCGCACATAAAGGTACAAAGTGCGATGATTTAAAGAAGATTGAAGTTGTTAAATGCCCACGCAAATATATATATATTGCATAAAGATATATACTAAGGATATAGAAACTCAAGGTACTCTATTTGGTTTTGTACTAATGCTAGTTCACATTTTGTCCTTGATTTTGTATGCCAACAATTTGTTCACTTAAAATTGCTGTTATTTTATACACCTCGCCAAACATGATGGCCGGTTAGCCCGTATGCGCAGTAAACAGTGGAGTGTCACGTGACTGCAACAGCCAATCTGCGCTCAATCTATTGAAGCTCCTTCAAGGTAAAGTGGCTACGTTACATGTCTGTCTCTTGCAGTGTTGCTCTCTGCGGAAAGCTGTATACTAAATGTTCCACGTGCACGACATTTAACCGTTACTTATATATTTTAAGACTCTAATACCGTGCTTAACGCTAGCAGGAAAATTCCTAGCTTGTGATGGAAGGGAATGATTCAAAAACACTCAACCTACCCACAGCTTTTCTCCCGCCACTTAGGAACTTAGCAAATGTTTATAGACAACCAAATCATTGTCACGAAAGTTCACCAAATTCGCCTTTCCAGCGATGCCATGGTTGACAAGTTAATGGATTATGCTGACTGTGCAAATTGTACACCAAAGCGTTCACTAGGATGTACAAACAAATGCCACTATTGTCTGGGTAATTTTGCCAAAACAGAACATCAACATCTTGGTTAGTTTTCGATATTTTTCCGTGGCGGATTTCAAGTTAAGTGAATCAAATAGGCGAATAGGGTTATACACACTCACACATGTATCTAGAGCAATTCCAGAGGTAACAGTCTGACACTTTGGAAGCAGTTTGAGTTATGTATTATTTATTTGTATATGATTCATGAAACATATAATGAAAAAATATAACTCAGAAAATTTACAAGTATACTTGTCTTTACAAGTCTTTCATCTTGAAAAGCAAAACTTCTTCAAATTTTTGAAATTTGAATCATTAAAATTACTTTAAGGTTAACTATGCAATAGCTTTAATACTTAAAAAAAAAAGGTCTTTCTCGTTATTATTACGGTAGTTGGATGGCATCTGGAATTGACGGTCAAATACCGTTGTTTATCCACTCAACTTTTTAGGGTAGAATCATGACGAAAATGTAGGAAGTTCAAAAATAGTGACTAAGGACGTATTTAGGCGGGGTCTTACCAATTAGTAAAATTAAATAATCAAAATATGCTTGTTTAGCATTATAATCGATGATTATGTAATTACGCCGAACTACAGCGCCTTGAATAACGTAGTGTGGAAAACGACCCAAGAAACTGGTTCCCGCGACGGATGAGAACATAGATGGCAGTGCGATCAGTGTCGGTGCTAATTTTCTTATGAAAGTAATGCGGCTTTGTTAGTTTTTGGAATATATTGTGTAGATTTGTTTGTCTTGAAAGGCGGTACGTGAATTGATTGAAACAGTTATATTTGTGGAGTGATTTGCAGTCACGAAATGGCATTAATTTGGAAAGAAAAGTAAAATAAAATTAATAAATAAATAGCATGCGTGCGTAACACAAGAAGAAACATCGCAATGTTATTCCGGATGTCAGGTCTTGGACTGTGTATTAGAGTTTATTTTCTATGTTATTAGAATATAAATAGTATCCTGAGAGATATTGCATACCGAGGAGACAAACCACAAGTGTCGCTTGAAACGAGCAGTCTGAAATCAATGCAGCCTTTCGAACCGTAGGGACACAAGCTCTGACTGCACCGTTTCCTCAAGGAGATTTTAGACCAAAGCGACACGCGGCAAACGATACGAGGATTTCACACCAAAGCGACACGGGTAATTCGGTCCAAGGCAACTTTCATATTGAAGCGACATATGTTGCTTGGAAAGGAGCCAATCAAGAGCAACATTTCACATCGTAGCGATTAGTTTAAAGCGGAAGAAAAGAGACAGTAAATATCAAACATACAAATGCTTCAGTGTGTATATCTTTAAAAGAAATGATGATGATGATGATAATAATGAACCTAATTCATACACAAATAATTAGTTGCCAAGAGCATTCCACGCGTATTTTTTCTCCCGTATTATTAACAAAAGTATGACGAAAACAGGACGTGGTCGACTATTTAGAATGTTCGTTAATATCTTCGCAACCACTGTACCAAATATCATAGCAATTATCACATTCATAGAAATGTTTCATGTAAAAGAATCAGACGTTGCAGCGAAAAATCCATTGGGCGCCTCCAGGATCGCTCAACATGGTAGCAGATGTTGACCTGCTACGTCACACAGTTTTATGTCCTTTCCTGGATGCAGAGTTGAGAAATAGCGACGTTCCAGCCAAAAACAATTGAAAATCGCATTGCGTTGCCTTGTGGCGTCTGCAGTGAAAATGGCAGGACGTATTGGGCTGTCGAATACAGTGCCACTATTCATGGATTATGAATGGATGATGATATATATACAAGGGTCGTTCAAGGTTGACCGGGATTTTCGTACGTAAAAAATCGATGAATAGCCGGATCATGATGAAACGTGCTGGTGACGTAATGTATTCCTTCGCGAGTAACTAGCGCCCGGCATGACGTATTTCGCGCATGCGCAGCAGTTGCAGCGAACATAGCGGCAAGCAGTGTGTCTGTGGCTGTGGAGCAGCGGCGTGTAATCAAATTTCTCGTGAAGGAGAAAGTGAAACCAGCTGAGATTTTCAGACGATTGCAAGCACAGTATGGTGAACAAACGATGTCGCGGACAAGAGTGTACGAATGGTGTGAGCAGTTTCGCGAAGGACGGGAGCTGGTGACAAATGAAGCACATGGACACATTCGCCCGACTGCAGTCACACCAGTGAATATCGCACGTGTTGAGCAAATGATTCTTGAGAACCGGCAAGTAACAGTGCGGGATATTGCTGCCGAGGTGAATATCAGTGTCGGGAGTGTTGAGACAATCATTCACGACCACTTACGCTTCCGCAAAATCTGTTCCCCGCCAGCTGACATTCGATCAGAAGTGGACACGCAGGACGGTCTGTGAACAGCTTCTGAATCGGTTTCGAGCATAAGGTGATGAATTGTTGCAATCCATCATCACGTGTGATGAAACATGGTTGCACAATTCAACCCCCGATACCAAATGACGCAGCATGGAGTGGGGGTATAAAGGTTCCCCCCCACCCCCAAGAAAAGCAAAACGCAGCCGTCCGCTGGAAAGATCATGGCAAGTGTCTTCTGGGACATGAAGGGCGTTATCCATGTGGATTTTCTGGACAAAGGGAGCACGATTAATGCCCAGTATTACTCCACATTGTTGAGTGGTGCTGTACGAAAGTCCATTCGCAAGAAAAGACCTGGGATGTTGTTTGGAAATGTCATTCTTCTCCATGGCAATGCCCGCCCTCACACGGCCAATGTGACAACAACAACTCTGGCCGACATGCGCTGGGAAGTTCTGCCCCATCCCCCCTACAGTCCGGATTTAGCCCCCAGTGATTATCATTTGTTTGCACCCCTTAAAGACCATCTGGGAGGGAAGAAATTCACAACAGACGAAGCACTGCGGAGCGATGTCCTCCAGTGGCTAAGACAACAACCAAGTTCTTTTTACGCCAAAGGAATTTGGGAGCTGCCAGAACGATGGCAACGGTGCCTCGGCGCGCACGGAGAATACTTTGAAAAACTGACATAGTTTGGTGTTTCTTCTGGTACCTATTTCCTCTGCAGAAATAAAAGTCCCGGTCAACCTTGAACGACCCTTGTATATCGGATGCTATTTTCCAAATGAACGTGTGTGGTTAATCTCGAAGTAAAGCATGAGTAGATCTAGATCTGTGACTAGAGATACAATTGGGGGGAAATTTGATATTCCTGATTTGAGAACTTGGTTAGCTACAACAGATTCTCTGTGGTTACAATTCTCTTTATCCGACCAAAATAATACGTAATGACCATGGTGGAGTGACATTGAGTGTAGAAAGGTTGTGGCCAGTTTTATTTAAGGATATATAAGTATGTTTAAATTAAGGATTATTTTCGTATAGGAGCGCAAGTTCAACACAATACTCTGCTTTTTTTGTGTTCGTGTGACCTTATTGGTTGTACACCTTTGTTAAAACACTTATAACATACGTTGATTAATTTCGAGAATGTGCTTTGAAATGAGATCATTATTCCTTAAATAGTTTCATACCAATGTTAATAGGCCCCCGTGGTGGGCATGAATGTTTGTGAGTGTCCTTTCATCAATTTCATCATATCATCACTCATTCCCATCTTTGCAAATTAACCAAAACTATCACAAAAGCAAAGTAAAATAAAACAAATCAATCAATCTGCCATTGTTAATAGGACAATAATAAATATGATTTAAGAACAGTAATTTTGTTTTTTATCGTCGTTTTTCTGCCTCTTTTGGCTAATCGCGATGAGGACGAGTGATGATATGATGAAATTGATGAAAGGACATTCACAAAGAACGCCCAGGCTGTGATTCAAACCGGTGACCCTGGCGTGGTAGCCACGGAGGTCGACTTACGAACAGAAATGTTAAACAGTGAGTATAAGTTGCAAAATGTGTGCAAAATTGTATAACGATGTTGTGTCCATAAGAAATCACGTTGTTTTCACGCAATAATGTTTGATATAGTTTAAATTATGAATTACTGATTATGCTTTCGTAGCTGCAAAAGAAAATGTAAATTAAAGCAATATAAATAAACAGGTACGAACTGGCGTTTATACATGAATATGCCACAATATGTTTAGTTGTCTTGGTGATTAACTTTGCATGATCATCGTTTAAGTTATTGTAATACCACCCTCCTTCCAATGGATTTTCAAATATCACACTTCCTAAACGATGCATTTCTTGATATCACGCTTCCTTAAAAAGTATAGATATATTTCACATAGGAAATAGCCTCGATACTTGTTGCCAATTTTTCTTGCAAAAAGAAGCTGGACACGTACTCGACATTCACAAATAACATCCCGGAGTGATTAACACATCGCGCTACGACGCCAGAGGTCCCATTCGAAACCCGGCCTGGGCATGCTGTTCCTTGTGAGTGTTCCTTCACCATATCATCACTCATCCTCATCTTCGCGATTAGCCAAAAGTGGCAAAAATGCAAAGTAAAATGAATTAAATCAATCAAATAACATCCATGTTTATACCGGAACTCGAATCCTGAACTTAGGTAGCGATATAAAAGGTACTTGGGTTCATTACTTTTTTTTAACTGCGTCATTCGGTTGGAATTTTTAAATATACCTCAGGTGAAGCCAGTGCATAATTATCTGTTGACAGATGATTCATTCTCCGAGAATATAGTGGCGAAAAAAGTTATTACTATTTAAATCTATCGGATGCGCGACCTACAGGTGCACTTGGGCTACATAATCAAACTTGCAAGTACATACTTTTCACTCCACGCATCTGAGTTCCGCCGCGCCATGTTGCAAAGCAGACTAACACAGACTTGCAGACGACAGTTGGCCGCAGGCAGCGAGAGAATTTTATGTTGAGTGAAGCCGCGGTCGCTCCTTCTCAACAACCAGATAGCAAGCGCCTCCAGGGTTCTTGCTACTCAACAATGTTGGGTTGCTGAGTGATCCTGGAGGCGCCCATTTACTTCCATTATAAGCAGACGAATACTAAGCACCGGGTTCAACACCAGCGCCTCTAGCGGTATCATTTTCGAGTGGAACCAGCCAGAGAGCGCAGAAACGTGCCGTTTTCCACACTACGTTATTCAAGGTGCTGTACGCCGAACTTATTGGAAGGCAAGGAACTGGGATCATATGGCTTTGAAGGGCAGTTCCAAAGATTTATGCACACTACTACTCATGACAATATGCATAAAATATTAATCAGGAAGTTTTCGTCAAAACTCCTTTTTTGTTATTCAATAAATATTCATTTCTTTATCTGTGTGACATTAATTTCCTTGCCAGGAAAGTTGATTTTATACAAATTTTGGTGATCTTAACTACACGTAAACTAGATACTGAATACGTGCTGCTATATCTAATTTCTTTTGCCATCTTTTTACCTATTTATGTAATAATAACAATACAATATTAATTTACATATTTCATTAATATTATTCAAATTATTATTCAAATTATTAATTAATGAGACACTTGGTCGGACCCCCCCGAAATGTATTTCTAGATATGTGCCTAATAGTGACCCAAATTGTGCATAACCAGATTCATTCAGTCTGTGCAATAAGAGATTCAATATACCGGTAACAATAGTTTCTTATTTCATGAATCCTAAACCCAATTTCATTTATTGCAGAAATCGTTGTCAAGCAGCGTGCTTGCGATGACGAAGGGTACTACGGTGTACTTGTGGGAAAGACACAGGAGTATCATAAAACTGCGTGCACGATAAATAAGTGCAACAGTAACAACAACAATCAAACGAAGATTAAGCCCATGTATCTGCTGTATTTTATAGTCTGTCTTATTAATAATGTATTATGAAATATACGAGCCTTAATACGATCAGAATGGAAAGCTTTAATGTGGCGGTGTGTCCATAACATTTTTATGACAATACAGAACATTGTACATGTGAAAAATACATGGAACTGACAATACATAGAGGGGCACACATTTTCTGAAGAATTAGAAACTAACATGCAGGCAGTAACGATAATGGCGGTAATCTATAAAGGGAAGAAATTCATATTGAATATGTCCTATTATTAGTATCATTATATTTGTTATTGTTATTTACTGATTTCAATACACAAATATATAACAGATTTAGAATAGCGAGTATGGTGCATTAATATCATGATACACGGAAGGGAGAATTTGAGATTTTTTTAGACTTATATATTTCATATATTTAGAACGTTCCACTTTCAAAAATGGCAACTGGGGATCAATTTATGGGGCTTGCATTTACCACTCTGGGTTTTCCAGAGTTTTTGGTATTTTTATTTGAAAATTCTGATTTTTTAAAATTTCGGAGTCGGCTGTAGCCCCTTCAGCCCCCTCCCTGCGTACGCCAGTGTGCCTAACCTACAATTCCGCCTAGTTCTAATGATGCATGTGTGGTTAGGTTAGGAGGGCCAGGTTTGGAGCTCTTAGCATTTAGTAGCCGCTGGATGTGCCCCGCACCAGACTCAAAGAAGAAATTCGGATTTTGGTTAAATATATACAGGGTGTCCACAAAGGTTGATTGCAACTTCACACGCCATGCATTCCAAAGGGTAAACAAATGATACCAAATCCATTAGAGGGTATATTATATTTCAAGGCTCAAAGCTCCTACCAACATGCCATTGTCCAGAGCAGCTATAAATCTTGTGGTATGTACAGCGATATCCAACACGATACATAGGAATCGAACACTTTGGTATCCTTCCTTGTTAGCTTTTTAAGAAAGTATGTATTTTAATTATTTGGTTCATTCTAACGGGACGAATATTATATGATGAATAATATTTAAAATAAAAATATCAGAAGAATACTCAATGTCTTATGAATCTAGACGTTTGGTTGAGTCTACAGTTATTGTACATTATCTTGCCTTGTACGCTTTACTGTAGTATTTGGTCGTTTTCTCGTATCGATTCTTCGACCACCTCTGTGGCGAAATGGTTAGCGGCAGAGGTCCCGGGTTCGAATCATCCCGGTCTGAGCATGGGTGTTCATTGTTGTTGCTTCATCAATTTCATCATGTTATCACTCATTTTCATCGTCGCGAATAGCCAAAAGTGGCATAAGCGATGCTAGATAAAAAAATATCAAATCAAATCAAATCGATTATTGAATGTTCGAGAAAGGACAGGAACTATATCACCTTTCCATACTACAATTTTTTGCGAGGAATACTCTACATTCTGTCCCAGCTATCTCTGGAGTAGGCGAACGGAAACAAATCTCTGAGCACGTGGTGACGCGAGACGGCTGCACCAATGAACAGGTGAGAGGAATAGGATTGCGTGGAAGGGGGAGGGGCGGGACTGCAGTGTCCAGCTTCCCTGCAGCGCGTACTGCTTCGCTTTGCCCACTCTATTTTCCCCCCATTTTCCTGCTGCTATGGGTGATCTTGCTCCGGAGAAAATTGGGACAGGGTATACTGCTGTAAAGGCCAGCTTGGGCTTGGCCAGGTGAGGATGAGTGATGCCCAGACCGGGATTCGAACCTGGGAACCCCTAGCGTCGTATCGCGCTGTGCTAACCACTTCGACACGGAAGTCCGATTGCCGGGGAGCGAGCCCCGTTCCGATTTGTATCCAAATATTTTCGGTGGTTGGGTAGGTGTGAGTTTGAAAAGAACACTCACCTTATGTAAAATACATATTTAATAACACACACACACATGTCTAGATACACAACAGATTTCCTGTCGAACAGATGCCAAAGGAAAATTCTGCATACACAAACGACGTCATGTAGCCATACTTGATGCGCACTCGAAGAAGTGTTGCCAACACCTACTTGGCAAATATTAGAAAAATGTCTTGGCCGCCATGTTGGATCCAAGTACACGGTGGGGGACAACACCGATCTACTGTTAATGAGTAAGAAAAAACAACAACTCATACACATACAGTTTATTGGATATCACTGAAATATAATCCTGTACAATGAAGGACGTAGATGCATAACTTACAGGTTAACAAGTCACTTTAATATGCTTTCGTTGACACTGTGTACAGCAATAGCTTGAGGGCTATTAATAGTAATTACGTGAGAATAAAGGCAAAGGGGAATGCTGTGAGCAAGATCTTGAAGTCGAGCCTCGTTAGCCTGCCACTGGAGAAAATACCAGGAAGCAAACCATCTCCGTCATTGCAGAGGTCTATTGAGCAGGTTATAATATATTTTCTAAACGTGTCGTTTTGCAAACCTCCTTGAAGATTATCATGGAAGATAGACGTACAACTGCGACGAACAGTATACAATTCTAGAAAACAAGAGATAGATGGTCTATCTACACCTTCAAAATCTGTAGAGACGTACAGTCACTGGCAAAAAACAACAACTGAAATACTGCCTTCCCTGGAATGCTTCGTGTGCGTTGCCTAAGATGAGTCGATAGCAGAATTCCCTATTGAAAATTTGCTATTGAAGCCAGGGTTGTTAAAAAGGTACAGGAATCCATAAATTCTAATGGGTTCTATTGTGTTCCGCTGCAGGTCCAAGTTGCGTATTGTTTCATTGAAAAAAAACATTGCTGGACCGTATTCAAATTGATCCAGAAAAAAAATTCCTGAACCATGTTTCAATTAATCTGGGGAAAAAGGTCCCTGGACCGAATTGAAACATTTTAAACACAAAAAGGTTCCCTTGTGGTTTAGAACACATTTACACTTGCTGATTTTCTCTCCCGGACGGGAATTGAATTTATTTACAATTCCTGGACCTCGAACAACTCTGGGATTGTTGTACATTCCAATGGGTTCCATTGGGTTCGGTAACAGGACCGGATACTTTTATCTCGCACAATTTAAATTTGGTACAAGTTGCGTATTGTTTCATTTCAATACGGATCTTGGACGCTATTTAAATTGATCCGGAAAAAATATTCCTCGACCGTATTTAAATTCATCTGGAAAAATGGTTCCTGGACCGAATTGAAATACTTTACAGATAAAAAGGTTCTTTACGGTCCAGAACCCATTTACGCTTCTCTCCTGGACCGGAATTGAATTTATTTAAAATTCCAGGACCTTTAAGAACCCTGATTGAAGCTGACACATTGCCGTAGAGTTAGGCAACACAGAAAACGCATTGCAGGGAAGACACTATTTCAGACACGTCTCATATTTATTGCCGGTGACCGTACATATAAAAATGAACATTATGAATGTTATAACTAGGGCAAGCAACTGGATCTCCGATTACCTGCCTCTCCCTGAAATGCAAGCGAAGGGTGCATGTTGACAGCAAAAGGTAGCGTGTACGACTGGACAGAAATCAGTTGTGTAGCAACACCTTGAAACTCCCACACGTTGAGGCGAAACTTCTGGGTTTCCTGAAGATTATTGTTTGGCCGCTGGTCGGAATTTAGTTCGCAGGTGACCTCCTAGGTCACCTGATCTAACGCCGTGCGAGTTCTTCGTCTGCAGATAAGCAAATACTGTTGCTGCGTACGTAACAACCCTTGCCCAAAATTCTCGATGAGCTGAAAAATCGAATCTTAACCGTGACAACGGACATGCTGCAGCGAGTCTCTGTCACTTTGACATTGCTAGTGACGCTAAAGGAGGCCGAATAGAGCTCGCATAACGTATGATATGGATTGTGATGAGTTTTCTTCAGACTGACTTTATATACTCCAAATATAGGACCTGAAATACAATGAATCATTATGACACAAGCTGTATTTGGACATGGTTGTATCACTGAACATTTTGAGGAATTTTCACAATCTTTGTATATTTACTTTCCGGACACGCCTCGTATATAACTTTAATTAATATGAAAGTCAAGAATACATGGGCATTTAAAGTAACTTACCATTATTCTTTTTACGTTCCATTCGAACCAACAAACATTGAACGTCACCTGGACACTCAAAACCATAACGGTCTGGGTTTTCGAGACACATCTTATCTTCTGGATATGTGCAGAAGAAGCAGGATACTACAGAGAGATAAATCTTGTTCGATTTTTAAAGGAAACAGGTTTTCTTATTAAAATTTTCATCACTTTAAAAGTAATTTTACAGTTTTTGTACGATTTACTCTGAACTTGGGTCTTTCATAATGTTACTATAAATATGTTTTGATACGTGCATCACGTACATCAAGTTTATTTATACTGCACTATGTAAGTTTAGCAAAAACAGTGTTTCCCAAAGTATACACCGCGAAACCATGGGGAGCTGCAGCTTACGTACAAGGGATCTATGGAACCGTTAAAAATTAATGCCTCAAAATTATGCCCACAGACACAAAAAATATTTGATTTATACTTATCATCGCTTTTCTGCCACTTCTTGCCAACCGCGACGATGAGGATTAGTTATAGATGGAATCTGGATAGTCACAAGAACAGTTATATCCAGGTAGAGATTCGAACTAGGGATCCCTGGCGTCGTAGTGCGTTGCGCTATTCACTCCGCCACGTAGGTCGGCGACAGAAGAAGAATGGAACATTCTAAAAGTTGCAACGGATGGATTTTACAACATCCTTTACAACGGACCAATTAATAGAATGCATTTATCTTTATTAAATATTAGAACTCATGGGCATTGACTTGGTGCTAGTCTAAACAATATTGGGAATCTACTTTATTTTACGCATATCAGAGTGCAACACTAAAGCATGCAGTCTCTGTCTCTTTGCGAACCAGCAGCATGAAAATGGAATGGCTATCCCATAAATGGGTGAACTATTTTCAAAGTTATAAACAACTTCAAGGTTCTCTGAAAACAAAGAAAACAGTGAACTTATGATTTCCCAAATATGGATAATTGCTCTAGGACTAAATATGGGAATCTGATGATTATCCATCATGAGCAACTTGAGGAAATGGACATATGTATAAACAGCCACTAAGATCGGAACGACTTTGAAGGGTCACTGGTAAACAAGGGGACAGGGAGACATTTTGCTATAAATCCCCCCTCCCCCAAATATTGAACGGTAATGGACATCTTTTTTACTAACTTACACTAAATATTTGATAGTCTCCTACAGATATCTTAGACTTAACTAGTTTAGGGATAGAACTTAGAAATATTATATGTATAAGCTTTGGTGAATAAATTGTAAGAAATAAATTGTATTTTCAAATGTCTAAAGAACTGAGCTACGCACTCCATGTAACGTCTCTATCCCCCCCACGAGCGTTACAAAGTATACAACCTCTCTTTTAGGCTCACCCATTTACTCCATCATGTCTCCATGCGCAACGAACTCCTCCCAATAATCACAGCTTTCAGCCGTGGCGAAGTGGTTAGCACAGCGCGATACGACGACAGGGGTCTAGGGTTCGAATCCCGGACTCGACACTGGTGTTGTTTATGAGTTTCCCTTCATCTATTTCATCATATCATCACTCATCCTTCTGTCGCGATTAGACAAAAGTGACAAAAAAGCTATGTAAAATAATCTAATTCAATCAATCATGACAATTTGTTTAGGATATTGGATTTTAAAGTTTGACAAATCATGTTGATGATGAAACATTTTAATTATGCACAAGATAAATTTAAGACACCTATTCTTGCTCACAAATTAATAAAAATATGCTCAAAATAGTTATTTCTCTAATGAATGAAGTGTTTTCTCTTAACATAGAATGTAAAGTCCACAAAAAATATTAATGCAGGGTGGAAAGTCCGTACATATCAGGTTCGTTTCAAATAAATTCACTATGAGGCAAACTTACAATATTTACTGGAAAAGTAAAATTATACTACATGGTTGGTGGTGAAAATGTAGCAAATGAAAATAACTGCTCTTTTGTATCGCTAGCAGCTACTTTGCATATAAAATAATTACTGGAACTGTAATACCAGAGTTCTTGGGTTCGAATCCAGGATTAGTCATAGACGATTCACATAAGCAATTCATCTTATCATTTCAGCTGCGTAATTAACTTAAATCTTATGAAAAGGAAGCGAAATATAATAAAAGAATGTAATATAAAACAATAACAAAAATCGCTTTGAAGGCTCATTTCGTTAACAGTGAAATGTGTTTGCATGAAAAGATGGCTGTAAACGATGAATATTATGTCAAAATATTCTGAAATGTAGTACGTACAGTTACAACTGTGATTAAGAATGCTGAAGACAATTATGACAACGAGAAGCTGCTTCATTCTTACTAAGAACACTACCAAAGGCGTTTGTTTACTTTTAAAGAGTATCATGCAGTTACGGATGTGACAAAACCTGTAACGTCATGAGGATATGTGAAAATCAAAATTCACAGAGGTTGATCCGTCCAACTGTGACCTACATTGCGGTGGTAGATGTTGCCATTGAAAATGTACTATTAAAATTCACTTACCGCCGTAGCATTAGATAACACACATAAAACCTTGCAGGGAAGCGAGTATTTTTATTGCCGCTGAACCACATTTTTATAATTACATTAATTTTACGTCACACATAGCCTTACAGTTTCTAGACTTACAAGTGTAGAAATATTATTTTTTGGAGGTTAATGGTTTTCTAATATTGACTGAATTTAGTCGCATGCTGTTTTTATCAATTTGTCAAAAGCAGGATGATTACTAATGACATAAAAACTTTTTAGTTTGAAGAATATTACATCTAATATTATGTCTTATTAAAAATAACTGGGTAGGAAAAGCAATTATACCCTTCAAGTAAAAAAAAATGCAAAATATTGTCAATTTTTCCATTTGAAATGTTCATTCTGCCACCTAGTGGTGGGTTTTCAATTCACAACAGAGAAAGAGAAACGTAACGCCTACAAGAGATATATCAACACATCTGTTCTGACACTATGTGCCTGTGGCAATGAAAACCATCTTTGTCGTTGTTACTTTTACGAATCTTGAGTTTTAACAAATTGTAGGTAACAGAACTCGTTACTCTCGCAGACTGAAATGGGAATTTTGGTCTGAGGATATAATTTGAGTTATTAGATTTTTTAATCTAGTGAAAAGTGAAGTGATCTAAGAAAGATGGGGTTCTATAAATTAGGTCTTATGATTTGCAACATAGCTATTGTTGTAAGTATTTAATTTAAAATGCACACGTAAGTGAATTTAAGTATATTGGATTTATATATCCCTTATTATCATCTTATGTGTTTATTTGTTCAAGTGAAGCTTTGAGAATTATTTCTATATGCAGTACTGCAAGAAAAGTCTTATTTAAAATATGTATGTATGCATTATCAATTATTATATGAACGAAATACCAAAGTATTACATTGCATTTTTGGGCAATTAATTTCACTCTGAATCCTTAGGTTTATTTCGATGATGAGGTGAAGAATGATTGCAGGAAAATAGGTGAAAATACTAACACAACGGAACATGCATGACCTAAGCACAACTAGAAGTAAGAAATTTGAAACTAACTAACTAACTATCTAGCCTTCTTGAACCTGAAGGTTCATGGCTGCAGCAACACAGGCCTTCCATCTGTCCCTATCCTGAGCAAGATCTATATACTCTTTTCCATCCCTACAGATTTCCTTTAGGTCCATCTCAACATTATCCCTCCATCTTCGTCTTGGTCTTCCTACTGGTCTCTTACCATCAGGTTTCCCAACAAGAATCCTGTAAACTCTTCTTTCCTCTCCCATTCGTGCCACATGGCCTTCCCACCTAAGTCTTCTTGATTTAATCATTCTAATAATATCTGGACATGAATACAAATTATGCAGTTCTAAATTATGTAACATTCTGCACTCACCTGTCTCCTCATCCCTTTTAGGTCCAAATATTTTCCTAAGGATCTTATTTTAAATTTGACAAAAACAAAATTAGTTTTAAGTAGGCTCTATGCTCGGATAGTTTAATCGGAACTAAACCTACAGTTTACACAGGCATCTGAACTATTGTGAAATGTTCCTCGAATCAGGGAACACTTGATTACCAGTTGACAAAGTTATCCACCACGGAGAGATAAATTGTCTGGGTGTTTTTTGTACATTTTTTGAAGATGAAATGATTTATTTCTCTTGTAGTTTATGGTTATTACAAGCATAAAAACACATGTTTTCGTTGTGACGTTTCAGGAGAACACCCGCTCCCTGATGATATTTGGAATTTATAATTTTTAAATAAAAAATAATGTTATCAACATTTTTATCGGGAATAAAAATATAACAGACTGCTTGTTTTCACAGTTAAGTTGCTATATTACAACAATGTAACATTGACAACATCCATTGCATAACTGATTTTTTTTGTTTAAAAAATTTTAACCATTGTTATAACTGTTTCTTTAAGCAAACAAAATATGAATGTCTGTGAAAGGAGCGTGTGTTCTCCTCAAACGTCACAACGAAAAACTGTGCTTTTATGCTTGTAATAAACTTAGGCACAAGAGAAATAATTCTACGATGCAAGCAATGTGTACATACAAGAAAAGTTATTATTGAAGATGAAATGTTCTGAAGTTTCTTTATCTGCCAATAGAAGTCAATGGTAATATGTTGATTACAATCAAAAGTATAAAAATGATATATTTTTTGGCTCCGTCCGGAAATCCTCCACCCTCGATTTCTACCACATTTCAAATCTTTTCGTCCAAAATGAAGTTTCTTCTAAGGAAGGGTGTTTTTAACTAGCGCGGAAGGAAATTTTTTAGAGACCTACGTGCTACGAAACGTACATTTTTGTAATATTAAAATTCCATGCCTACGTAACGTCACTACGGTTTTTCAGGGCTTCCATCATGAATTCATGTCACAGGAGCACGTCTGCACATTTTCTTTTTCTTCTTTTGAGTGACTTGTGGATTGTGAATGTTTAATTTCCTTATGTTTGAGTGAATTGTCGAAAAATAGTGTTGCGCAGGTTCTAACATGCCTTTAAAGGGACTATAGAAAAAGGCGGGGCCGCGGCAGCGGTAGGTCAATTTTTTTGGTTTAGACCTGAAAAAGCGACTGTTATATATCTATCGGTACGGGTGCGGGTGGCTGCTACGAAACTGACATGGCCGCAAGTAGACTTCCACCTCGCAACTTTAAACGGCTGTATCTCCACTTTAAACGGATGTACACTCGTAAATATTAGTTTCTGCGCTCCAGAATTTTGATTTTAACAATTTGCAACACACAATTTTTCTAAAAAGAAAAATCACTACCAAAATCGAGGGTGGAGGATGGACCCTATTTTTTGAAACGCGACAGAAGATTTTGTCACATGAAGAGGTTGACATTTGCAAACATTTGATCTGACGTATTAAGTTCATTTATATTTTTACTGTAAAACGAACCTGTATTTAAATCAACCATCAGCAACAACGCTATTAAGTAATATCAAAACAGTATGTGTACTCATCAGAACCTAATACCTACATGTTGGACCATAAATCATATAATTTTAACTTGTGATACCAAAGTTCGCATTACAGTTTTAGCTAGTGCCACCTGGGAGATATACTTCCTAACACGTTTACAAAAGATCCTCAATGTGATATCAATTTGTTCATTGGGAAATCGGTAATTATCAACTTCAGTTCATCAATATCGAGTGATTCAGTTTTCTGAAGGTCCGCTAAACACTGATGTACGAATTTGTTCTGCGTACTCAATAACGAACAAGCTGTTCTCCGCGAGGCGCGTTAACGTTGAAAGTGGCGGAGCCTGGCGGCGAAAACGCGAACTCTATAGACTTACCGCCAATTTTAAAACCCCTGAGAGTTCAGCTTTGCGCTCTTATGTTGATATGCTTTGTAGTTTTTGGATTTGTACCCCGAAAGTGTATAAATAATTTACGTACACGCGTATATTAATTACCGTTTTGATGCTTAGAGCAAATTTACATGAATACGGGCTGGAATTTCTAATAATTCAGTTCTATTTTTAATTGCATGTTTCTTCTAGGCTGGAGGAGCCGTATACATAGGCATTGGTGCCTTTCTAATTGGTAAGTATGGGACGGCCATCATGGAATTAGCCTATGATAACCAACCAGGAGCCTGGCTGATTGCGATTGGTGTACTTACCTTTATTCCACCTAGCGTTTCGTCTGTTGCAATAATACTTAAGAAGGATGAAGTGTGGTTGAAGTGTGTAAGTAATTAGTATAACACATGGTTAAATGAACAAGTGGAGAGGGGATCTTATTTGCTTGAATTAAGAGCAAAATTAGTAGAGAATTCTTGCGAGGGGCGCCGTGGAGTAGGAAGTTACGGTAGTAGAATCACAGGTGTATCATAGGTTTAATCCTCCCCACAAGCAAAAATAAATGTGCTCACTTGAGAACGAGAGGTTCTCTTTCGAAACGTAGTGATAAAATAAGTATAGTTAAAAGCTGTAACGCCCAATTAACATTGAGTGCAAATCCAAATTTTTGAGTAAGTATACCCGCCTTAACCCCACGCGGTAAACGTTATACAGTCGGCTCTTATACACTGCTGTTTGTGAAAATTGCAACACCAAGAAGGAAACGTATGATTGAAATGAACTTTATACCACAGATTAGGTACATGCCAATACACAAATGATTAGATTTACAGACCTGTATATGATCTCTGAGCTTGAGAATTCAGTATGGTGTGAAGCCCCCATGTGCTGCAAACAGAGCCTCTACACGTCGTGGCATGGAATCAAAGAGGGCCTGGATATGTTCCTGGATATGCTCCCTCCACGCGGTTTGTATGCGAGTCCACAAAGCGTCAACAGTGGTTGCTGGAGGACCATGACGAACAAGTTGCCGACCAACCATATCCCGGACATGTTCGATGGGCGACATGTCAGGCCAGTGAAGCAGTGGTAACTGTCGTTCTTCGAAGACGGCTTGCACATTCCTCGCCACATGTGGCCGAGCATTGACCTGCTCAAATATGGCATGTGAAGTTGCCTGAAGGAGAAGGAGGGGCAGTGCCTCGGGCTCTAAAACCTCCTTGACGTAGCGGTTGCTGTTCAGATTGCCTTCAATACGTAGGAGGGGAGATGGCATGTTGTGTCCAATGGCGCCCCAAACCTTCACACTTGGCGTTTGTCCGCTATGCCGCTCAACAATGCAGGTTGCCACATTGCGTTCACCACGGTAGCATCTAACACCTATGCGGCCATCACTGTAGGACAAATTTAAGCGGGACTCGTCCGAAAACACTACAGTTTGCTACTTAGCATGCCAGCGACGGCATTCACGTGTCCATTGCAGTCTGAGGCGTTTGTGGTTTCTGGACAATGGAAGCCGACGCAATGGCATGCGTGCCACCAGCCCAACCCACAGCAGACATCGTCGTACCGTCGACGCAGACAGGTCCACAACCGTTGTAGTGCTCCAGCGTCAAGCCAACACTGTGGACGAAGCTGTACGGTGCGTTACAGCCTCGCGGACAAGATGGCGGTCATCCCGTGCTGTGGTCACATTGCGTGGTCCAGTACCTGCTCGTCGCTGTGTACGACCCTCTTCTATCCACTGGTTCCACACACGCATCACTGTCGTAGCAGCATGCGCTGTACAAACCGAAATGTCACGGTATGACAAACCATCTTCCCGGAGACCGCTCATTCTGCCCCGTTCGAACTCACTCACATGCAGATATTGCACCCTTTGACGTCGACGAGGCATACCAGCACTTGTTTTCACGTTTCCACTTCGTTTGACGGCTCTTCACTAACTGAGCTTGGCGTAACAGTGATCTTTCCGGTCACACAAGAGAGGGCGCTGCTGGGCCTACATGCACGCCATCTCTCTGCAATCCTAATCACTTATTGCTGGTACACTGTTCTACACATCCTCCGAGTTTGGATTCATTTGGGCCATTATTTCTGGGTGTTGCAATTTTCACAAACAGCAGTGTATTTACCCCCCCCCCCTTTTCCAAATTTTGTAAAGTATAACAAACGAATAGCTAAATAATTGCGAGATTACATGTATTGTAAAGTTAGCGCGTATAAAACAATAAATTACGTATTTCCGATATGTATTGCATATTCATTCACTTCTTCAATGCCAAGGTCATTTCTATCCTACAAAAATTGTCTTAATTTGGGGACCGGGGAAGGGGAGAGAAGGACGAATAAACGGACAAATTATACATATAGATGTAAATACACATACATATATACGAGGCGTGGCAGAAAAGTAATGGGACTGGCAAGACTGCGCACGAATCGACGACGCTGCTGCCTTCCCCTTCACACGGAACTCGATTTCCAGTAGGAATGCCCTAGTTGCACTGGACTGGCTACCCATTTGCTAGTTTTCGCCTCACACGATACTTGTTATCTTACTTGTCGATAGACTTTTGTTCCCATAAGACATTGCGCGGAGCTGACAATCTCTAAAGATGGACGAGAAACTTGAAGAATGTTGCAGAACGCTTTGTGTTTTTATTAAAAATTAAGAAACAAAAGTATGGACTAGAAATTGGCTCGAAAACAATATGGTAATCAATGCGTCGAAAAATCTTTTTAATGAACTCGAGTATGCATATCGATTAGGGTTGTGCGGTATCCCGACTTCGGGAAATGACTTCCAGACTTTTCAGGATCCCGAGCAGTCGGGAAATACCGAATGGTCACTTTAAAAAGTCGTTAATTCTCGACGTTTTCTGCATTGTAAGTGTCTGAAACTTATCGGTAATTGTTAGTTTTTAGTACAGAAAGGCAAAAACAATCACTTTAGGTGAATATGACGTGTAGAAATCGAGATTTATCGAGCTTCGGGAAATTTCGAACATCGGGAAATTGCGAATTTTTCCCGTTCCGAATGTCGCGATTTAAAAATTTCCCCGTTCCGACAGGAAAAATTCTGTCCCGTAATATCCATGCATGAAATTCGCAGGATTAAAAAGAACATAAAAAAAAAAACACCTTGTAATAATAAGGGTTTATATTTTCGGCTAATCATATTTGTCACGTACACATCTCATCGCTTTGCATAAATACATAAATATTAATGAACTGAACACGAATGCACTGCACGTCATCTCTACTTCTTTCCTTTTAGCCAACGTTCGGAAACCACAGACAAAAAACTCTCTTCTGCAAACTCGCAGATTATCTTCACGTGGCCATGCTCTGATCGGCTGTTCCACAGAATCCAACAGAGGAAAGCCAGTAGCAATTAGAACATGTCCTATTCCTCATGACCAGTCAAGCAGCCAGCCAGGCAGCCATCAGATCCGGGCAGGTAGCCAGCCAGTTGAGCGCCAACTAACTGGAAATCCAGTTCCGTGTGATTCGACCATTAGTACAACTTTGAACTTGCTACAGTTGCTACGCGATTGTTGAGAGCGAATGAGGCGAAGTTGTGTTTGTGAGGTGCGTTACGAAAATGGACTGGCAAAAAGTTTGAGCAACGTTTTGCCATCAAATTTTGTGTAAAGCTTGGCGAATCCGCTACTGTGACTTATAAACAGTTACAAAGAGCTTATGGAGAACATTCCCTATCCAGGGCACAAGTGTTCAGACGCACAAGTCCTTTTTTGAAGGCCGAGAACATAGTGAAGAAGAACCTCGTGCGGGAAGACCTTCAACCTCAAAAAACGGACGACAATGTGAAAAGAGCGAGGTGTCTTGTTAGGTGAGATCGTCGATTGACGTTGAGAATGATCAGTAATGAGATAAATTTAAACCAGTTTACCGTCCATCAAATTTTTGCACTTGGATGATGCACCACGACAATGCCCCATGACACGGCAGTCTCCAGCAATGATTTTTTGGCAGAAAAGAGCAATCCTGTTGTTCATCAGGACCCGTATTCGCCGGTCACTCACTGTGGCTTCTTTTTATTCCCCCGGCTCAAAAACCACTTGAAAGGGCGCCATTTGGTACTTTGGATAATATTCAGAAGAGCGTGACCAACGAGCTGAAGGGTATTCCAGCAGATGCCTTCCAGCTCTGCTACGAACAATGGAAACAAGGCTTTCGTCACCGTGTAGCTGTCCAAGGGAGCTATTTAGAAGGCGATAAGCTTGATTCGTAAAAAGAATGATATTCATGGTTAAAAGAAAATCAGTCTCATTACTTGTTTGCCACACCTCGTATAAGGATGACTCGCAGTGGTCCAGTTGGAAGGACGCCTGATTCAAGATCGGTTCTGATTCCATGCGGCTCTGAGGTCCACCCATCCTCTAATAAATGGCCACCTACCGGGACGAAGATGGCAGGAGCATGCTGCTTATCACACAATCTCCATAAATGTCCGAGGTTTGGAATGTGTTGGGTCCTACCTGCATATCTCGTCATATGGCTTCACATAGCTTCATGTTTCAGCTTATATAAAATGAATGAGTGAAGAATTATTACTTTTTAGGTGGGTTGGCACACATGGTCATTTTGCACTCTTCAAAATATACGAGGGAAACATGTTAATGTTAAAACCATTGCCTTAGTGTTAAAAAAGGGAGTAAAGGGCTCCTTGAGATACGTTGAAAGGGCAATGTTGTGAAGGTAGTTGCATAGGACATACACAACACATTCAAAAGGTTAGGAGGAACTAAAAACTTCCCAAGAACAGTGTAAGAGGCTTGTTCTACTCGAAAAGCTAAAAACATGTTTAAAACACTGTCATGATCTCACAACATGTATGATAAACAGTTGGGAAGATTTAAACTTTCTCCGAGGAATGTAAAATCGGCACATTCAATAAGAATAAGTGCCGAACACTTAGAATTACATTACATAAGAAGACAAATGTCAGGCCCAGTCCTTGCAGCAAATGACTCTGGATGAGACGGCTGTGTCCAATTCGAAGTCGAGATAAAAATGACGGTGCGCGGAACGATATGCACTGGGCTCGATAGCGCGAAGCTTGTTCTCAGTTTCCTCATCCCATTTCTCCAGCCACGTGTCAATAAGTGGAGCAACTATTGCAGATTTCAAAGTATGGTACAGGTATCTATGCGATCTTATTTCTAGATAAATGATCTATTTGTCAGTCTGATTAGTACCAATGGAATCATATTCCGATCGTACACTCAACGAAGCTCCAACTTTTGCTCAATATTAATTTTAAGCCATATTAGTGAAGACTTATTCAGTACATACTAAATAAATCTCATAATTTTTAATACATGTTCTATGAGATAACATAAGACATCTGAGTACATGTTTTACAGGCATTGGGATTGGTTGTGCTTCTGGCAGTGGCTCAGATTTTCCTTGGTTCCTTTGCCTTCTACAACTATAAGCATAGGCAGAGGATTGGCCAAGAGAAAGCCGGGAAACTAGCGGACCTGATAGCAAAGGATACTAGCACTATTGCTTTATTTGATCATATGCATAGAAAGGTAATTACTTTTACTAAATACTCATGTACATATGAGTATATACCGTGCGTTCAATTCGATCTTCAGCAGAGAGATCGGGAGAAGCGTGGCGGGTGGCGCTGATGGAGATGCCGACATTTGCGGCCTGTAATGCCCGCTTATTTTTATGGACATATGCAGACATTTATATAAATATTGCAAAACGAGCACTAACCTGTGTTATAACACGCAAAAGTTCTTCTGTAATTCATCCAAGTTCTGCCCTTATATACACAAATAAATACGCTTTAGAAACGATGTTAAGAGCCACAGATAATACCCTAAAACATCTTAATCATAGTTTTGACCAGTAACGCCCTGCTTAAGTTGATATCCTTGAAAGAGTTTTGTGTCGATGGGGATCGTTTGGAGGTTTCGAATGTGTAACACTGTATCAAGATTATGCTGCAGACGAAACCGTCAAAAGTCAATGGTGTTCGGGAGCTTCCTTGCAATCCGAAATCTCCGAGCTCGAGTTTTTTGTTCCTTCGCGACTAGATGAAGACAGAGCTGTGAATATAGTGGCAAGCAGATGTAAACAAAGAGCATGTTAATTTCGTACTGTGCGCAAGAGTGTTATTCTTGGTTACTTGTTTGTGTTATTGCAGTGTGTATGTGTGTTGTGTCAGTGAGACGATTGGAATGACAGACGCAAGGTTCACGTTAGAACAAAGAATTCTTATGTATGACACTTACGTGAAAACAGACTCGTGTCGAGACGTGTGTAGGCAATTTGTACAGAATTTCCCAGGCGTTTCACCTCCACACAGAGATACGGTTAGACATCTTGTCCTTAAATTACGAGAAACTGGATCGTTAAATTTTAAAACACCTAAGCAAAAACGACGGATTGTAACCGAAGCAAAACTCGATGAAATTGGTGCAGCGTTAGAACGTTCTCCAAACAAACCTCTACGCCGTGTTTCACAGGAGATGGGCGTGTCAAAATCATCAGCACATACAGCCACTAAGCTACTAAAATTAAATCCTTACTCTTATAACACAGGTTAGTGCTCGTTTTGCAATATTTATATAATTGTCTGCATATGTCCATAAAAATAAGCGGGCATTACAGGCCGCAAATGTCGGCATCTCCACCAGTGCCGCCCGCCACGCTTCTCCCGATCTCTCGGCTGAAGATCGAAATGAACGCACGATATAAATATATATGTATGTATATATAAATACGTATACATGTACGAGGGTGAGTCAATTGAAAACCTTAAAAGTGCTGTAAAAATATATGTATTCAGTAGAAGTGAAACAAGGGGTTACCATATTTCTACATAATCCCCTCCACGTTGAATAAGTTTCCCATCGTTTACAAAGTGCTTGTATGCCAAGGGAAAAAAGTATTTAGGTTGGCTGCGTGACACGTATGCAACTTCTGTCTTTTTCTAGGGCCTCTTTAAGTGGTTCTAATCACTTGGGTCCAAATCTGGGGAGTAAGGAAGGTGGGGTAGGCACTCAAAATGCAAGTCGTTAACTATCGCAATAGTCATTCGGGCAGTATGTGGCTTAGCATTGTCATGCTGCAAAATGACACCTGACGACAGCAGTCCGCGTCGTTTTGACCTTATTGCAGGTTTCAGATGGTTCTTCACGAGATCACAATATGAAGCACTAGTTACTGTGTGTCTCCTAGGCGTGTAGTGCTCCAGAATAACGCCGTTTTGGTCCCAGAAAAGGGTCAGATGCTTGGCCTGTGCGAGGAGCATGTCACACCACTTCTAAATGTCCTACCCCACTCATATACCTGTTGCTGTGACACACAAGCTTCACCATACTGCGTCTTTATTCTACGATTAATATCCATAGATTTAATACCCTGAATCGTCAAAAATCTGATCACAGAACGCTGTTCTTCCTTGGTGCATGTTGTTAGTGGGGCGCCATCTTGAAACTGCTCCAACAATGACGACTGGTCACCAACATTCTTCTGCCATCTATTGGAGAGAAAGTAAAGTACGAGCAACAG
The DNA here is from genome assembly GCF_977018435.1 of Lepisma saccharinum. Lineage (NCBI taxonomy): Eukaryota > Metazoa > Arthropoda > Insecta > Zygentoma > Lepismatidae > Lepisma > Lepisma saccharinum. Next base: position 8,921,834 of record NC_139233.1, read on the forward strand.
CATCACCAAATCTCATCACTATAGCATGAATATTAAACATTTTATGACACTTCTAAGGCTTTTATTTCACTCCTCCTCGTATAATGGGCATTCCATGTGAAAGTGGCCTTGAACATATTAAGATTAATTGCAATGTTGTATCTTTATCCTATCTTGTGAGTAAACAATCTAAAATTGAAAATTGTCTCTTGGGTAAAAATTGAATTATTACACATGATCAACTTAAAAAGTAGAAGCTACGTTACATGTTATTAGTTTATTTTAACTTTTTCATTTACTTGTTTTTTCTACTGTCTCCCATGCGTGACACCAAGAAACAATTGATTTCCCCTTCAGCTCCACTAGAATATTCAAAGGTCAATTACTTTTGTTTTTATCTTAAATAATTTAATTTTCATAATTTGACAATTCACAGAAATTAAAATAAATTTCTAATTAACCTATTCGCGTCATATGACGAGCAGGACTCGCATGAACCTGTTATGACACATAAGTCGTATGACAAGCTCAGCTCGCAATGCTACACTGCTCGATAGAAATGCACGTAGTTCAGTGTGTAGCTCATGGATGTCACTTGTATTCATTCTAAAACGAAGTCCAGATATTTGATGTTTGAAATTCCTTCTGTGTGGAGTCACTCGATGTGTTTGTGTGGAGTAAGAAAATAAACATTTCTTTATCGTATGTCGCTCTCCTCAGCTGCCATTATGGCATCAAAATTTTGCATTTTTCCCAGCTTAGTGACCAATTTAAATTTATAAGTCATTTTCGAGTTTTTATGCATATTTAGCCTATATAATCTGTTAAAACTCGATTTTTCGTGGAGTCTGGTGTTCAATGCTAATATTCCTTTGAAACTTGAGCCAATAAAGCTTATATATTCTCACATTTCAACCCTTTGATCCGAAGTTTGTTTCTTATGGAAAACTTAGAAAACTTTTATATAGGCAATTTATTTTAATTTATTTTTGCACTCCAAACTGCCGCACTACGGAATTTAAATATGATTTCTTGGTCACCTCCAAAGGTATTTAAACATAACGTCAATGGGTTAAGTAAAGTGGCAGTATTTTGTCTGTCCAACCCGTGACACAAAATTGTTCACTTCTAGCTACAAATGTGGAGAAGTATTTTAATCAACAGTGTTAAGTTTTATATTTCATTGCACAGGGACTGTAAGAAAAATGTTGCTTAAGTATCAGTACTTTAGTTAGTTTAATATAAAAAATGTAGTCAGCGTGTCACATCCGTGACAATGGAATGTCCAATATATACATATTTTACACACGCACACAGCATTGAGAAGGAAAAAGTTCATATCAAGATGGGTCCGGAAATACGTAATTTCTGAGTAATATGACTTTCAAGTAACAGGTGGTTAGAATTACAGTTCCACTCTGGAGCCCGTTCGAAGCGGCGGATTGAGCTGAAACTTGGTATATAGACAGACTATGGAGACCACGGGAAAAGAAATGCTGAGAGGAAAGAAAAATAATAGTTCGAATTTTCACCACCAGGTGGACATGTGCTTTTGGTCGTATGCAAAAGTGTACATTGTTGTCACATGTAAAATAATTTTAACTTTTAGCATAAGAGTCTGTTGACAGTCAGTACTTGTCAAGTGTTTTTTTCTCAGAATGACAGAGGCTCTGCATCTACACCCAGTCTCGGTAATCTGTGGAGCAAGGTCGCGCATAATGGTAGGGAAAGCGAGTTGGGCGGAGCGAAGCAGTTCGCGTTGCTGCGAAACGGCTGGTAGCTGCAGCCGCGTTTTCTCCTCCATGCAGTCACTTCACCTCTCACGTGTTCATTCGTCGAGCCCTCTCGAGTCACTACTTGATTTCGTTCGTTTGCTCCAGAGATTACCGGAATAGAGTGTAATCGTGGAAGGCGTATTCTAGCGTTATGTATGTAACATTCATGCACACATTAATTGTAAGGTTCTAAACATGAGATTGCATTAAAATATTCATAATTAAACACTTTGTGGTGTGTGCCAGCACATGTAAATACTTGAGTATAATGACATAGCCCGAATGCATGAAAAGCATCAACGAAAATGTGTTAGAGCCAGATTATTTTCATAATAACTCCAGCTGACAGCGCGATCCAGTTAGTGAGCCTACCAACAGTCTAAAGCCTGAGTAAGATGGATAGCGATAGGTGCTGGGTTGAGATGACGTCATCGGCTCGCTTGCGGATTGGTTGCTTCAGAAGTTACGACTCGTTGCCAAACTGAAAATGTTGAAATTCCAGAGATGTTACGACAGTAATCTCACTCTACGTGTGTGACGCTATAAAAATGTAGCAAAGTTTGACTTGTCTGTCAAGCGCATAGGCTACAGATGCTAATAACTCTTGTTCATAATATATGCCAGTTGAATTCATTAACAATCATTTAAACCTTAATCTAATTAAAAAGAATAATAATTCCAAATTAACTCATCTTGTTATTTACATGGTGGAGGACCACTTTCGTGTAATGCCCCTATATTTTCATTTCAGGCCAAATGTTGTGGAGGCCACGGAAAAGTAGACTATTCGATATTCTCTACTTTCGATTCCAGCGCGGCCCTGGAATGGGTAAAATGGTTTCTTCCTTGGTTGGATTCACTGACTGATGCTATCGAGAAGTGGTTGGCCGAGGTGAAGCTAGGCAGTCCGCCATCTTGTGGAGCCTATAAGGAGATCGGCTGCGGGAGACGAATACAAGAGGCGATAAAGTTTGCTGGTCTATTCATAGGAGGCGCCGCAATGCTGACTTGCCTATTTCTGGTTAGTGGTTCCACTAATTTCTACATCATAGATTTTGAAACATTGCTGTCATAGAAATAAGACACTATTTTTATATACAGGGTGAACAGAAACTATAGGGTCAAACTTCAGGAGGTGATTCCTGACAGGTAAGGGAACAAGAAAGTTCATATCAACATATGTCCGGAAACGCATATTTCCCAAGGTAGATGGCACTGAAGAACGACATCATCCTCTCATAACAACACTCACAGTGTGCTTTTTTGTGCTGCAGATTGTGTGATTGGAGCTACGTCGAAGCATCATGGTCCGTTATTCATACCAGGAACAAGCCGAGATGATCTTCGTATACGGTCAAGCAGATGGAAACGGTCGAGAGGCAGCACGGATTTATCGAGCCACGTACCCAACGGTTCCACCAAAGCCACAAAACCTTTGCAGCCATTTATGAGCGTTTGTGTGAGCATGGATGCTTTCATACAGGTGAACATGGAGGGCGGCTGCGGCATGTGGGTATACCAGATCTAGAGGAACATGTGCTGCACATATTGAGTATAATGGCAAGTGGCCCGCCAGCATGGTGTAAGCCAAGCGACGGTATTGTGTATCCTGCATGAAAACCGCTACTATCCCTATCACCTACAACGTGTACAGGTATTATCACCAGCGGGTTTTCCTCAAAGGGAACAATTTTGTCGCTGGTTTTTGCAACAGGCCACCACCATATTGGGATTTCTGTCGTCAGTCCTCTTCACCGATGAAGCGACATTTGGTAGAGATGGCATTGTCAACCTACACAATCGTCATCTGTATGCTACAGCCAATCCTCGGGGAATGGTTGAATCGTCTCATCAGCAACTGTTCAGAATCAATGCTTGGGCAGGGATTATTGGCGACCACCTACTTTGACCATTTGTTCTTCCACAACGTCTTAACGGACAGACGTATCTGGATTTCCTGCAGAACACTCTCTTTTGCTTCAGAATGTGCCTTTGGCAATACGACAGGTGATGTGGCTGATGCATGATGGAGCGCCAGCCCACTTTCGCATTATTGTTCGTCAACACCTCAACAACACCATCACTGGCATGGCCCGCTCGATCACCGGACTTAAACCTCCTTGATTTGTACTTGTGGGTGCATCTGAAAAGTGTTGTGTATGCTAGCCGGTTCCTGGTGTACAGACCCTTGAATAGTGTGTTCGTGTAGCCTGTGACACTATTCGGGTACAGGCTGGAACATTTGAACAAGTGAGGCAATACATAATACGACGTGTGGACGCTTGCATTGCATCCCATGGAGGCCACTTTGAACACCTGTCGTACAATGCATGAAAGTTATGCCATGTAATGTGTACCGGTACTAATTGCTTTATTGCAGACTCACCGTCCATTTCCGGACATATGTTGAGAGGAACGTTTTTGTTCCTCTACCTGTCAGGAATTACCTCCTGATGTTTGTCCCTATAGTTTCTGTTCACCCTGTATAAAGATAAATGTTCACATGAGAATCATTAGCATTCACTACGTGCTACTTCAGATATGGACACCAGGAGTCCCGGGTTCGAATCCTGGCCTGGACATGGATGTTTGCGAGTGTCGATTCATTAATTTCATCATATGATCATTCATCCCCATCTTCGCAAATTAGTCAAAAGCTGCACAAGAAACGAAGTAAAATAATGCAAATCAATCAATCAATTAAGATACAGAAACATTCTCCTATGTTCATTGCTAAATTAAATGAAATCTAAGTTTTGAAGAATTTAAATAAGTATATTTCACTTCTTGCGTTGTGAAATACTAACATAGTGGCGATTGAGTGTCACAACTAGGAGAGCAAGGACAGTTTACTTTCTCTTGGCAAAAAAGGCTTAGCATTAAGAGGGCATAGTGGGGGCAGCAGCTCACAAGCACCCCTAGTTGCCGCCACTGAATACTAGTATAATGCCAACTGTTTGTACTCAATTATAACTTCTAACAATTCAACTTAACAAGTTTTTTCAACACTAAATCATAATCCATACAACCAGTATATTCAACGGTTCAACGCACATAACTGTTGAGTCTAGTGGCGATAGCGCCTGCGACGCTGCCACGTTCAAAGCATATCACTATTGAGTCGGGCAGCTACAGGGCATGCGGTATTGCCATGTTCAACGCGCACAGCTACTCCGTTGAATATTAATCTGTATAAAATCGGTTTCGCAATGTGAGTTTGCAGTGGTAATGTGTTTTAAACACCGCTGCGAAGAGCTTTCAAACAAGACCAAGATCATATTTGTAGGACTACCCAATACTAAGAAAAAGTTGTTTCACAAAATCGACAAGAACTCTCTTTTGGCCGATTAAAAAAATCTGAAAATTAAGAATTTGTACATTAAACATGTCTACCTGCACTGTATTTAAATTTCATCATGATCGGGTCACACGTTTTTTATTTATAGAATTTCAAAGAGAGGGTTCGTTTGGAAAACACAAAAAAATCGGCACTTTTTTCTTACGGCGATAAAAATTGAAGGCATCCTAAAAAAATGGTTTCCATAGATTAACGCAAAAATGAGCAAGTTAAATTTTGATGTAACTCGTTTTTATGAAGGTCTACTGGTTAATTTTTAATTGGTGTCCTAACTCGAGTATCTGATAGTAGTTAAAGCTTATTTTGTCTGAAATCGAAGCAAAGCATATACTTTCAATGTTGTTTTCTCACTCACTCACAATTACCATTTCAGGCATTGTCGGCTACTTGTTTATATTTCCTAATTAAAGGAATGGATATAGAGCATGGGCAACCCGGAGCCGAAATAGTTGAGGAACAAGTAGAAGTAGTAGATGAAGAGGTAGAAGGTTAATACAAGATAACAATTATATAAATTCTTTTTAGAGTTCATATTTTATATCGAAAATTATGAAACGCACTGATTCAGTGTCAAAACTGTAGGACGCCAGGAAACATGGTGTATCAGAGTGTACCGGTCTCTGATACAAGTTACAAATGTGAAATTGTAGGATGCAGATTTGAGCTTAATTAGATAATTTAGTTAGGAAAATAACGTAACTGATTTACGTTTTTCTCAACTGTTTTGTTCTTAATCGCTTTTTGCAAATCAATGTTTATGTACCCTTTCACTATCAAAATGCTGTAGGTTGTTACTAAACTAATAAATTATTCAATTAAAGAAATGTATATTTATGATTCACTGTTATTTTTAAACAGCCCTTTGGTTATTTTTTACATTAATGTGTAGCAAATTTCATGTTTGAGTCAAGAGACCCTATGGTGTCAGAAGAAAAAAAAATATAAATTATATCGTTTCTTGAATCAATCCTAAAATGGTCAATTATATGTTGACAAAACACTTAAGTCAATGTTGCCAGTCCCTATGCTTACATGAGACATTTTTAACACTAGATTTTACTGTCTTATGTATGTGTGTGTATAATGCTGAGTAGAAGATTATCTCCACAAACTTGAAACTTCAACGACTAGTTTCGTATTGCAAAACAACGCGCAGTAGATGACACTTAGGCTCTGTCCGAAAGGTACGAAGTACGTACTTGAAGCATGGTTTTGGCGGAAGTGACGTTACCTAGTACAGTTCGAAAGCGCCAAGAACAGGAGTACGCAAGTGCATAGCTCGCAGTGCAGATGGAAGCTGACTCGGTCACGTGATTTCCACACACGTTGTTCGTTTGTTTAAAAATCGCGGAGATAGAAAGCCAGCAAGACAGGTTAAATATACGTTATGGGTCAGCAAGTTGTTGGTTAAAGTGCTTCTAATGTGTGGAAATGTATGTGTACGAACATTTGAAAATGCAACGTGATTCCTATGGTGAGAACAAGTGTTTAAAACGCGGGGAAAACAACGAGTTCTCAGTTTTATCTACTGATCGTATTTGGCGCTGCAGTCGAAGTGCAATTCGAAAGACTTTCACTTCCAGTCCACGACTTGAAGACCGCACTCCAAGATCATTATCGGAGGATGCTCGCTTCAAGTACGGTCTTGCACCTTTGGGACACGGCCTTAGTCTTGATATGACAATAATTTTTGTTCAGTTTAGTTGATACCGACTATATCTTCCACTTACGAGTTGAAGTTATATTTGTCTTCAAACGGTTCCCTCGTTCCTGATCCAGGCTTGGACAATCCATATTTGTGAAAAAGCTGCAGAGAGAGAGAGAGAGAGAGAGGGGGGGGGAGATAGCGAGCAGCGGTACTGTAGCGTTGCAAAGGGCAGGAGGCTTCGCCGGTCGTGTTCGTTCAGCGGGAGACTTCTAGTAACTGTGCAGTGTAACATTGTAAGGATGGTAGAGGAAACAGGAGGTGGTCTACCCCTCACATTATTTCTTAACTCTCGACGCAAACTGTTCCCCAACTCCTGCTCTGCACCTTGCTGGCCTCGAGGTGCAGTCGGGAATCTCGCACTGCACGAAGCGCTCGCTTTCTTCCATAACAGCAAGCGAGTTGCCCAAGTCTGTTCTAGACTGTTCCGGGAATCTGATCGCACATTACCGTAGAGAATGGTAGAAAGCGACTTGGCGGAGCAAAGTATTGCGCGCTGCTGCAAACGGCTGGTATCTGAAGTGGCGTTTTCCCCTCCGTGCACTCACTTCCCTCTCACGCATTCATTGGTCGAGCCCTCTAGAGTCACTACTTGCGCAGAGACTTGTTTTCGTTTGCTTGCTCTGTAGATTCCGTCGACAGAGTTTACAAAATAGCATGTTACGTTCTGGCACGATTCTCCTTATAGAAACAACGTAAGACTTAGGAAAATATGACGATATACACAGCTGGCAGTCTGTGTAGAGTGCCTGTAAAGGAGGAGGGGCAGGTGGGAGACAGCCATTTGCTGCTGATTGCTACAAACAGAAGGCAAAAATCCATAGCTCCTTCAATCGGTGCCGTACCCAGGACTTTTTCGAGGGAGGGGCCAGATCCAAAAAATGTGTGTGTATGTTTGTATGTATGTGCTTGTGTGTGTGTGTGTGTGTGTATGTATGTATATATATATATATATATATATATAATGTAAAGAGGTTACGAAATACTTGTAATGATTTATTAAGTCTTAAGACAATTAATTCTTGCTTTCTATTAATAATGATATATATATATATATATATGAATATATATATAATAATTAAAATTCCATATTTACGGTCTTGCATTCGATTTTTTCTTTATTTTTGTATATGTTATTAAGGCGGCTACCTGGGATGTTTTAAAAGAGGGCTTAAGACAAGGACAATTTTCTTTCTCTAGGTAGACGAGTTTGAGTTTTTGGTTTAGGTACAATTAGGGTAATCGGGTCTGGACATATATTTTCAAGTGGGATCCGAACCATTATATGCCTTCACCGAGTCTTGGTAGACAAGACGTAGCATTGTGCAGGGCCAAAAGTGGAAAAATGTGGGGGCAACTGCTCCCATGTCCCTTAATCGCCGCCACTTCTGGTAGGCTTGCATCAATGGTTATAAAACTAAAACTACCAAATATTCTGGAGCCTACCTCTCTACACAACACAGTCATTTATGCAAGGACAAAACATTTTTTTGTTCTTTTACAAATTTGTTATTTTCGTAGGTTTTTATATGTTTATATTTAAAAATTTCATGGTTCGAGGGGGGGGGGGCATGGCCCCCTGGGTACGGGTCTGCCTACGACCATACATTACCATTACGAATTTCATGGATAAGCGCCATTGGCTTCGAGCAAGTCAGCATGATATGTACTGTTTGATGACTAGTGCGAATGAATGTACAGGTAATTTAGAACTTTTTTTTAGAATGCATTTAGCGATATGATGAAACAGAATAAAAGATTATGTAACCGGTAATGATATAGTATTTTTGTAATGATTCGTGCAAGAACAAAAGCAAAACGTATACCTGCATGTGCAAAGAAAATATAACGAGATTTACGTTTTGTGTAAAGTTTGTAGATGGTGAATGCTAAGCGTTAGTACAAGGGCAAATAACAAATATTCAAATTAATCGTGGCAGCTTTATTGCACGAGGTATATTTTTCTAACAATATAACCAACTAACTCTTTTCGTTTATAAATGAATTGAGGACCTTATAAAACTAGTCATTATGAACATCAATACCACAATTGAAACGTTTTTAATGCATACATTAAGAAATTATGTTGAATATTTCTATACTGACCATTAGTAACCGGAAAAATAATAATCAATAACAAATACTCCCTCTGTCCCATAATTATTGTCCGGTACATTTTTGTTTGTTGTGGCATAATAATTGTCCGATATTCAAACTGTGACATTGGTGTATACAGAAGAAGAACATGAAACACGGGAATGAGTCATACAACTTTATTACTCGAGGATCAGTACAAATTGTGCGTTCCATCTGCCTCTTCGTCTGTCATTCCTGTACTACCATTTTGGCATACCGGACTATAATTATGGGACAGAGGGAGTATTAGATTACCTGAGGTCTTTTGTAACTTAGAAACCTGCTAGTTTTGGAATAAAACATTGTTTCATGTGTAAATTCGGGATAATATCATTATGTGTTAGTAATGAAAGTAATGAAAAGTTAAAGGAATTACTGTCACGTGAAAGATGTTTTATATACTACTTCTTGGATAAAATTTCGTGTGTTATGATTAGCGGCGACGCCAGGATGAACCATCTAGGGGTGCTGAGGGGGTGCGGAAAGAAATTTAAGGGGTGCGATGCTGAAAATAAATAAACATGCATGCAACCTTTCAAAACGTGGGGGAGGGGTGGCAAGGCCAGTTTACTTTCTGTTGGTAGATAAGGTTTAGTATAGTGCGTAGCATAAATAACAAAAAGCGGGGGGCAACTAGACCCTAATCACCTTCACTGATTAACATAAATTATTGACTGAAATGAAATTATATAACTTTAGATTGACATCCATTTTCAAGAGAAGCTGTGTGCCCGTCCCGGCCTGCACTCCGCCTGGACGTCCATGATAATATGTATTCATTCTTCTACTCCAAGAAATTTGTCATATAGTGTAAACATTCAGATACATGTTGCAGTCCCATTGCACTATGTTGTGAAATACAAAATGAAATTATTCTGGCCTTTCAAAACACAATTTTTGAAACGTTTCAAGGTAACCAATGGAGGCCGAGTTTGCTGCCACGCGCGTGTCAGGAGTAAGAATAAGCGTCAAATTTGCTCCTGCCACGTAATTCGTCTGCTAAGAGGATGTTACAAATCTTAAGAACAGATGAAGACGAGAAAAATGCAAGTTATGACTAGTGCGAATGAATGTACAGGTAATTTAGAACTTTTTTTTTTAGAATGCATTTAGCGATATTATTTTAATGCTAACAGAATCTAACCTAACTACGAAAGCACTTAGGTTTATTATTAGAAGAATGCTATGGGACCGAATCTTGAAACATTTTTCTGTAAGTAATCGCTAAAACTTCACAGTATGTGTTACAGACGTAATTGTTACATAGCATGATGAAATCACGATAAAACAAAGACCGAGTCTGCTGCCACGCGCATGTCTCTCTTGAGGTTCCAGCAGAAAAACAACGTGGCAGCAGACACTACCTTAGAAATACATAGTATACATTGTACCTTCCGTTTGCCACTTCAGGACAAAACGCGAAGTGCACAGCAACATCGCCAATAACGCACTCTAATTCTTTTTCGTGAACATTGGCCCTCTTCCTAACAGTTTCTCAAAAAGCCTGAAATTGTACGTTCACTAGACATGTAACGTGGAACAAATACATAGAACGTATTAACAAGAAAACTAGCCTTCACGTTACAACTCACATTAAATCATTTCCCGAGCACGACTTGATCATACCTTGAAAGGAGCTGAAATTTTTGTTCCAGTACGAGGAAGAACAACTAGGCGGAAAATAAACCGTTTATCAACAATGCAAAAAAGAAAAAAAATCAAAACAAAAAAAACCATAACTCACATCAAGCTATAGGCAAGTGGCTCCCGAAGTGTGGGGCGCCGTGGATGGCTTACAGGCGCGATGCGAAATGTTATTTTACTGAAATGTCACTTATTCCAATGTATGTGCTTATTTAGTACTTTTTATTATGTGTAAAATATTTCTGAATTTGAAATATCTGTTTATTTTTTTAAGTTAAGGCCAGCAACCTAACCACACTAAAGCCCGCATCACACGGAACTGGATTCCAGTAGGTATGCCCTAGTTGGCGCTGGACTGGCTTCCAATTTGCTAGTTTTCACCTCACTACTTATCAGCGTACTTGTCGATAGACTTTTGTTCCCATACGAGGGAATTTGTAATGGCGGCCGCGTGAGATGTAAATAATGTATCACATCACATTTTTAAAAGCCGATAACTATTCAACCGAGAGGAATAACGTTTCGTATAAAACGTTATTAGGTACAAAACAATGGCGCTGCTTAAATACGTACTTTACAACGTGTATTGTACACGTATGGAAGCATATTTTAGTTGTTTCAAATGTAAACACCGTGCACTCAGCATAGATGGTGTAACTCAACGCGCCTTTCATGCTGTATACGTTATACATTGCTGGAGTAACACTCAGAAAACACAGACAAAAGCGCTCCTTTACACTCACGGATTATCTTCACATGGCGAAACTTTGCTCTGATTGGCTGTTTCACAGAATCCAGTCGAGGAAAGCAAGTAGCAATTGGAACATGTCCTATTCCTCCAAACCAGTCAGGCAGTCAGCCAGGCGGCCAGATTGCTACCTAGAAAGTTAGTTCAGCGCCAACTAGGGCATTCCTACTCAGGGGCGGCGACTTGTCAAAATTATTGGGGGGGGCTCTGATCCCTGAAATAAATTAATGAATGACTTACTCTCTCCCTTTTTTAAGTTTTGGCCTCAGTGCCAAATTTTCCCGTCCCGATCCCGACTTTTCGGGATCCCGAGCAGTCGGGAAATATCGAATGCTCATTTTAAAATGTCGTTATTTCTCAACGTTTTCTGCATTGTCGATTTCTGGAACTTATCGTAAATTGTTAGTTTTTAATCCAGAAATCACTTAAAGTGAAAATGACGTAGAATTCGAGATTTTCAGAGCTTCGGTAGATTTCGAACATTTCCCGTCCCGAAAATTTCCAGACTTATTCGGGAAATTGAAAATTTTTCCCATCCCGATCCCACCCCTAATAAAAGCCCATGAATTCCTGAAAAATATCATTTTTTTTATTCACAGTTCGAATCCAGAATATTAATTGTCCACGGATGGATATGTCATAAGTTTCGTCAACCATAATAGCAAAATAATCCCGACTTTTATAATCTGCTACCACGGAGTGCAAAACAGATCTCCCTAATATATCAACGATCTCGTTCAGAATGTCATGTGAGAGCCATTTATAGCCCGAACGTCCCATCCACTACCCTAGTTCATGCACATCGTCTTTTGAAACTCTTTTTAGTAAAACTTTTAACAATACTCACAACTACATACTTAGTATATAGTAATAGGTCATGTGTTTTGCTGTCTCTGGTCATAGCCCCCCCCCCCCCCAAAGTTGATGGTTTAGCGGTCTCAGCCCCCAAAGTTGATGGTCTAGATCATTTTAAATGTGTATTTAAAGTTAAGTTCATGTGGCACAATTCAGAGTAAACTTTACAAGAGAAGCAAAATAATACATCGAGCCCCCCAAGCCCCATGGAGTCGGCGCCTATGTTCCTACTAGAAATCCAGTTCCGTGTGATAGGGGCTTAACTGAGCGTTGTAATTGTTAGATAGGCCTACATTCTGACTTGGACACAGCGGAAAAATCGTTACTAACGGCGCCGTGAAACGAAAAATTTTGGGAACCCCTGCTATAGGCAATTATCGAAAACCACAAAAAGAGCACTTAATGAAACAAAAGAAGAAAACGATCATAACAACAATGCTGACGGAAGAAAAAAAAAACGGCCGCTGATCTTTATAGAGGCTGCTGCCAGTACGGAAAAGTATGTACAGGGTGGCTCAATAAGTCACTTAACACCCCCAGTACAAGGCCACTGCAGCACGCAACATGGAAATGGTGATGACCAATAGTTATCAGGCCAAGGGGGAACCACATTGACGCCACCCACACGGTCGGCGGCCATCTTGATGTCCGCCATCTTGAATTCAACTTCAGAATTTTAAATAGGAAGGGGGTCGTGCGACATATCAAAATCGGCTAGAATTTCACGAGAAATGCAATGGTGAAGGTTTTTTCGACGTATCTTTAACCAGTAAAAAGTTATGACTGAATTCTTGTACCAATTTGCTCCTTTTCGAGGTGTTAGAAAAATGCCTTAAAATTTGTTTAGCGCATCGGTAATGCATCGAGATCAAAGTGACGTCTAGGGAGAGAAGTTCGTATGCCATTGCACACGATTTTAATCGGCTACATCCATGAAGAGCTGCGCATTATGAATTGTTGTCGCGAACAATTTACAGTGTGACGCTTCCATTGAATTAAAAGTCCTTCACAGTGACAAGGCTAATGTTTATGTTCATAAGGAAGTTCATAAACAGAATATGCGACCCTTGTTATCTGATAACTAACTTTGGACAAAAACTGGTTCATAACGTTCCCATAAGTGTTCTGGTGTTCTTCCCTATTAAAAAACTGTAAAAAGTACCTTCTTCCATAAGCAAGGATGAAATAAACGTTTATTTAACAAATCCAAGTAGCGATAAGCATTTAAGGTTCCGTTGATGGAAAATTGACTAACCAATGGTATTCCACACAGCACGCCACACCATTAACTTACCCGCACTAACCATTCAGCTTCGATCTGTCGAAAAAATGGGTTATCAGATAAAAAGCGTCGAATATTCTGTTTATAAACTTCCTTCTGAACATAAACATTAGCCTTGTCACTGTGAAGGACTTTTAATTCAATGGAAGCATCACACTGTAAATTGTTCGCGACAACCATTTATAATGCGCAGCTCTTCATGGATGTATCCGCTTAAAATCGTGTGCAATGGCATGCGAACGTCTATCCCTAGACGTCACTTTGATCTCTATGCATTACCGATGCGCTAAACAAATTTTAAGGCATATTTCTAACACCTCGAAAAGAAGCAAATTGGTACAAGAATTCAGTCATAACTTTTTACTGGTTAAAGATACGTCGAAAAAACCTTCACCATTGCATTTCTCGTGAAATTCTAGCCCAGTTTGATATGTCACACGACCCCCTTCCCATTTAAAATTCTGAAGTTGAATTCAAGATGGCGGACATCAAGATGGCCGCCGACCGTGTGGGTGGCGTCATTGTGGTTCCCCCTTAGCTAGGCAATGATTGGTCATCGCCATTTTCACATTACATGCCGCAGTGGCCTTGTACTGAGGGTGTTAAGTGACTTATTGAGCCACCCTGTATATCGGCACCTCTTTCAGTGCTCGTCCGATGCTTATAATAATAACGGTCTTACTTCAGTACCTAACATTCGGCGCTCAATGTGACAATGACATAATATACACTATTAAGAGTTAGTGTTTTCAGTTGAACGTAGGGGGTGCGGAAGAAAATTAAGGGGTGCACAAGCACCCACTCGCCCCCCCCCCCCCGGTTATGATTATTACGCACATTGAATCGGGGCTTTCGAGATGCTTTCATTCTTTTGTTTCCGACCTAACAGCTTTTAAGCCGTTTCTTGTCCATGATTTTAATTTTAATTCTTCCAGGTACTACGGACCTCACACAGCTTATGTGACGTCACAGGACTGGTTCGGTATAACTCATTTGCAACATTTAACACAACACATTATTAAAGCATAATATTTAGGTTTCTGACTGAATCGTTTTTCATTATTCATTCAGAATGTTGCTTTCACCTCCAAGAACATTTCGAAAATTATAAAAGATTAGAAAATATATAAATAATATCGACAAATAAAAATAAACTACTTTTATTTTTCAAATTACCAAGGGAGGAAAAGCGATATAGATAAAATTTTACCCTACGTTTGAAACTAACTTTAAATTCGTAAAGATCTCTCAGCGTTTATATACATATATTCAATTGATGTCTTACAGGCCCGATTTCGCTATTAAAGATAATGTTTAAACATTTTACGTACAGTAGAATGAAAAAAGATTAAAATTTTGTATTAAGCTTTCAAACTTCGGAAAACCAATTCTTATTTGCATTGCCACAAAACGTAGGACCAATCTTTTGACGCTATTAGATATTTTAGGGCCCCGATTGGATTCCATCCATTTCTGTATCACCACTACCTAAGCGCATGCAAAAGTGCACAGTTTCAACAGAATGTTTCCGTTCTGGTAACTACACGTCTGTGGTACGTGCAGATAAACAGCATTGAATAATCGTGAATACGATGTGAAACAAAAGTCAGAGCGTGTGACCTTTAAAGTTTTCTGTATATAGTTACTTTGAAAACGGAGTAAGGCTAAACAAGTCTTGAAACATGGGAATGTACAAAGCTTGTTTTCAAATATGCAACTTAATAATGGCCGTAAGTACTTATGCTTCAACCATACCGATGTACAATTTTCGAATGTTCATAACCAAGTAATCTATATCGCGTTTGGAAGTGAAATAATTTTGTTATTTTAAGCAAATTTAATATATTTATAACGTTATAATGTTGGTTAATTTGCATAAGCTGTTCATATCTTGTATAAACATTATCACAATAACTTTATCATCCGAAACCTTAATCCAAACATAATGTTATCAGCATTTGGTTTTGCCACCGTATAGATGAACCTCTGAATAAACTTTTTCATTCAAAAATCGGCAAAAATATGTATTCATTAATGTTCTTGATAGTTCAAATATGTTGTAGTCGACAACATTTTTCTTCGCAAGGTGAAATTAAAACCGTAGTCAGGTTAGAACAAAGTTTGTTTTGAGAAGAATTTATGCTCAAATAGGCTAATCGGGACTACACCTGCAGTTATCAATGCACCATCAAGGAGGTGCAAGTAATCAGATTAGGTTCATATTAAATTCATTTTATTTAATTGTTTGTGTCATAATTTTCATCCGAGTGAAAACATCTTAATTGTAATATGTTATGATGGTGAAACATGTCGTCTCGCCTTTCTTTACTTGAAAAGGGGTAACAAGACGGTGGAGGATGTAGAAGAGGGAGGACATGAGTGGGTGTATACAGAGTGACCACAAAGTGGCCGTACCCCCTTTTTTGACACTGCGATGGTTATGGTTGAATGCTTGATGTGGAGACACAGCCGATGGTTTAAGAGTCCAGAACATCGGTATAGAGACCGTCATTTTCGTAGCACAATCGAATTCTGTGCCATGTTCTGCTGGCGTCTTGCGGAGATAATCCGGGTCGAAGGCATCTTCCACAGCTGCTCGTAACACTTCCGTTGTGCAATACCGGTTATTTCTGACTCTGTCATTGATGAATCCCCAGAGGTGAGGTCAGGACTTCTTGGAGGCGAGGCTAAGGGAGCTGGGTAATCTTCAGAACCTCTTCCAATCCATCGCCCAGGGAAGGTCTTCTTATACACTTTGTAATGCGAAGTGCGCCAGAAAAGGGGACAGAATTCGTCCGTGCTACGGAAAGGAAGGGCTCCATACCCATTTTGTGGCCACTCTGTATAACGGAAACGTTTAACGAGTTCAACTTCTTCACATTGATTTAGTTCATAGTTTGAGCTACTTCTGCAATAAAAGAACACTTGTGGCGGACAACACCCAAATCCACGAGAGCAGACATTCGTGGCGGATTGGCCTGGGCACGGGTGTTTTTGTAACTGTCCCTTCATCAACTTCACAATATCATCACTCATCCTCATCGTCGCGATTAGTCAAAGTGGCAGAAAAGCGAAGTAAAACAAACCAAACCAATCAAATCCAAATTTGAGTATCATAGTGACTGTGACGCCAGAGACTCGATAACCTGCAAGATTAAATTACCGGGGTATGCTATGTGGAAGAGAGCTTAGTAAATAAATATTTCATTAATGAATTGTAAAATGATAATAAGGGATAATATCTAGCTTCCAAATTGTTAATGGCTATTATTATCATAACTTCAAGTATTAGAATTTCACTATTCTTGAACTATTGCAATTTGAGCCACCCAATCACACACACACATACATACATACTCAAGTCCGTTTAGCATAATCACATAAAAATCTTGCAAATATACTTCGCCCATGATTTCGTACTTTTCATTCTATTTTTCTTGATATGATTTTTTTGTAAATTTTTTGTATCCGGAAAACGGATTTCTTCAAATGTACAGGAGAAATTACTTACCGAATGCAGTTTCTTTAGAATTGTGGAAGTTCGGGGAAGTGTTTTCTCGCATCGTTCATTCAATTTTGCCGGTAAATCATCTATTTTTCGATATAAATGTGACCGATGCACGAAATCTCTTGCATCCATTTACTTTCAGGTAAATGTAGCCTGTGTGTGATGACGTAATCCCAATCAATCCCGGTCAGTGTTTCCAAACACGTGTTTTTGTAACTGAAGAAGGTACGTTTCCGCAAATAGTTTGTGGGGCTATGTGTCAAGTGTCAATGGTTCGTGAGGCTATGCGAGAATGGTGTGTGGCACTACACATATTTTTTTCGAAACCAATTTTTAAGTATTGTAACCTTGACGTGACCCTACCTAACCTAACCTTACCGGAAATGGTTCGTGGGGCTATGCGTCAATGGTTTGTGAGGCTACGTAGGTATTTTTAGGTGGAGTGGGGTGGAAACACTGCATGCCGCGACTACGGTAGTGAAACTGTGACCGCCATTTAACGTGTTACCGAAGGGAAAGAGAAACGAACAAAACTTACTGCATACGTCGAAAATATAGATTATTTCCGTGTAAAAAGAGAAATGCCAACTTCAGCAATGTTTCTCAATGCAGAATACGTAAGTAGGAATATGGAAATTGACAGAAATAGCGAGTTTCATGCGTTTTCCGGATACGGAAAATTTACCGATTTTTTTAAACTTTGGTAATACTTTTCTGCCACTCTTGGCTAATCGCGACGATAAAGATAAGCGATGATTAGGTGAAATTGATGAAGGGACACTGAGCACACCAATGCCTAGATCGGGATTCGAATCCTGGAATTCCAGTGATGATCGAAAGACGGATCATTCAGCGCGCTCATGGTCACGTGATTTCCAATCTTTTATTTCCAATGCTGATCCAAGTAACTATGCATCCAAATAAAAATTATTGCAATGAATTATAAGATTAATTTCTACTGTAGGTTGCATCCCTGGGCTACATTGGAATCGGTGGCTACATATGGTTTCGATATGGAGATTCTATCCTAATACTAGCCTTTGGTCGAAACAAATCCATTGATTTCATAGTTATTGGCATCATCTCCTTCATAATTTCAGGAGTAGGTTTCTACATTGGCACAAAACTAAACAAAATGTACCTGCAAATTGTAAGTACTTATATTTATTATTTAACAACATTAGATTATTACTTTTACGATACGTTCTTGGACATATTATAAAAAGTAACGGAGTTTGTGCAAAAAGAGTACATGTTCTTTTACAAAGGGCAATTTATAAATTTGAATCTCGTTTTGAAAAGCTCGAAAGGGAATCAGTTATACAGTATGTCCTAGAAGTCCCCGCACCCCTACTTGCATGTATCCTGTTGCGATCGTGTTGATAATTGGCTGGTATTAGGTTGCTTGGGAATAATTACGTTTTCGCGGTTGGTATCCCTGCCCTGAATTTCACGGGTCTTCCTCTCCGCACAACAGTTTTGCTACCTTGTGTTCTGACGTCAGACGAGGAATGCGTACGAGGTTAGGTTGGACCTGTTAGGTTAGATTCCATTAGCATTAATACAATGAAAAATTATTATTTAGGCTAAGAGAACTAAATTTAGCTAGCCTAACCTGACAAAGTAGGCATCTAGCCTAAAATTAAAGAGCTTTCTCCCGTGACGTCAGAACACAAGGTTGCTCAAGTGTTGTGCAATAAGTGAGACCCGAATTTCACATGGAACGGTCTCCCGAATTTTGTATGTCAGTTGTTACGCCATGGCTGATGTGAGTGGATATAGTTCGGTCTCGCTAATCGGACCAAACTCAAACACCTTCTTGGTTAAGCGCCGTATTTCGTCTTCTGACATCAGGGTAAATGCTTTCGTTATTAAGCTAAATGTAGTGTATTTATGCTGAGAGATTTAAACCTAACAAGGCTCACCTAACGACGAAAGCATTCCGCGCTTGCAACAGAAAACGAAATATTAGGTCAGTCAAAGAGTAAATGCAATCATTTTTTTTATTTTTCACAGCAACAATAGAAAACTTACAATGATATAATTTTCCAACATAGTCCCCCTGCACTTCAATACACTTGGTCCAACGTTCCACAAGCTTCCTATACCCTGAGAAAAAAAGGTTTTCGGTTGAGCAGCAAGCCACGTATGCACCGCTTCCTTCACCTGTTGATCTGTGTCGAATCGACGGCCTCTTAAAGCATCTTTAAGTAGACCGAACAGATGGTAATCCGATGGGGCGACATCGGGACTGTATGCAGGATGCTCTAACACCTCGAAGCCCAGATTCTGAAGAGTTTGAGGGGTGTTGGCGGCGGTATGGGGACGCGCGTTGTCATGCAACAAAAGAATGCCTTCCGATAATCGACCTCGTAGTTTGCTTCGAATCGCAGGCTTCAACTTGTTCGAAAGCATATCACTGTAACGTTCACTGTTTATTGTTGTCTCCTTTTCCACACAATGTTTCATAATTACCCCTTCTGAGTCCCAAAAAAAGTGTGAGCATCACTTTTCCTGCAGAGTGTTGACGCTTGACTTTTATTTCCACTGGAAATTCAGGGTGTTTCCATTCCATGCTCTAGCGTTTGCTCTCAGGTTCGAAGTGATGGATCCATGTTTCATCTCCAGTGATGATTCGTTTCAAAAAGGCTTCACCTTCGTTAGCATGTCTGTCCAATAATTGCTGACAGATTCTCACACGATTTCGCTTGTTCTCGTCAGTGAGTTCTTTAGGGACCCATCTCTCACAGACTTTATGAAAGTTGAGCCTGTTATGGATAATTTCATATGCAGAACCATGAATAACGTGCACATGGTTTGCCACTTCATCAACAGTCACTCGTTGGTTATTCAGAACCAGCTCACGGACTTGCTCAATGTTGTCATCAGTAGTGGATGTGGCTGGACGACCTGCTCTTTCCTCGTCCTTCACACTTGTTCGACCGCTTTTGAACTTTTCAATCCATTGGTAAACACTTCGCAGCATTGTCACCGTATTGTGCTGAAAGTCTTCTATGGATTTCAGCTCCTGGCACACCTTCAGACTACAAAAAACGGATTACAGAACGCTCTTCTTCTGTGGTGCACACGGACAGTGGCGCAGCCATGTTTACTTGGCAACACTGCAGAGCGAACTGAAGTGATGACGCTGTAACCTGCCACAGGCGAAGACAACGATACTATCTATCGGCTTGCGAGAGCAGAAAGCTGTACAGCCAACCTACGGAAGAAAAGAAAAACATTGCATTTACTTTTTGACTAACCTAATACAATAGTATTTTGCAATTCATGTACAGAAATTATATTAGTGTGAAGTGGGATGTCCCGAAGAGTTGGTGAGGTAATAAAATGTATAATATCTTGAAGGTAATTACACACTCACCGACATCCCTCTAGCAAAAGAACAAACACCGAGATCTAGGTATCCTCATAGATTTAAAACTTACTTACGAAAACCACATCTCAACCATCACAAATAGGGCAATGCGTATGCTAGGCCTACTGTACAGATTCACCGAAATCCATAACCCGAAAGCACTTTCCATTTACTTCAAAACATTTGTGTCCCCCATTTACTGTTCTCCCATCTATAACATGTCTCACTGGCTGCCCCTTCTTATACCTCCAAGATCGACAGTGTTCTCAGCTTTTTCCTCTTCATCGTAGAGTGCCCTGACACCTATCTAAGAGAGATCTGCTTGCAAAAGTAATGGAAAGTGTGCATAATTCTACCACCGCTGTAGGAGATGAAAGAGCTCAACTTTTTAATGTGTTTTTTCATGAAAATTTCTACTCAGAGACAATTTCTGAACCTCTTCCTACAGTCAAGTCTGTCAGTTCACACACTCTCTATTCGATTAAAACCTCCCCTGAAGAAGTAAAATCTCTCCTCTCCTCTTTGCCGTTGCGCCGGTCCTTAGCCCCAGATGGAATTCCGACAATTTTTCTTCGTAAAACGGCTGACTCACCCTCTGTGTCTTTTACTTAATAACTGTTTTTCTACAGGTGTGTTTCCCGGCTTGTTCAAACGTGCCAATATTGTACCTATCTACAAATCTGGAGTCAAAAATTCCACTAATTCGTACAGACCGATCTCTCTTTTGTCACCTCTTTCCATTGTCTGTGAGAAAATAATTAGACAGGTTGCTAAAGTTTACATCTCCCCTTATAAATATTGCTCAGCATGGTTTCCTTCCAGGCAGCTCTTGCTTGACCAATCTATCGGTATTACTTTCACATGCTACTCAGTCTATCTCAAATAATTCCCAGCTTGACGTTATATATTTGGACATTTCAAAAGCCTTCGGTAAAATAAATCCTAATCTCCTTCTTCATAAATTACAATCCACATTTAACATCCATGGGAAATTTCAATCCTTACTACAAGACTATCTGAGTGCACGAGAGCAGCGTGTTATCCTTCCTGGCACCTCTTCCAGCTTTCTTCCTGTTTTATCTGGAGTTCCCCAAGGGAGCGTCTTAGGCCCACTTTTGTTTCTTCTTTACATGGATGATCTCCCTGACAGGCTGTCCTCTCTCCCTATAAATATACTTCTGTTTGCCGATGACTGTAAACTCTTCACAGAAATCTCATCAGAACACGATGCTTTAATATTACAGCAAGCTCTTACAGAGCTACTTGTGTGGTGTCGCCAGTGGAAACTTCAATTGAATCCTAAGAAATGCTCCTGCCTCACCATTTCCCTAAGAAGGAACAAACTCGATTCTGCTTACTATCTTGAAAACAATCCCATCAAAAAAGTTACCTCTCAAAAAGATCTCGGAGTTATCATCGATGAAAAACTAAACTTTAATGAGCACATTACGAACACTACTAAAAGAGCAATGAGTCTTCTCGGTCTTCTGTACAGATTCACTGAAATCCAAAACCAATAATCAATCAGCATATTTTACAAATCCCTTATCTCCCCAATTCTTGAATACTGCTCTTCTATCTGGACCATGGCTTCAAAAACAAATCTTTCCCGGATTGATTCTGTTCTCAACTTTTCCTCGCCATAGCTCGCCACAGAATACCTTCTCTGAGGCACCTTCACAAAACAGATATTATGTCTGTCTTTAATATCCAACCACCACATACTCGTCGCGAATTAGCAGACATGAAATTCTTGCACAAAATCATGAATGGTAAAATTAAATCCGAATTTCTGCTCAACAAATTTCATCTACGCGTTTCCACACGGCCAACTCGCAACGTTAAGCTATTTCACAATCCCACCACAAGACTCTCCCTTCTACAGCGGTCTCTTTTCTACAGGCTTCCTCACTTATATAATAACCTACCTCCAAATGTGGACATATTCTTGCCAGAACAAAGTTTTAGAAAATTGTTAACGATATATGCATAATTTTGATTTGTTTTCAGTGCCATCTTGTATTATATTTTGTTGTTGTTGTTATTGTTATTTTCCTGCTGTTAATGTTTCAGTGTAAAATGGTCATTCAGTACTGTATCTGAAACTTTAGGTAAAATAAATAAATAAATAAATACTCAAGAATCACGTAGATACGTTGCAGCTATGAAATTACTACATAATATCATAAATGGAAACCTAAGATGTAGCATCCCACTACACGAACTCTCTCTCAGAGTGCATAGACATAAAACACGGAGCAAGGAGACTTTCCACACTGCAACTCCCAGGCTCTCACTCGTACAACGTTCAATATTTCATAGGCTACCGAACCTCAACATCATCTCAAACCAAGTACATATATTCAATTCATTTTTTTATCACCAACTTAGAAAAAAATGTACATAAGTTATGTATTGTGAAAATAATCTGTTTACCTTGGAACTGTTTTGGGGCTTCTTTTTTATTTTATCTTGTTTCGTGTGTGTGTTTTTTTAACACTAGTGTACTGTTTTACTACTGTTTCATTCCGGGTTAAAACGGCTTCTGCTGGACTGGAAATTTCAATAAAAAATTGAATAAATATTCAGTCTTTAGGTGTATATTTTAGCATTTTTAGTGCATATAAATTCGTTCCCAGATATAAGCCCGCACTCACTATTACTAACTCTAGTTAGTAACTCTAACATGACCTACATGCAACCAACGCTAGCACAAAGTAGATTTCTGTAGAGCCATTGCATGTCATGGTTTCAAAGTTGATAAGTTCTCAACATTAATCAATATGTATTCTCTGTTTTGTTTTAGGAAGCAGGCATCTTGGTGGTGTTTCTGATATGCCAGTTCGTGGTTCTCATAGGAACCATCAACTTCACCACCAACAGGATGAAGAAGATAAACAGAATCAAGGATGAAATGTACGGAGAAATACGGCAGGACGAAGACTTGATTAAATTATTTGATGATATGCAGTCTAAGGTACGTAGCGATGAATGGACACTAATTGGGGGTTTGAGAGAGAGAAATGAGAGAGAAGAGAAAAAAGAAAGAAAGGGAGTGAGAGAGAAAAGGTAAGAAAGAGAGAGAGAGGGAGAGATGGAAAAAGAACGAGAGAGAGAAAGTGAAAGAAAACGAAAGAGAGAGAGAGAGAGAGGGAGAGAGGGAGAGAGAGATAGGGGGATATATAGAGGGTGAGGAAGAGAGAGAAAGGGAGTGAACGAGAGCGAGAGAGAGAGAGAGAGAGAGAGAGGAGAGGAGAGAGAGGGATAGATAGAGGGTGAGGAAGAGAGAGAAAGAGAGTGAACGAGAGAGAGAGAGAGAGAGGGATAGATAGAGGGTGAGGAAGAGAGAGAAAGAGAGTGAACGATAGAGAGAGAGAGAGAAAGAAAGAGAGAGAGGGGATAGATAGAGGGTGAGGAAGAGAGAGAAAGAGAGTGAACGAGAGAGAGAGAGAGAGAGAGAGAGAGGAGAGGAGAGAGAGAGAGAGAGGGAGGGATAGATAGAGGGTGAGGAAGAGAAAGAAAGAGAGTGAACGAGAGAGAGAGAGAGAGAGAGAGAGAGAGAGAGAGAGAGAGGGAGAGAATTTCTGTTGTATACGTTTTAACTCCACTTTACTCACTGATAGGCTAATCGGAACCGAACCTTCAGTTTAAAGTACCTCCACTGGGTATCGAACCCGAGACCCATTAAAGAGAGATGGAGAGAGAAACTAATACAATAAAACTGCACTTCCAATGCCTTAACTTACATGCCTCTTTCTCCAGAACCATCACGCACAATGAGTTTGAACCCAATAATGAACATGATTTAATTAATCAATTACACACAACATACTAAACACACATATTTTTAGAAGCATCCAGTTACAAGTAAACGTTCCAAAAGTGTTCCACTGCTACATATGAATTAACTTTGTATATATATTTAAACAGCAGAGTCGACTAATATTGGAACGCGGGTCTTTGGTGTACCGTGCAATTTCTCAACCAACTCTTGTAAAACGCAAAGGGGACACGCGGATTTGATCTGGGAACTTTTCGATCTGCAGTCGAATGCTTACTACTTTTCTTTGAAAAAAATTAAAAGTCAATTGAAAGTATAATCACTGATTTGTTATATTTTTCCGTTTTCTTACTTTCTACTCTGTTTGCATCATGGAGACTACAAACATCTTTGTTTTAACCGAGATTCGAACCCAGGACGACTACACCAGTCGGCGCGACAGCACGAATCAGCTGAGAGAAGCTGCAAGAATGAATCAAATGAAAATCTTAAGAAGTCCGACAATAAACATAGGACAGACTCTACCCAGTTCAGATTTACATATCACGATATCAGCTGTAATTTAGTCAACGCTTTCAAGGCTGCAACACTGATATAGTCAACTTCAAATCGCCTCTTTGTCATTTCAAAGCTGACGGCTCCACTACACACTTGCATCAGTGAAGAGCAGTCGTTTTTCTGCACTCCGAAAGCCTACAACCCATAGAAATTTCTCTGCAAAGTAAAATTCAATATCCATCTGTCTATAAGTACAATACTAGTAATTCTACAGATCGGTCTGGTTTCGAACCCTGGTCAGGTATGGATGTATCATTGTGCTTGCCAATTTTCTTTAGTTCATCATTAATCCCCATCGTCACGATTTAACCAAGAGGTAAAATAGGCATGTATTTAGGCCGTTCAGAATTGATTCAGACTATCCCCCGTGTGTCTACATGCCGCATCCAAGAACCGAGGTGAGGGTGGTGTGTAAGAGCGGTGACCTTGGACTGTGCGCCGCCAGAGTTTTATTTCTCTAGTTGCACACAGCGACACGTGATGGTGTTTCTCACAATGTAGTCGGAGATGTGGACAAGTAAGCTGCTGCCTAGTGGAGGTGTACGATTTCAACATGGAAGGTCAAGGTGTACCACGTGGTTCTTGTGGAAAGAAGGTGTACCTGCAACTATGATTCATAATCCGCTACAAGGAGTGAATCTGCTCCAAGTCGTGCAACTGTGTTCCGCTACGTGGCAGGTTTCACAGCCGGAAGTGCACGTGCCAAGAAAGAAACCTCCACAGTCACATGCCTGTCGTTCATATCTGTGTCAGACACTTGCTGAATGGTGCCAGGGGTTGGAGATGAGCGACGACATACAGGGCTAGTTCCTATCTTGGCTGTGAAAATTGCCACGCAGCGGGACACAGTTGCACGACTTGGAGCAGATTCACCACACACTGCTTGTAGCGGATTATGAATCATAGTTGCAGGTACACCTTCTTTCCACAAGAACCACGTGGTACACCTTTGACCTTCCATGTTGAAATCGTACACCTCCACTAGGCAGCAGCTTACTTGTCCACATCTCCGACTACATTGTGAGAAACACCGTCACGTGTCGCTGTGTGCAACTAGAGAAATAAAACTCTGCGGCGCACAGTCCAAGGTCACCGCTCTTACACACCACCCTCACCTCGGTTCTTGGTAACAGCATATAGGCACACGGGCCACAGTCTCAATCAATTCTCAACGACCCAAAGTAAATCAGCAAAGACATAAAGAAAGTTGTTTAAAAATATTTGTAATGTCAGTCTTTTTCTTAATATTCCAGAACAAGTGTTGCGGAGTTAGATCCATCGATGATTACAGTGTAATATTCGGAGCATTTGATGTACCGTCAATTATAAAATCTATAAAAAATGCTCTACCTAACTGGTTACCAGATCTCGGGGTAGGCGACGCACTTTCGAAGTGGGCTGAAGGCTGGCATTTGGGTTCCCCGGCTTCTTGCTTCGATTCCCACGACGTGAAGTTCAAGAAGCCGTGTGGAGCCACTTTGAAGGAGATGCTGGAAATGACCCTTCTGGTTCTTCTGGCAATCTCTGGATTATTAACCATTATTTCCGTAAGTTAATATTGTTTTATTTTAACTTGCTTCTCTGTTACGCAGGGCTCGAAATAGAAATTTGCACGAAACGGAACGCCCTGTTTTTTTTCTTTTCGTGTCTGTTTACTAGAACGACGAAATTACGACTAGTGAAATGGTACGCTGTGTTACGATTAATAATATTTACATAATTATTTTTTAATTTAATTTTTAATTTTTATTATTTAATTTGTTTAATGAAAAAGTAAACATGTCCCAACAGGGAAAAATTAATTAAATATGCATACCCTCAATTCTGCCCTAATATTACTTCGGTACTTATTAAAAGATCAATTCGTGGAAGTGAAAGATATTTCTATATTGTTATTTCGCGAATGATCAGGGACTGGATTTTTTTGACTAACTAGAAATTTGACTGCTGGGTTAATTTGTCACAAAAATCGATTCCACAAGACACAACAAATAATAAAGTAAATATAGAACCAAAATACATAAAAGACAAAGGGAACATCGACCATCATATTCTGCTAAGCCATCTCGGAGAAACAACGCATCTCCACGTAGTAGGTAAGCTCATACAAATGCTACAATATGTACTATGAAAGAGTATAAACACTTTAGTTCACACTTAAATGGAAAATGTAGTGAAATATGTAAAAAAAAATAATAATAAAGGAACCTGAACGGTCCGTTGCCATTTTTGACGAGACGGAGCGAGAAGGTTTCAGATATTCACGAATCAGAACGCCGTTCCGGTCTGCTCCGCTCCATTTCGAGCCCTGCTATTACGGGAATTTGTTTCTTATACACTGTAGAAAGTTGAATGGATTAATAACGGTGTGAGACCGTTATTTCTCTATGGTTGCTTGCAAGAAGTTGCCTACATTTCTAGGCGCTAATGTTGATAGGATTGTGAAGTAGAGTTTGCGAGTAATTCATGATTTGAGGCGGCTATTTTCGAGGTACCGTCATACTACAGGGTGGCGCATATTGTATCTACCAATATCAGTTTGGCAGGAACGCAGGTGCGCATGCGCAGAAGCCTCTTGTGCTAAAGCAAATGGAAGTCTCGGAATCAGTCTGTCATGAAATGTTCGCCTGTTCAGACACGAATCGTGACAGTGGAGGCGTTCATCCGAAGGGATTCAATTCAGGAGATGCAGCAGGCACTGCGAGGACGGTCCAATGAGGGTCGCCATCAACCCGTGCCAGAGCGTCTCAATATGATACGATGGGTCAGGCATCGCAGCGTGCAGAAACAGAAGTCTCCAGGACGGAGGAGATGTAGTCTCTGGCGTCCAGATGCTTCTCAGTGCAGTGTCTCCTGCGTCTCCTGAATGGAACCCGTTCGGATGAGCGCCACTGCCACAATTTGTGTCTGAACAGGCGAACGTTCCATGACAAGACTGATTGCGAGACTTGCATTTGCCTTAGCACAAGAGGCTTCTGCGCATCTGCGCTCTTACAGGGTTGCCAACTGATATTGGTAGATACAATATGCAGCCACCCTGTATTGACCATAAAGTGGACTAAAACAATGTTTTGCCAATTTTTTAGTGGGATGAGGTTTGTTGATAACCACCATTAAATTAGCCAGCTGCTCCTAAAATAGCAATAAAACATCTCTCGCAAATTTATTTTCCCCGTTGTCTCTTTGTAACTAAGAAGTTCTGTTTCTTTAGTGACTAACATTCTGATATCTGATAGAGAACGATCAGTGGAGTACGTAAACCAATCGTTAAGATTCTTTAAATAATTAACTTAAAATCGGGTTTAAATTCTTGGTTTAATAGTTTGCATCGCATGTAATAAGCGATTTCAGATATGCAGGGTGAGTCACCTAAAATTACCACCGGAAATATTTCGTGAGCAAACATGCTTGTTACGACACACGTATCAACTTCTGAGATGTTTGTTTAAAGCGTCAACTTCACGTTACAATTACTTGAGAACTACTTGACGTATTACAATGTAATTATTAATGTATTTTTTTCTACTTTCAATTGCACTAAAAATAATACGGAGTTTATGAAAGAAAACATAAATTCGTGTCGAATATCGTACTTCCTTACGTAGTTGAACGAAATGTGTTCCTTAATTTCATGAACCCCTCTCATAACTTTACATGTGCTAAAGTAGTTTTTCAATATTCACGAAATATTTCCGGTGGTAATTTTATGGAACTTACCCTGTATTAGAGCTAAAAACATATGGTAAAAGTTGGTGTAGAAGTCAGATTATTTTCGAAACAGTTCTGGCTGATTGCGCGAGTCTAGCTAGTGAGCCTACCGACTGCGAGGAGCGTGAGGAAGAGGGTCCGCGATTGGTGCCGGCTTGGAATGACTTCAGTAGCTCGCTTGTTGATTGGCTGCTTCGGAAGTTGTGACTCGCTCCCAAGCTGCAAATGCACAACAGTCAGGGATGTTATGGAAATAATCTAACTTCTACCGGCGGTAAAACGTAGGGAATACGCCACTGAAAAAACGTTTGAGCTATTTTTATGTCCGTTTCAGGCACTCCTGCTTGGCCTAAGCGCGTACCTCCTTCGCGAGATCGAACTGTCGGGAGAAGACGTGGCTCAGGAAATTCGTTATATTGAAGATGCCGAAGCTACAGCAGCAGCATTGGCAGCTGAAGAAGCTGATGAAGAGGATGCTTAATGATGATTGGCTGAAAAAATCACCCAATAGCTGCTACTTAAGATATATTATAGTTAATTATGCACAGCAGCTGTATACATCTTCAAACCCAATTCATTTACTGTCCTCCGTAGAGGAAATAATAGTGTATTACCGAGTGGTAAACAACGTAGATTTGTTTCTTAGAAAAGGTGGTATGTCCTTATTTGGAAATCAAGTTAGGTGATAATGAATTCTTTTAGAATTTTTGAAAAAAATACTTCTGAAAAGAAATTATTTCCGGTGCATAGAAAGTAACCTGTGCAAAATCTGTAAGTTTCTGTAATTTTGCAATAAATCTATTCTGAAGTGTAATCTTGTTAATAAAGCCTAATATATTCATTGTGCATCTTTAATATTTTTGTATTCCAAACTGCTGATACTGAAAATTCAAAAAGTGCTTTCCGTTTTGCATTAACAAGAATACTAAAAATCAGGTTCCAGGTAACGTACTACACTAAACTTTCTTAAAAATAAAAATAGTACATTTTTACTATCAAGCAGTGATTTCATACAAGGATTGATCGATGAAGTTCGTAATAACTTCAACCATGATTGGAGTTGAGCGCATACTGACTAGAAAATCACAATAATCTGTCTAAATAACCTATGCTCTAGTGTATGTATGAAAATAATAGCTTGGTGATATTGCCGAAAACATTGATAATTATTACACAAGTAAACCACATTTTATTGCCAACGAAATTATAGTTATGTTAGGATATCTTTGCAATTGTGATTTCGAACATGACATCAGTTTTTCAACATTGGCTCTAGTTTTTGAGTAATGGTTGTCCTTTAAGAAAACATAAAAATGCATGAAATATAATTGTTAATCACTCTTAATGATGAGAATAACGTTGTTTCTGAGATTTTCTTGTGTGTAGGGTGTCGGATCAATTACGTTGAAAATCCCAGCAATAATCTGCCATACTAGCGACGATTGGGTACCAAAACGGGTAGGGTGGAGGGGGAGGTGCAAGGGTAGTTGAGTGGTGAAGGCAGGGGGGAGACATCGTGGCAAGTCTTTCCACCATGGGGGGGGGGGGGGAGGTCCTCTGCCCCCCGGCCTGTGCTCTTCCTCTAGTTTAGGACACAACCGAGAAGAATTCCTAGTTCCCTGATATGTCGCTAGGTGTCTCTGTATCGCGCCGGGGCAGGAAATCTCTTTCCTCCAGGCCACTCTTAAGAGACCATAGTGCGGAGGAAAAAAGTGGGTGGTAAATGTCCTCTACACCCTTTCTAATCGCCACCATTGATCTGCTATCTTGTATCTGTCCCATCTGCTTTCAAATATTTTCTCCATCGTCTCTTTTATGTCTTGGTGGGACCTCTTCCATTGTTTTCCATTAAAATCAGCAAGATTATATGGAAAACTGTCAAAGTGGATATGGAGGATATTTATCTTTATGCTCATATTAATACCAAATTTTTTGAAGTTTGTGAGCAAGTTTTGCACCAGTTCTTCACAGTTTTCGTGTTTGTTATTGCTGAAGAAATTCTTGACAACTCAGCCATAACTGAATCGTGTAGAAGCTTCAATATCATTCTTAAAATTTAAGATATTTGAATCATTAATGAGTTTACGAGCTTGGGGCCCATCAAAGATCCCCGTTTTTAGTTTCTCAATACTCAGTCCATGAAAGGATCTATGGATGTAATCAGTGGCGGCAATTAGGGGGGCGTTGCCCCCAACTTTTCGTCACTTTTGCCCCCGCACTATGCTAAATCTCATCTATAAAGGGATATATACTGTCCCCCCCAGTTTTGGCACCTTGCTCCCCGGTTTTGGAACCCAATCGCCGCCACTGCATGTAATTAAACACTCGCCACCTTTATCCAAGACTTAACAAACTACTTCAATATGCAAGATATGCTTTCTTTATAAAGTCAGTAATGTTT
This sequence comes from Lepisma saccharinum, assembly GCF_977018435.1. Classification (NCBI taxonomy): domain Eukaryota; kingdom Metazoa; phylum Arthropoda; class Insecta; order Zygentoma; family Lepismatidae; genus Lepisma; species Lepisma saccharinum. Next base: position 8,952,648 of record NC_139233.1, read on the forward strand.
TTCTTTGTTTCTGCAAAGAATATTCACCACAATGCAGCACAATCCATCAGGATCATTTACGCGACCTACTCGTGAGAAACTAACGTTTATTGAAATAATAATAATAATAATGGAAATAAAAAAAATAAAAAAACAAATAAAGAAAATCGAAATTTTAATATATCTGTTCTGTGCATTTGGCGGACTAGATAAATATTTTTATATTGTAAATCAAAGCCATGCCCTATTTCATGTCATCACCTACAGCTCTTATTGAGGTAACCTTAAAATCGAAGAATATCACGTATCTGAAGAACTAGAGTCAACTTGGCACAACTGTTGTTCATTTTAGATTCAGCACAACCAAAATACTATATATTCGTTCAAAAATCTTTGGCAACTAAAAAATAATATTTTTTTGTAGACCTGTGTTATAGATACGTAAGTACTTTCCATTTTCTTCTAGTTTAATAGAATAAATTGGAATGTTAGGTTAATTGTAATAATAAACTTAAAGGTTGATATAAGTTAATGTAAATTTACAATTTTTTTGTGTTTCTCCGTGGACAGATAACTAATGATACTGGTGTTAATACACAAACGTAACGACAGAAAAGGAATGGAAAAATTCATATTCGTCGACGCTTAATATCTTACTTCTTTTATTCGATATAAGTAATGCTTTACGCTAAGTTTGAAACTTACTCTAAATTCGTGAAGAATTCTCAGCTTTAGCTTCATATATATTTCGTTGCTGTTAATAACCTACGTTTTACGTACAGTGGGATGCACAAGTATTTCTCAGCAAATTGTCCACGACTATTTCCGTTAATCCTTATCTTGCACCCTACGTGTTTTTAAGGAATATAAATTTCCTACTGGCGGTGTAGAAGTTGTCAGCAGATTGTTTGAGGTTTTGTTTCAATTCTTGAGTATTCATTGTGTAAAAAGAAAGAGAATAAACATGGTGATGGACAATTTTCCTGCCAATACTTGTGCACCCCTCTGTACAGGAGGATAAGGAAAGCGTAAGATTGAAATTTAATATTATATAAGCTTTCAAACTTTGTAAACGAAATTCCAGTTTGTATTTCCCTAAAACGTAGGACCAGTCTTTTGACGTCATCAGCCTTATTAGTGAGGCCTGTAATAACTCGAAGGCCTCGTTTGGATTCACGCCCATTTCTGTGTCACCACTTGCTGAGCATGTGAAAGCGCGCAATTTCAACTAAAAATCCCAATTTCCCCGGTATGGTAACTACACGTCTGTGGTACGTGTTGTGGATAAACAGCACTGAATAATCGTGAACACGATTTTAGACCAAAGTCAAAGCCTGTTATCTCCAGGCTTGTAGAGCTACTTTGAAAACGCAAAACTTAACAAGTCTTAAAACATGGGAATAATCAAATATACATTTCAAATATGCAACATAGTATTGGCCGTGAGTATATTTTCGTTTCAACCATACCTGCTGCACAGTTTTTCAATGTTTGTGTTATTTTAAGCAAATTTAATATATTTACTACGTTAAAATGTAGGTTGATTTACATAATTTGCTAATATCTTGTACAAAATAACCTTACCACTTGAAAACCTAACCTAAGCTGATTCTATCACCACTGGCTTAGCCATCGAATAGGCATTACACAAAAAGTGGAGTCAATCTGTAAATTATTATTCTTTATAATTGCATTAAGGTTTAAATGTTTGTGAATGCATGGCTATAATTTACATATTTTACTAACAAAAATTACTAGCTTCACACACAAACTTTGCTACATTTTTAAAAACGTCCACACCTAACACATTTTCGTTGTTGCTTTTTATGCATTCAGGCTATGCTATCATTGTCAGATTTTTCATTTGTTAGCAGACATCACAAATTACTTAATAATTCTATGAACTCAGTTCATTATGAATATTTTAATCCAATCTCATGTCTAGAACCTTACATGCATGAATGTCACACACGTAACGCTAAAATGCCGCAATAGATGAATCTGTAAATATGCTTCGTTTAGAGTAAAAAATCGGTGCACGGAAGTAAGAAATATGTACTTTTCAATTTTCTTGATAGTTCAATTTTATTGTAGACTGCAACATTCTTTCGCGTAAGATGCTATAGAAACAGTGGTCAGGTTAGGTTCAATCAGGCAATTGTTTAAGTCTATATTTTCATTCAAGTGAATGCATTTCAATATTAAAAAGTTTTGGTAGTGTACAGTCACGGACACTTGTGTGTTCTAACAATCGCATTAATTTTCAATGAAATCGTTCCAACTCACAAGTGTCCGCGACTGTACATGACTTTTTACCTTTGCGTAGTTGGAAAAGATAAGGAGAGGAGGTAAGAAAGGTATCACACGAATATTCGATTACACTAACTGACGTTAAGTTTCAGTCTTTTGTTTGTAAGTCCAATGTATACACAGATAGGCTAATCGGGACTGGACCTACAGTTTAAAGGGGATCCGAACCACTATGTGCCTCCACCTGGTATTGAACCCTGGATCCCTTCATTACATAACTGCTGAATGCATCATTGGCGCTATACTTATTTTCCGGAATGTCTGGAGTAGCGACGCGCAGAGGCGAAAGCTTGTAGGCGGGGCCAGACTAGGTGGAGAAGGGTGCAGAATGCAGAATTCCCCTAGTAGGCTTTCGAGCTGTTATGTTTTCTACAGAACTACTGGACCAGTCAAGTCGCCCCCTCTCGCGCGACACCTCCCCGCCGCGCGTTCATTGGACGAGGCACAAACCCGCAACGTGCGCCAAGGACGCGTTCGCGTTCTCTTACCAGACATTCCGGAAAAGGAGTATAGACACGTAAGGTGACTTGTGTGCAATGGCGTGCCCAAGGGGGCGATGGTGGAGGTCAATCCCCCGGCATTTGGCAAAATATTCCTGAAATGAAAGTTAATGGCAGGAAAAAATGGTAAAATGAGGGATGACGACTAAAAAATAGTACACGTAACCCACCCTCCTGTCGAAACTCCTGGGCACGCCACTGCTTGTGTGGTATTGAATTCAAGTCAAATCGATGAACGCATTTGATTGGTTGATTTGGTTTATTTAACTTCGCTTTTCTGTCACTTTTGAGTAATCGCAAAGATAATAAGTAACGATTTGATGAAATTGATGAAGCGACACCCACAAAGAATACCCACGACAACGTCAGGATTCGAACCAGAGACCCCTGATTTCGTATCACGCAGAACGCATTTGAAGATCGACTTTATAAATCTACCCTAAAAAACTGTAAAACGTATCTAGTTGACGACGTCTCTCTTTTATACAGGCAAGTGAATATTGTATACACATTTTCATGGTTTGAAAATAAAAATTAATTTTAAACTAATCAATGGTACGAATAATTAGTAACTCGTTTACAAATAACCAATTACAGGAATAATCAATAGTTAGTATTATCATATTTTATTATTATTACATTATAATTTTACTATGCTTGGAGTATTCGAAGTTAAACCACCCCCATTAAATATACATACCCGCACCTTTACCTACATAGGTATACACACACACACACATACACATACACAACATACCTATAACACCGTCACGTAGAAATCAAGAGGACAGTTTGGTCATGGTTCCGTGATTCCAAATGGTGACCCTTATATATACATATGAGGGGCATTGCACAAAAAGTGGTCCTGCTCAATGCAGATAACAAAATGAATTACTATGGCAATTATTAGCTCTTAACTGCATTAAGGCGTAGATGTTTGTGAATGCATATAATTTACACATTTCACCAATAAGAGTTACTGGCATCTGGAGCCTGTATGCAGCCTGAAATGTCCTATTAGGGTGTCACTTATCTCACAATTCTCTAGCACCTTCTTCTGGTCCAGCCCCGCCCTTAGTCTTCTGACGTCAGGCTAAAATGCTTTCGTTGTTAGGTTAGGCATGTTAGGTTTTAGTGTGTTAACACCTTTTTGGTCAAGCCCAGAAAAAATGCAGTGTAACCTAACCTATTTAGGCAGACCTTAGAAGACGAAGGGCAAGGCTTGACCAAAAAAGAAGCGTGCGATAAGTGGTTTTGATTGATTGATTAAATTGGGGTTTCAAGTCCACTTTATGCGCAGTAAGGCTAATCGGGACTGGGATCCGAACCATATACGTATATATGTATAACCCCTTATATATATGAATGACTAAGATAGTGATTTAAGTAACTGTGCATCTTAGTATAAATTATGATTACATAAATTATAAATACAAATAATAATTATCAGATTATCTTCTACTGTAGGCTGCGTCCTTTACCTACATTGCACTCTCTGCCTACATATGGGGAAGGTATGGAGAAGCTATCGAAATATTAGCCTTCGGACAGAACAAATGTATACATTTCCTAATTATTGGCATCGTTTGCTTATTAATTTCGGCATTCAGTTTCTTCGTTGGCATGAAACTGGACAAAACCTTTTTGCAAATTGTAAGTAAAATTCAGAATTGTTAATCAATAGCAGTAGATTCTTAGTTTTACTAGAAGTTGGCATACGCCCAGAAAACTAGATGCATCAAATATTTTTCTATGGTGCAAGGAAGTATTTTTTTCCATGTCAAGTTGTACTTTAATTCATCAGTTGATGCATCCTTTATGCATCTTTCTCGATGATGCACTTAAACATTTGCTCTGAGCTACAGACTTGATGCATTTTTTGTCTCAGCTGATGCATTCATTTTTCTGTGTGTATGAAAAACAACAAATTTGTATATTGGCAAAAGTGTCATTCCATTTCAAATCAACCAATTATAATATAATTGGTTGCATGACCATTTTAGAAAAAAATCGTATTTAGTACATATGTTTGTACATGCTTCTAGATATCAAAACCAATGTAAAAAAAATATATTGTCTTTAGATCTCCTGGGGCAGCAATTTTTCCAACATGGCGCATGGCTTTTTTCTGCTCATGTAACAGATATCTTAATATCTAAAAAAAACATTAGAGCTAGCAAAATCGGTATTTAAAAATAATAACGGTGTGAAGTCGACCAAGTCTTGGGCGATCTTTCATGCTACCAGTATAAGTGAATATCTGGATTGTCTGATACACCAAACCTTTTGCTGATCTTCGGGATTTTTATGGGCTGGAAAATCTCAGTGAGTGACTTCCCAACCATATGCAGAGCAATTACAGCTACTCTGTTTTCATATTTGCCCCACTCCATGCTAAGCACAAGAAGATACACGCTTGCTCTTTCACAGCTGAACACACAATGATCAGGAGTGAACTTCAGCACAAGCATGGTTCATGAGACTGACTACCGGATGTACAGTCCAAGCCGAAAGTTTGTAACAGTATTTATGGTCAGACTAGGTATAATCTTCATTTTGAAGCATAGAATATGAAATTTAATTAGATAAGAAACAGGGGAAATAGTTTCATTAGTAATATGTTTAGCGCTTTTCTCTAGGTGAGCAAGGAAGTTCGTAATTAAGCATAAGAACACCGAAATCAAGCCTCGAAATTTGTATCCGAACCGCAAAGCACTAGTTAGTGGTTTCCAAAATAAAAACAGCCTACGCTAACATAATGTACGATGTCAGTAGAGTTTCTCATTGCTTCGAAGTTGAAACTAAATTCTCAACAAGAATCGATATATTCTCTGTTTTGTTTCAGGAAGGAGGCATCATGGTAATATTTCTGGTGTGCCAGTTCGTGATTCTCATAGGAACCATCAACTTTACCACCAGCAAGATAAAGAAGATAAACAGAATCAAGGATGAAATGTACGGAGAAATACGGCAGGACGAGGCCTTGATTAAATTATTTGATGATATGCAGTCTAAGGTACGTAGCGATGAATGGGGATGAAGGCGGGAAGATAGGGAGAGAGGGATAAATAGAGAGAGTAGAGAAAGAAGTAAATAATAAGGGGGGTCTTCAGAAATAAAATTGGGGGTTCCAGCTAGGGCCAATGGCGCTTCCCCTTCTATAATAGTACGAGGATAGTTATCTCGTTCTTTCTTTTTGTGTTTGGTTATGGTTGGAATCTCAATATCAGAATTGAATGAATGTTGACACGTTTCAGAAGCAGTTTGAAATATCTGGCTGAGTTCTCTGTCTGAAATCTCCCAAAGTCTGGGAAGCAGATACGTGATGTCTCTTGGGTAAGAAAGAGCAGAGGCTAAATTGTGATGAGGGCTCTAAATACTTTCACAATTGTACTACAATAAAACTGAAAAACTTTTCTCAGATAAAGAGTATAATTAAGAAAGTCGCCTGATTCAACTGCGGCAAGAAGATCACTTGCTTGGGATGGTTCACACGGACAGCTCAACTGACAAGGTTGAAGAAATGTAACAAAAACATGAAGTGAATCATGTTTTTGTAGAAATCGAGTTTCACACCCTGACAATAGTTTGTTTGTACTATCTGGTACTGTGCTACATAATGCAATATATTTGTTTTTAGTATTTCACCTCAGCATGTATTATTTCTAAAGAACACAGACTTCACTTACTGTACCAAAGCAGTTTCTCATTGAAGTCAGATTTTCAGCTGATATATTATTACCCAGAGTGAAACTATTTTCAGAATCCATAAACCGTGCACACAGAGGGAATTTTCTATACCTGCCACATCAAATGTCTCATCGGAAAGTATGCTGAATCTAGCACAGTATTTTCAAAAGGAAGAAAGGAATTTTGGAGCGGGTCGAGACCCCCTGTACCCACACCCTGGATACGCCCTTGGCCGATGGTTTTGTCATTTCAAAGATATCGGATTCAGTTCATACTTGCACAAGTTGAGTGCAGAAGTTTCTAGAATATTTAACATATTCTGATTAATACGTAGTGAATGACATGAGCATTTATTCAAATCCCGAAAATCAGATTACTGGTTAGCAGTTCAAGGAATGAATATGGTTTCGAAAGTTAGGAAAGCAATGTAAAATAATCGAAGGAGAGAGAAATGAAGAAACTAGATGTATTTATGAGTGTTTTACTAGTATAAATACAGGGTGATCATAAAGTTTGTAACCAATGTGAGCCATCTCATTATGAAGAAAGGGTGGGACTGGCTGCACGACAACTTTCCTTGACGCTGGATTGGGAGAAGGGCTCATCTGGAATGGGCAGGCACGGTCACCCTACCTCAACCCCATGTCCACAATATGGGGAGTTTTGAAATCTGTGGTGTATGCTGTTAAAACAGTTGATCTGGATCATCCACCGGGGAAGGATAGCCACTGGATCCTCATATTTTGAAGAGAATTCAAGGAAACATGCTGAAACGTTCGAGTGAGTGTGTTGAGACTAGTTGCGGACATGGGTTACAAACTTTATGAGCACCCTGTATAATTATTATTATTTGTTCCAAACATTATGAGCGCCTTATATAATTTATAATATTTCTTCCAAACTTGATGAGCGCACCGTTTAATTATTAATACGTATTTGTTCCAAACATTATGAGCACCCTGTATAATTTATAATATTTGCTCAGAACTTTATGAGCACACTGTATAATTTATACTTTTTGTTCTGTTCGTAGTATGTTAACATTCATTGCGAACACATAAATGAGTACTATGTTAACCTTGAATTTCAAATCATAATCGGTAATATCAGATAACTTTTATTGATATTCTAGAACAAGTGTTGTGGAGTTAGAACTAACAACGATTACAGTATAATATTCGGAGCATTTGATGTACCGTCAATTATAAAGTCTATAAAAAATGCTCTACCTAACTGGTTGCCAGATCTCGGGGTAGGCGACGCCCTTTCCAAATGGGCTGAAGGCTGGCATTTGGGCTCCCCGGCTTCTTGCTTCGATTCCAACGACGTGAAGTACAGGAAGGCGTGTGGAGCCACTTTGAAGGAGCTGATTGAAATATCTCTTGTGGTTCTTCTGGCACTCTCTGGAATATTAACCATTGCCTCGGTAAGTTAACACTTTTTTATACTAACTTTTCCATTACAGGTATTTGCTTCATCTACAGGGTGTCAAAAAAGTCACGCAACCGAGATTTTAAACTCACGTAAGTTTTGTACAAAAAGCAATGGAGACTTGCACTGGGTATTAACTTTGTCTATGTGTACGTTTTTCAAAACATCAAGGAAGATAATTATTCTCTACATGAACGTTCAGTATGGGAGGAAAGTTACTAAGGTGTAAAAAAAAGTTATTGTACTGAGTAAAAACAAACATGAATGAAAGATAACTATGGCGTAGATTGCAATAGTTTTCGATGTGTATCAATGGTATCAGTGGGTATTAATAGCATTAATGAAAGAACTATAAATGATTACTCATATTGTTCATTAATCGACGATTTAAGGTGTTAATTATGGCACGTTCATAAAAATGCATGTTTTTTCAAAATTACGAGGTGTACTGGCAACATTGGTGGTGTCAGAGGACAGTGCCAGGTGTGCCAGACATTTGGCTATGTTATTCAATCAGTACCCAAATGAAAGAAAAGATATGAAAATTATCTCACCTAATACTAACCTACTTATCTCTCCTGTCTTTTTTTATTTTTGTACAAAAGTTATGTACGTTCAAAATCTCGGCCACGTTACTTTTTGAACAATTTAAAAAGCAGAGTAATTACGGTGTGCAACCGTCAATTGCTGATATCATCCAGTTACCGTAAAAAATCGCAATGACCGTTTTAATGGTATTGACGGGTATCACGTAGTTTACCAAATTAATGTTATTCTAATGATTCAGTTTTTAAAAAGATATTTATGTTCAAGTGTGATAAATAATTATGTCGCTTTGTAATCGAAGGTCATGGGTTTGATTCACGGTCAAGGCACATTGCACAGTGATCCGAATCCCAAGTACCCTTATTAGTCTGTGTGAGCATAATGTGTTCTTAACCCTTTTTTGGGATGACGGTAAAATCGTGTTCTAGTATTTTAATATTATCATTATTAAATTAGCCAACTATCCATAAAAGTGGCAAGAATCAAACTTAAGCAATTTTCTTTTTCCGTTATATCTATTTTTTTTAAAATATGGATATATGTAAATAATATTATCAATAAGAACTTTTGTTTCTTTAGGGGTTAATATCTTTTGAACTACACAATGTTTCTATGTATTAAACATACACCAAATGCAGGAACATAACGAAATCTAATGTCACTGACAAAACATAATGCTATTTTACACATTTGAAGAATAAGACAATATATTTCTGAAGCAGCCAGTGAACACTGACTGTTGTATGCTTGTACGTGCAGATTAAAAATTTTAGCCACCAAAGAAATGGGATATTTTTATTTGTTTCTAATAAGACATTGGCCATTTGCAAAGATTGAAGTTTAAAAACTTTGTTTTTTCAATCGATGCATGACCATTTATTACCATGTTGTTATATTTCATTGTTTGTAGCTCTTATGAAAGATTCACGTGATATGTTTCAAAACCTTGAATAACTAAAATGTTTAGTTAGCACAAGTAAGAGCATATTATGATTGATTGATTTGGTGTTTTAAGTCCACTTTATTCACAGTAAGGCTAATCGGTACTGGACCTACAGTTTAAAGTGGGATCCGAACCACTATGTGCCTTCACCGGGTATCGAACCTCGGACCCCTTGATTACAAGGCGACGACGCTACCACTGCGCCACCGTAAGAGCATATTCAAATGATGTAGTTTTCAGTATCAACTATTTAATTAGTAGTGGTGATAGAATGTAAATTTTGATCAATGTCTTGATTGGAGTTTATTCTAAAACAGCCACCATCAAGTAAAATAAAGTGTATTTGTACATAATATACTCTCATCTCGAATATTAATAGTGTTCATTTTATAAGAGCTATTGCTTACAAGGTTCCAAACTATAGCACTAGACACAATTCTCTGATTTCAGTAAGTAATAACAATGGAGGGGAACTGATAAAAACTCTTATAGATCAGGAGTTTTCAAACTTTTTGCTGTCATGGCTCCCTTCCAGTGCCAAAATGTGCACGCGCCTCCTCTCAATAATATTGGATAAATACGAGTGTTGTGATCATGAAAGACCAACACAAAATATCTAGGTGTGTTTATTTACTGTTGGTATACATACATGTAATATCAATATAATGTGTATGTGATTAATACAGGTGGTTTACATTTGTTTTAATGCTTATAATCTGGTGTCAATTCATTTAGCGATACTATATTAATGAGATAAAAAGGATACATATGTAAGTAAGCTGATAATTGATGTTAAAAATAGGCAAACAGCAATCACAATGTTTGAATTTCTTCTACCGTAGGCAGTGGCGTGCGGTGACCATATAGATAGCCGAAGCACTGAACATATAATTATTATTTATAGTACACATTGTTCTATATTACTATACGGCGTACGCTTTAAGAAGGAACATGAGTTCAGCCAATGCGCAGTCAGTGCTGTCGCGCTGTTGCCAAACTAACTGCTAGCGGAAGGGAAACACAGATAATTCGCTGTGTCCAATATTCAGCTTTTTATGGGTATATTGCATGCACGTGATATTTGAGTAAAATGAAATATATAGTGAAGAATTCTACACAGGATTATATCATATCACTGCAGCATATAAGAGAAACTCGTACCTCAAAGAAGTTTGAAGGCATTTATTGTAGAGGAACTGCAAGGTCATCATCATCGCTCTCGTTTCTGTTTTCTGGCATGTTTTCCAGGAGATTTGAATAGGGATTCTCCGATTTCTGTCTTAGATACTTTACCCTGTTTTATAATGAGCAACACAGTATGCACACATGCACCATACGCTTTAGCCGTAAGTTCTCGACTCTGAGAAAACACTGTTTCAGCGAACGTCAATTCCTTGAAGTAAGAATAAGCTTTAAAACTAAGATTTCTGTCTTGTGAACGTAATACGAGTATTTTACCCTTGGTGCCTGTACTACTGGCATACTAGGTTTCGAGAGCGACATTATTTTCCTTTGCAGCAGAAATACGCGCACACGGCCCGTGACCTTGAGGTGCGCGCGCAACTGTCTGCCACTGCTGAACCGATGCTAGAGGGAGATCGCTTCGGCTTCTCAGTGCAGGCTTGCAGGGCTGGTATTTGTTCTATGCGTAGCGAAGAAATGGAGCGGTTTCATCTAGATATTATTGAATAATCGCGTGATTATAATGACATAATATATTGTTACGTTATTTCATATTGCATTCCGAAGCAATGCTTTGGTACCTTACATTATATGCACGTCACTGACCGTAGTTCTGTTTCTTCAAACAACATGCTCAATGTACGAAAGCAGTCACCAATGCTTTCATCTTTATCTTATAAAGCAGCAACTCCCTTTTGAAGGTTGACACCTTGACTAGGTGCAGGATTCCCTTATACCTCGTCGAGATACACAGAGAATTCAGTTTGGGAAAAATATCAGAATGCCAATTTCTGTACAAAAGCATTATCAGTAAAGTTTTCAGCATAGGCATGGTCTTCTACAAAGTACCAGTGCAGTTTCTGTCTCAGTTCAAAACACAGGAGATGACATTTGCCATAGACAACCAACGTGAGTTGCAATAATATTGATATTTTTAAACACATTTTTAATTTTCAGAAAAAAAGAAATATTTTTTTCGGAAGAGTAGTGGGATTTACGGTAGGGACAGCGCGAGAAAGTACGAACCCCTCTCCAGCAGCTTTGGCCATACTTAAAACAGGCTCAACATGCCCATATGAGCTTTTTGCTCAAGTGTGGAACTCTTGCATAATCCAAGATTTTTGTAAAAATGCCCTCGGGAATTTTTCACAAAGGAAGAGAATTTTTCAGAAAAGAAGTGCCCCTCAGATTGATTTGTCTACACTTACAGAAGGCACTTCTGTGAGATTGTTGTCCATAAACTTGTCAAAAATATGCCCCTCTTGGCCACACTTAAAACTAGGCTACCCACACCCATACACACCTACACCCACCCACACCCACCCATACCCACCCACACATATTTACTTCCGGTTCACTTCCGGTCTACTTCCGGTTCACTTCCGGTCTACTTCCGGTTTACTTCCGGTCTACTTCCGGTTTACTTCCGGTCCACTTCCGGTCCACTTCCGGTTTACTTCCGGTTTGCCTACTTCCGGTCTACTTGTAGCCAAGTTGTGGCCTATTTCTGCTTTTTTTATCCAGCATAAAGTTTTGATTTGAATCCCAAGAAATTGTATATAAATACCAAAGCCAAAAATATTAAGTGTATATACACATACATACATATACACACATACAAATCACACAGCTGAACCCAACTGATATTTTTATTCAGTATAAAGTTTTGATTTGAATCCCAGGAAATTGTATATAATAAACAACAACAAAAATGCCGAATCAAAAATATTGTAATCAGTGCAATAAAAATATATTTAGCTCTAATTGGGCCAGACACCAAAAAATTTGTAATCCAGACAAATACAAAACTCCCACAATAATTTGCCCCAAATGCCATAGAAAATATAACATGCGATACTTCACATATACGCATAAAAATACTTGCTCTGCACAACCATCCACTTCTGGTTTGAAAAGAAAGTACGAAGCACCTGTTAATGCCAGAGCAGCAAAACAGCCACGCTATGAACCCATCCGTAGCAGTTTTAACGGCCAATTAAGGGATCACCGTTTTGTATCAGAGCCAAGATGCGGCATTGAGAATTTCTTGAACAGTGTAAATCCTAAAGTGCAGGCAATTCTAAATGCACAAAATGGCTCTTATAAGCTCTTTCTCAAATTGTTTGTACAATATAAGAAACCAAATGACACAAAATTTACACACCCCCACGTAACAGAAACTGTACCGGTATATTCAAACGCAAATTTAGACACAATAATAAGCAGGTTGATAAATCAACTGAATATCAAACACTCTGAATTTGCGGCAAAAGAGTCCGGATGGAGCCTATGTGGCTCTTCGCACAAGTTATATGTTAATATTTCTGAATTCAGCCCATTAAAAGGTTCTACATATCTGCCATTACCTGCCAATATCAAAAACAAAAGAGCCGTGGTCAATATAAAAAATAATGACGCGAAATGCTTTTTGTGGTGTATATTAGCTGCTTTGTATCCAGTTTCAAGGGATCCTCAGAGAATAAGTTATTACAAACAGCATGAACATGATTTTGACGAGGCAATGGAGGGTTTGGAATATCCAATGTCTGTCCAGAATATTGACAAATTCGAAAAAAGGGCCAGGCACATCAATGGCAAGCAATTATCTATTAATGTATTTACTTGTTCCACTGGCAATTGCCCGATAGCACCTCTCAGAATCAGTACACTTGATGATGAATCTGCAATTCCGATTGATCTGCTCTTAATTGAAGGGGATGGCACATATCATTACACTCTGATAAAAAATCTTGAAGCTTTAGTGAGAAAGCAAATAGACAAATCCAATACAATATTCAAGTTGTGCAGAAGATGCTTAACTGTATTTGATGGTCAAAAAATGGTGAAGGGGGTTCGGGAAGAGAGTGCAGAAATTGCTAAAAACAAGTTAATTGAGCATCTGAAATACTGTGGCAACCATAAACCTGTTCATATGGTGATGCCTAATCCAAGTGAAAATTGCAAATTCAAAAAGTCTGAAGCCTTGTTGGAACACCCAGCATATATTGTCTGGGATTCTGAATCAAATCTCAAATCTCTTGCATCCTGCAATCCAGATCCCGAAGAATCTTCAGCTACACCATACCAGCAACATAAACCTTCCAGCTTTTGTTATGTGGTTGTACAGGATGGTATTGTTACTAAAGAATATTCATACAAGGGACCAGATGCCATCAAAATATTTGCACATAGAATAGAAAATGAGTGCCGTGACATAGCATCTAACATCTTATTAATATCAAAGCCTATGTTGCCTTTAACAGAGGAACAGATTGAAGATTTCAACAATGCAGAAAAATGCCCGGTATGTGATTGTGAATTTTCAGATACAAATATCAAGGTGAGACACCATTCTCATACAGATGGTCGATATAAACAGGCCCTGTGTAATAGCTGTAATATTCAGATCAAGAGACCAAGATTTATCCCCATATTTTGCCATGGAGCATCCAATTATGATTTCCATCATCTGATCAGGTACGAGGGGTTTGAGAAGCAGAATTTAAATATTTTAGCTGAAAATGATGAGAAATATATATCTATTAGCAAGATAATTAAAGTTGATGGTGTTCCTATTCACATAAGATTTCTTGATTCTTACAGATTTTTATCTGCTAGCCTGGATACACTGGCCACTCAATTATCTGATGATCAATTCAAAATCACACGTGCATTGTTTCCAAATCAGGACCTGAAATTAATTAGGCGGAAGGGTGTATATCCATATGACTATGTTACAGGTTTTTCTAAATTTGATGAGTGTTCCCTGCCACCACAAGAAGCGTTTTACAGCAAAATCAGAGGATCTGGAATCAGTGATGATGATTATCACCATGCTCAGTTGATGTGGAACAATTTAAAATGCAAGACATTTGGTGATTATCACATGGCATATTTGAAACTTGATGTCGCCCTCTTAGCTGATATATTGCAAGCATTCAGAAAATCTTCCATGCAAAATTATAAACTGGACCCAGTGTATTTTTACAGTGCCCCGGGCCTAGCATGGTCTGCAATGTTTTTCAACACCAAAAAGCAATTGGATCTGATCCACGATCAAGATACGTATCTGTTTATGGAGCAATGTATAAGAGGTGGGATGGTGCAATGTTCCCAGAGATATGCCAGAGCAAATAACAAGCATATGCCTGATTATGATCCAGCACGGCCATCAAATTATATACTGTATGTAGATGCAAACAACCTCTATGGTCATGCTATGATGGATAAATTGCCATATGCAGGGCTTGAATGGGTTGAAGATTTTAACATTGAGAATCTTCATAATTATGATGACAGTAACCATGGCCTCTTCTTAGAGGTTGATCTGACAATTCCTGATGATTTGCACAATAAATTTTCTGATCTGCCCCCAATTCCCGAGGTTCAGTGCTCACCTGGCTCTAAACAGAAGAAGCTCATGATGACTCTGGAGCCGAAACAAGGCTATGTCATATATTACAAAAACCTCCAGTTCCTGATGAAACATGGTGTCCAAGTGACCAAAATTGGAAAAGTTTTGAGGTTCAGGCACTCAAGATGGTTGAAACCATACATTGATACAAACACGGAGCTTCGAACATCTGCAAAGAGCCAATTTGATAAGGGCTTGTTTAAATTGATGGTGAATTCAGTGTATGGCAAAACAATTGAAAATGTCAGAAAACATACCGATGTTAAAATAATTACTGACCCCAGCCTGAGTAAAAAATTGGTTGCAAAGCCCAACTTCAATTACAGAAGAATTTATGATGAGCACATGGCTCTTTTCAACATGATGAAAACAAAGATCAAGTTTGATAAACCTATTTATGTAGGGGCTGCGATATTGGAATTGTCCAAATTACATATGTTAACATTGTATTATGATGTGCTGAAACCTTTTTATGGTGATCGTGTAAAATTATTGTACATGGACACGGATAGTTTTATTCTTGATATTCAAACAGAAGATGTTTATCAAGATATGTCACAGCCTGCATTGCTTGAATACTTTGATACCAGTGAACATACAAGAATTCAACCCCACAACAAAAAGGTGCCTGGCAAGTTAAAAGATGAGACACTTGGTGATGTTATTGTGGAATTTGCTGGGTTAAGTGCCAAGGTGTATAGTTTTAAAACATGTAGTGCTGTTGTCAAAAAGGCCAAGGGTATTGGCAGAGTTACTGTGGAAAAAGATCTTGTATTTGAAGATTATAAAAATTGCATCAAATCCCAGAGTTCAATCAGAACATCAGAAAATAGAATTCAGAGTGAGGATCACTTATTGACTTCAAATGTTGTAAGAAAAGTGGCCCTGGACCCACATGATGATAAGAGATGCATTTTATCATGTTGCATACATACTCTACCATGGGGGCATTGTGATTTGAAAAATGGGAAACAATGCCCAATTACAGAGCATGATTTGAAATAAATAAACATGCCTATGAACTTATTTGGGTTCAAAAAACAGGCTATTATGGACCTGCCAACACCACAAGCCTCTCCTGATATGCTGTCTAAACTGAGTGGCTTGTTAATTATTCATCTGAACAGCATACTTACAGATAATGATGATGAAACAGGCAAAATATTGTACATATTTAACAATAATTTAAATCATTACCAATTACCTGTAGGTGGGCAATTGCAATTTATTACAACCCCTGAGGGCGATGTCAAGATTTCAGTAGGGAGAAATATTTATAGAATGAAGCACTCAAACATGGTTTCCGGCACTGTATATACTGTTTCTGCTGGTGACTGCTTATATATTGAGGTCCCTGGGTCATATGACAAGCTTATACCCTTTTTTTATAGAATTAAGAATCAGATACTCTATAATAAATAACCAATAAAGCAAAAATGCCTAATGATATATTTGGCCATACAAGACATGAAGATCACAGTGATGAGATTCTGATGCTTGATGTCAGAGTCAAGAAATTGAGAAGTGATTTACAAGCTTTACAGACCACACTCAATGCCAGTCTTCAATTAGAAATTACAAATTTACAATCACAATGCATGGACCCTCTTCTTAAAATTGATTCTGAACTCAAAGTGCTGCTTCAGAAATATACTGATTTGGCAACATTGGATAATTTTCAAAGTTTAGAAGAAGCTGTAGCAACTCTTCAAGCCAAATTTAAGACCCAGGCCACCAACTCTGAGCAATTGAAACAGCAATTGGAAGAGCAAATAAATAATGTCCAGGCACAGCTCCAAACAATTGTCAAAAGCATAAAATCACAAGAAGATTTTGATCTAGTGATTTCCACTCTAAAAAAACAGATTCAGTCACTCCAGATACCTAATCTGGACCCTCTGAACAATGCCATAGCCGAGGTTAAAGAAAAAATTGAGACACTTGAAAATTTTATGAACAACTTGCCATCTTCTGATGCTTTGAATGCAATAACTCGGAGTGTTGCCAACATTAAGCTGCAACTTGAAACATATGAAGATTTTGGAAAAATTCAAAGTTCCATAACCCATCTTGAAGGTACAATAGCAGCAGTGCAAAGTAATTTGGCAAATGTACTAGAATCCCGATTGCCTGGGATTGTAGACACACTTGTCAGTGTCCAGCAACAAATCACAAAGCTTGAAAACCTCAACACTGAATCTGAACTGTCTCATTTTCATCACTTGATAGATGATATCCAAACAAAGCTTGAAATTTTACAACAATCCACACCCTCTCAGGCAGATATAGCCCTGCTCCAAAATGCTATGCAAAATGTGGCTGATGCTTCTGAATTAAACAATGTAAAATTGGCACTTGAATTTTTGCAGAATACAGTATCAAATCTTCCCACATCACAGGAACTTAAAAATATTAAGAGGGCAGTGAATAGGATATTGAAATCAGAAGATATCAAGAATATCCAAGCAGAGATCAAACAACTCACACAGACAGTGGCCACTCTACCAACCAATCAACATATTAATGAACTGCATGCCTTGTTTGAGGATATCAGAAGACAGGTCCATGATCTTACTGCTCAAAATTCAAAATTGGCAGTTGTTGAAAATTTGCAACAAATTGTAGCTAATATCAAGCAACAGCTAGGAACCATGGAATCCAATCAAGCAAATGCTCTGTCTGTTTTTGCCACCCAGCTTCAAGAAATTGTGCAACAATACAAGAAACTTGTTGTGGACGTAAAGATCAAGCCAGGCCATGATGATGTTGTTAGGACCATCAATGAGCACCTTGAATCTGTAACGAGTAGATTGCTTACAGCAGAAAAAGAAATAACAGGCATAATCGAGAATCCAAAACATACAGTAATTCTTGAATTGTACAGCATCCCCAACAAAGAATATGATTCACCATTTACACCAGGTGGCAAAATATATATGCTGTCCCCTGCACAATTTTATTACCAATTTTTTGTTGGGGGCACACTGAGACCAATCAAGATCAAATATTGGCATCAGCCACAGGCACACCACTACCCCACCTTATCAATAACAAATGCTGACAACAAACCAAAAATCACCAGTGTAGAGTTAGAGGATTTTACAGATCCCAATACATTAGAAACAGCCTATACTGAAGATGATGGCTCTTTGGAATTTAAAATACATATTGGAGACAAATTATATTTAGAAAATCCTGCAGTATCAGCTGCTGAACATCCTATAGTTGCAATATTCTTGTTTACATATTATGTCTAGACAAATTATTGTTGATGAATTACACAGACAAGCCCGACATAATTATAAGAGACTCCCCGTAGTCACAAAGGGCATAGATGATTTATGGCAGAGCGACTTGATTGAGTTGTCAAGTGGGCAGTTGAAAAACTTAGACAAAATCAACAAGGGCTACAAGTATCTACTCACTGTCATAGACACATTTTCAAAATTTGCCTGGGCTGTGCCACTCAAATCCAAGACTGGAAAATGTGTTACAGAAGCCCTCAGGACAATCATCAATCATTCAGGAAGATCACCGCGCTATTTGCAAACAGATAATGGCAAAGAATTTTATAATTCTGTGTTCCAACAATTTATTAAAAGCCAGTCAATAAAACATTACTCGAGTTACAGTGATCTCAAGGCCTCGATTGTAGAGAGATTCAACAGAACCTTAAAAAATCTTATGTATAAACAATTTACACTCCAAGGTAATTATAAATGGCTTAATATTCTTCCAGAACTTCTACATAAATATAACAACTCGGTCCATTCCACAATCAACATGAAACCCTCTGAAGTAACTTCATCTGATGAGCAAAAATTGATCAGGACTGTTTATTATCCTAGATACCAGCCAACAACAAGAAGGGCCAAATACAGGGTGGGTGACCAAGTAAGAATCAGCAAATATAAGCACTTATTCAAGAGAGGCTTTACGAGAAACTGGAGCACCGAATTATTTACAGTGGTTCAAGTTAAACCCGGGACCCTTAACACATATATAATAAAAGATCACCGAGGAGAAATTCTCAAAGGCAGGTTCTATGAACAAGAACTCAGCAAAACTAAACAGCCTGACACATATCTCATAGAAAAAATCATCCGCAGAAAAGGCAACAAGTTATTTGTCAAATGGCTGGGTCATCCGGAAAACAGCTGGATCGATGCAGACAAAGTGATAATATGAGCACCTGGGATGTTATAAAAAGGCTGCCAGAACCTGAACAACAGAATAAGAGAAATGGAGTGCTGCTGCCTGATAATATTAGATGTCTTATTGTTGGGCCATCTGCTTGTGGTAAAACTACACTAATGATCGATAATTTTTTATTGGCACCCAACTGGTTAGACTGGAAAAACAGGCACTTGTATGTCTTCTCTAAGAGCTTGGAACAATTAAAATATCAGCAGCTGATGAAGCTATATGATGGATTGGATATAGCCACTTTTGAATCAGATGTTAAGCCATTAGATGAATGTCTCGATAATTCTGTTGTTGTGTTTGATGACATTATACTGGATAATCAAAACAAGGTTAGAAATTTCTTTACACAGGGCCGGCACAAAAACATTGATTGCTTCTACCTGGCACAGACTTTTTCTAAAATACCGAAGCAACTGATCCGAGACAACAGCAATTTTATATGTGTGTTTCATCAAGACCATACCAACCTCAAACACATACACGATGAATATGTAGGTGGGGACTTGAGCTACAATGATTTTTCCAAGTTTTGCAGCAAGTGCTGGAACCAGGACAGTTATGGGTTTGTCACAATTGATATGACAAGAACACCCAATACTGGCAAATACAGAAATAAAATCAACGATTTTCTAGACGTTGAGACGTATATAAATAACCATGAAACGACCAGTCATTGATGATCTTAAGTTAAGAGATTATCTTGTAAAAAGATTTAAGGGATGGAAATCAGAGAACCGTGGAATTTATGAAAAACACAAACAAACAGAACAGCCTGTCATTGATGCTATTAATAATTTAGGTAAGAATATCAAAACTGTTACAGAGCAAAATCAAGATTTGATCACAGAGCTTGTGCCTGTAGCTGCAAGGAACATATTAGATTATCCATTCACCCCACTTTCCAGTATTCATACACCTAGTCCTGTTGCTCCTAGAAGAATTGAGGCTAGTCAGGATCCTATTGAATTGGGTCTTCTTGCTCAAAAATATTTAAGCACACCTAAAGACAACAAAGATGAGGTGTTTGGCTTATATGCTGACACAGAGCTTGATGGCAGTATCATACACAGAATTGGCAATTTCAGAGTAACTTTTATGGGGGATGATCTGATTGTATATTCAGAATCTCGTCTCGGAGAAAAAGGTGCTTTTGTTAAGTACCCCGGCACACCTGGGTTGTGGGAACTGATGACTAGGAAGAGGCCTGGCAGCTATACAGATCAAGATTATGAATATTACAAAGAAATATTAATAAAATCAGATGCTCTATACCAGAACAATGATCCCACACAAAAAAGAGTCAAGTCTAGCAGTGGAGCAAAATACAACAATTTAATCAAGCCCATATGGTCACAAATCAAGACTGGCAGTGGAATCAAACAATACAACACCCTGCCTAAAGAATTTGTCTGGGTTGATGATGTCAGGAAACTTGTAGATAGGTTATTGGTGATAGCTGGGGAGGAAAATGCTGGCAACCACAATTTTTACAATGAAAAGGTTGGAATTATGGACATGATAAGCACAAAATTGTCTAATTTTATAGTGAATGACCCTAAGGGGATTGGATATCTTATAAAAATTATTAATACTCTACCACCCAAATTTTGGAATATTTCTGAGGGTCGGGGCCTGGTTAATGACATCATAAACAAGCTGCCATTTGAACTACACATTCCAGGCTATCAGTATTGTGGTCCAGGCACAAAATTGGACCATAGATTAAACAGAGGGGACCCTGGTGTAAATCCCCTAGATGCTGCTTGTAGAGACCATGACATAGCATACAACACACATTCCGATCTTGACAAGAGACATGTTGCAGACAAGAAATTAGAAGAGGCTGCATTTGGTAGATTTGTAAGCAAAGATGCTTCTTTGAGTGAAAAAATAGCGGCATTGGGAACCACCATAGCTATGAGCACCAAACAAAAACTGGGGTGGGGGCTGTGAATATGTATATAATAAACCTACAATGAAGGCCAAGGGTGTTATGTATCAAATACCTTATGCAGGTCTCAAATCTCTTAAAACTATTGATAGTCTTTTAACCAAAAAGCAGCGCAAGAAAAAAAGCTCTTGTATTGCCAAGGGCCATGGTATGAAATTGTTGCTTAGTACCCCCCAATTAAAAAAATTACAGCAATCAAGAAAAAAATCACATGTGGGGGGGTTCATATTTACCATCCCTGCCATCTTAGCTGCTCTCGGGGCTGTTGGGAGCTTGGCTGGGGGATCAGCTGCCATAGCAAAAACAGTAATAGATGCCAAGAAGAATAAGGCAGAATTAGATGAGCAGAGGCGCCATAACCTGGCAATGGAGAAAAAAGGCAAAGGTGTTAAGAGAGCCATGAATAAGTTTAAAAAAAACAAGAGCCGCTTACAAACCAAGATATTGAAGCTTTAATCAAGCCATTGGGCATCAAACATTTTAGAGGTGTGTACATGTCTGATTCTTTACCGGAACAACCACTCAACAAAGAGTGTGGCATTGTTAATTTGGATGAGTACAAAAATCAGGGCACTCACTGGATCTGTTATCTTAAATATTTAAACAATGAGGCATTTGTGTTTGATTCATTTGGAGGTGTTCCACCTGAAAATTTAATAAAATATCTAAATTCAGCTAATCTTTATTACAATAATGCCCGTGTTCAAAACTTCAAAGATGTTAATTGCGGACATTTGTGTTTATCTGTTCTCAGATATATGTCTCAAATAAATAAACCATCAATTGAAAATTTTCAAAAAGCCTTGTGGTATTTAAAACATCATGGGGGTATTCCATCTCACCAGCCAAAATTCAATATTGAAACTCAAATTACATGATGACATAGTGTATCCCAAAACAATAGCTCTCAGAGCATTTTACGGCATGTACCTGATCCCAAATATTACGCACCACAACAACACAATTGCAGTAGGGGATCAAAAAATTGTCATCACTCCAGGGCAGTATAATCTGTCCACTCTAAATGCTCAATTACCCAGAGGTGTAGTGTTAAGTCAAAATTCTGTCACTCACAGAGTAGAGATTGTATCTGCTACGGAACCAGTGGATCTGGGTACTATAGGAGAGCTGCTAGGCTTTGAGAACAACACAAAACTCGAAGCGGCCATCAAACACACTGCTATGAATATACCTAAATTCTTAGCCATAGAGACTCTGAATATTCACTGTAATGTGGCCGAGGGTATGATCACCAAATCAAATGGCATAGGCACTCACAAACAAACCGGCATCATTGCAACATTCAAACCTAATTCCGAATTCATGGAGCCAATCATCTACAATCCATCCCCAACATTATATTTTCCTGTGTGCCATAACAGAATAGATTACATTGAATTGATGGTCACTAATGAAAAAGAAGAATTAGTTGATTTTGCTGGAGCCACAACAACTGCAATCATAGAGATTAACATTTAAATAAAAATACATACAATGGAAAATATTGAGAGTTATGAGCTGCAATCATTCCCCCCAAACAGGAGGACATTTGCAAATTTAAATCAACCCAACACAGAGATAGAGGTGGATCTTGATGTAGGGGATGGCTTTATACACCCTCACAGAGCAGATCTATACATCAAATTTGATGTCGTAAAGCTCGATGGTACAGATTATCCGGCAAATACAAATATAAGACTTGTAGACAATTTTGTGCCGCATCTGTTTTCTGAAATCGAGATCAGAAAGCATGGCGTTGTTATAAACAGAGTAGATTATCCCGGCATTACCTCCACAGCTTTGGCCACACTAAAATTATCCAAAACCGAGGCTTCATACTACAAAATAGGTGGATTTGAGGCTGGTGATAAGATATTATCTAAAAACCACACAGTGCTGTTTCCTATGCGCCTGTTGCCAGGATTCTTCTCGGATTACAAAGAAATTATGTGGAAGGGTGGGTTAAGAATTACATTTAGAAGAGCTGCAAATGATAATAATGCTTTGATGAGGTACAGTGCGATAAACCCCACAGGGGAAGCTCTGCCCAATACCCTACCTGATGAAGGCAAGTGCATTATTCAGACTATGGAGTTAAGAATCCCTGTTGTTGAATATGAGGCCAGTTACGCTCTTAAATACAAAGCAGATATTCTAAAAAATCCGCAAATTCCTCTGCAATTTTACACATATCAATGCGTACAGAAGGTTGCCACTGGTACTTATTATGAGTTTGATGCCACAAATTCATTCTCCAGTATTCAATTTGACATGCCTGATTTTGTGGTGGTACTGTTTCAGACTGGGAGACACAATAATCAGGAAAAAAATTCAAGCAAATTTGATAACTGCAACATCAAGAACATATATCTTAAAAATGGGAGAAATGAGGTCTTTCCTAGAGAAAATTACAATTTAGACATTTCCAAGAATGATTTCCTCAAATTATATGAAGCTTTTTCTTCCTTCAAGCGGGTCACTACTGGCAATACTGACATGTATTACACACCAGATGAATTCAAGACACAGAGACCCATGTTTGTAATTAACACTTCAAAAAGAAAACAAGTTGTGGTAAATGACAGGACAAACATTAAAATTATCTGTGAATTCCACGAGGCTTTACCAGATGACACCATATGCAGTGTCATTCTCATAGGTGAAAAATCATATGTTTATGATGTAAGAAATGAGCGAGTCACGGAGCAATTCTAGAGAGTCTTAGTACTAGATATGCATGAGCCTGGTGTCCAATTGAACTTGAACCGGAAGTAAACCGGAAGTGGACCGGAAGTGGACCGGAAGTAAACCGGAAGTAGACCGGAAGTAAACCGGAAGTAGACCGGAAGTGAACCGGAAGTAGACCGGAAGTGAACCGGAAGTAAATATGTGTGGGTGGGTATGGGTGGGTGTGGGTGGGTGTAGGTGTGTATGGGTGTGGGTAGCCTAGTTTTAAGTGTGGCCAAGAGGGGCATATTTTTGACAAGTTTATGGACAACAATCTCACAGAAGTGCCTTCTGTAAGTGTAGACAAATCAATCTGAGGGGCACTTCTTTTCTGAAAAATTCTCTTCCTTTCTGAAAAATTCTCTTCCTTTGTGAAAAATTCCCGAGGGCATTTTTACAAAAATCTTGGATTATGCAAGAGTTCCACACTTGAGCAAAAAGCTCATATGGGCATGTTGAGCCTGTTTTAAGTATGGCCAAAGCTGCTGGAGAGGGGTTCGTACTTTCTCGCGCTGTCCCTACCGTAAATCCCACTACTCGGAAGTTTAAAAATACCACCGTTATAAATAATTTAAACTATGATTTGTTGTGAATTGATTGTAGAAACGGGCCGTGGTGGTGTATCTGGCCATTGTAATACCGTTACGAGCTAAGGTTCTGTCCCAGGGCTGGTCCCTGGAGACACAATTGGAGGCGTTAACACCTTAGCCGTACCCGATTTCACCCTCTGCATTGGAGGGTACGACCCGTTGACCCACGGGCGACGGGTCAGACAGAGGTAGAGCAGGTAATTAACAATGCACATTGAGTAGCTATTTGACTGAGTTTATTTAGTAAGCTATAGCACTTCAATAGAATAATGGAAGGGAGAAGTTAGGGGCGAAAGGATTAGCACCATAAAGGGGCAGGTACTTACTGTCTGGCTGCCTTAGCCGGGACCATGGACGGAAGTGCGCATGCGCCAACCGGACGCGTCCAGTGGCTAAATAGGGGTGACGGAGCTTTGGACAAGAAGCGGGTTCCTTGAAAATCGTCTGCTGTAGAAACAACAATGAAGTTTCAACGTAGTACCATCGCCGCCAAAATACATACAGAGATGTTTACGAATTATCTAAGGGTTATGTAAGCCAGTCATATACTATATCAGCAAACAGAACATATCAGGAAAGTATTCATATCGTCACATTAGTAGATAAACTTGTTTGTAAAGCAGTAGCTTTATTTTAGATAATTCAATTAAATTGATCTTCTTAGTAAATATTATAATTAGCACAAATGTACACAACATTAATCAGGATAGTATTTAATAATAATAATAATATTGTTGTATATGGTATTATAAGTATAAATGTAGTAACTGAATGGCTTGTGCCATTTCCTAGAAAACGAGGGTGTAATGTAAAATGTGCAACAGGGGCCAAAACCTCCCAATTTTCCTCACTCAACTTCGAAACGGTTTGTTGCCAATTGTAAGAGCCATCACAAATCACAAACACAACACAGAAAGCGGTAATAAACACAACAAGCGAACCCACGCAAGCGAAATACCACAGGGTAGTTCGGCGAGTGCTTCTCCCTACTCCCCTCTCGCGTTTGGAATCGTCCTTACCAGGTAGTTTCGTCTTCCTTGGCCGGAATGTATCTCGGGATCGCCTGAACGCTGGTCCCGCTGGCTGGCCTGAAGTGTCTCGCCTCTGGACTACCCTGTCTTGTTCCCCACGGCTTCTGGGCGGCCTGTAGACATTCTCCCCGTCCGGCGCTCTCGCGAACAATCTCGATCCCTTGGCGGTCTCTTTGGCTTCTCCTGAGGCAGTTGCTCTCGGGAGTTGGGAAATGCTGAGGATTGGTTTTCCAGGTATGGCCGGTAACGATACACTGTAATTGTACTCGGCATGAAATAGCAATAAACGAGTATTACAATTAGAGGTATAGTAGAAAATTTTGTTGAAAACTATACCTTAATATAAATATGGTATTCTCTCTACATCATTTTACATCTTACATATCTAAGCTGTTCGGGAAAAACACTTAAACAAGTGTAATTTTAAAGCAGACAGGTTTGTATAAGTTTATTGTTTTAATGTTGGTCATTACAGTTTAGAATCCTTACACCTGCCCAATATAAAATTATACTAACCTTTTTCTAAAATGATTCATAGTGATTTATATGAAAATTACAGAAAATTGCAGGTTGTGACTTATGTACCTTTTCCCCGAGCACCCTAGATTTTATCCGTGTACTTCTTTTACTTGACTTAATGCTGTAATAGGTTTTATACTGCGCTCAGCACAAACTATTATTATTATTATCGTTATCTTGAACTTAAAGAAAACTTTTGAGTTATATAAAAATCTACACAACCTCGGCACGTGACACATGATTTTCTACTAGGAGAGTGAAATTATAACCTTAAAGGCAAATAAAAATTGTAGGGTAGACTGTATTCGGCTCAACTTTATTTGAGACATCAACTGTTATACAAAACGACCTCAATACTGCAACACTGATCAAGTGAGCCTCAAAACGTCATTTTAAAGATGGCGCCGCCTCCTCTATATACACTTGCATCAGTGAGTTGGAGTGGTTATTTGCCCTCTGATATCCTAAAACTTACAGATATTTCTCGGCAAATAAAAATTCAATATCTTTGTACATGCTTGCCACACCAGCAAGTTTACTAATGAAAGAGGAAGATCGACAGACAGATGGGCGGCTCATAAGTAACTGACCGTGAACTAGAAAGACTTAATCTTCTTAAGGTATACAGGCACTAACTCAAACATGAAAATATATGTAGACCAGCAATAAGTCTGTGCTAAAATGCAGCAAACTTGTGGAACCCTACATAAAGAAATCTACTAGATAAGGAACAAATACAAATTAAAGCTTCTTGATTCCCCTTTGTAGTTTTAAGATAGTGAGTCTAGAAATAGGGATTAGAATTGGATTTCTGACAAAAATAACGGAAATGAAGAATAAATGTGTGAGCTATTTTTATTTTTGATGGAAAAATGTGTGATATTTATTTTGTTTTCATGAATGTTTCAGGGAACGCTGCTTGGCCTAAGCGCGTACATGCTACGCGAAATCGAATTGTCAGGAGAATTCGTGGCAAAGGATATCCGTGACATTGAAGAAGCAGAAGCAAATGCGGCGGCGGTGGCAGCGGCAGAAGAAGAAGATGAAAGTGAAGAAGCTGAAGCTTAATGATCAGTGGTTGAAGAAAAAACAGTCAATAGCTGCTACTTAAGATATGTTTGTTGAGTATGCAAATACCTGTACGCAACTTCGTACAGGACATACTGGTGTGTTACCGAACAATAAACAAATTAAGATTTGTTTCTTAGAGAAAGTGGCATGTCCTTCTTTGGATCCAAGTTAGGCGATCATTTATTTTAAGATAATACTTTTAGATTTTTTTTAAAGTAGATCTGAAAAGAAAATATGTTTGGCGCATGGGCAATAACCTGTGCAAAATCTGCAAGTGTCCGTTTTGCAATAAATGTATTCAGAGGTAATCTTGTTAATGTAAGCCTAATATATTAATTTTGCATCTTTGGAATTTTATACTGTGAAGCATTGCCGTACGTAAGGGATGATTTAAGGGGTGCAAACCCCTCTAATAATATTATTTCTCTGCTTGTCACCTTTCTCCTCCCCTTCAAAGCTTTCAATGCCCGTGACTCGTGCCCACATAACAACACTGTCACGCGCGTCTGCCATAGCGCAGCAGGGTTCAGTCAGAGTGCGCCCGCAAAGATACAGCTCATCAACTCTAGAATCGACTGGTTTCCACCGTTAACTAAGAATTGAATGGACAGATGGAAAAGATGAAAATCAGATCAAGTAGACATTTCGCAGTTCCTTCAATTCGCCAGATTGAGTATGCAAGTGTTAAATGGTTTCAAAGATATTGCAACATTAAAAATGTGTGTGTTGTTAGATGTCAATTGCTTAAGGTGAGTGGTGACGATATTATTAAAACGAACCAAAGGGGACAGCAAAATGTACACATTTGAATAAAAACTCTTTCGTCATAAATGCTGTGTAATTAACTTAGAAGTCATTCTTTAATATCTTGCCGATGAATGGATCTTCTTCATAACATCCTTCTTTCAAATAACATTTTGTAAAAGTTTGCACATGTAAGATTAAAGTTCCCATTATTAATCAACATAGCTTTCAAAGTTTGTGCTGAAAGAGCGTTCGTCACTTGTCTACAAACCATTCATTTACAGGGTCAACGAAGTTAGTAATACGGTGTGTTTTATACAGCGTATGTTGATACACCTATAGATTGAATTGTATCTTCTGCAAATATACTGTATAAAGAAAAAAACTACCGGAGTAGTAATTGAGGTGAGTGTTCGAAAACAAACCGGCGGCATTAGTACCAGAAGAACAGAGAAGGAACTCCAAATTTGAAGAATATTGGAATATGGCACATTGTTGACAATGACATGTGAAATTATTTCTGCCCAACAATGCCATTGTTATGTATAAATAGTAGAGAAGGCGTATTGTTACAGTAATTATATGCCGATAAGTCAGTCACAAAAAGGGCATTTTGGCGTCTCGTTTTTCTTTCCAAAGAAAGAAAAAATGAAACCAAGACTCAAAAAAGGGACCGTCTCGGCTGACCTCCGTAGATGGGCTGGCAATTGTCGGGTTTAACTAACATTTGCTAACTTCTTAATTTGTTAAATATTAAACAGATCTATCGACAAGTCGCTTTTTATTGATTGTTGTTTTTTACGGCCAGACAGAGATTGCTTATGTTGCGTTGAAGTTCTAGTTGCTATGTCTATTAGTCAGTCAATAGTTTGTGTAGTTTTGAGATACCGACAGTTTGCACGGAGGGTTACACAGACGGAGGAGACAGCTGCATAGTACTCTAAAAAATTAAGTAATGCGCGGCCATGGGAAATAGGCGGGTGGCAGAAGTTGGCGCCGCTGCCACGTGGGAGCACAACCCCGTGTCCGGGGTTTAAGTAGGGTGACCAGATTTTCTGAAACGAAAAGCAGGACATTCATGGATGCGTACGGGGGATTTGCAGTACAGGGTGAAGTGAACCCCTCCCCTATCTTTGGCAAAGAGAAAATCATAACGTCTAATCTCTCTAAAGAGATATAGGGGATCAAATCTCAGGCTACGTGAGAGCCTGGGGCTAGGGGGATTAGCAGCGAGACGTACACGTAAGGAAACAACGTAAGCAGGTAACCAAGTAAAGGGGGAGTAATAAATAAGAACACTACTTAAACTTTAGAGTTTAACACTCCGATGGTTGACTGGTCTGGCAGGGTTATGAGAATGTAAGAATGGGGGATAAAGGAACGTTCGTTACCTCTGGTTTCCTGTAGCTTGAAGATCTCGTGGAATCGGCAGATCCAAAAGTGACGAGTGACGAAACGGTCCTGAAATAAAACTTCGCTAGCGCCCGCTCCCAATACCTGGGGAAAACAAGAACTGTTCTCGCGATAGATTCTGAATAACAACTGGGGCGAGAAATATTCTCTCAAGCTATTTATTTGGAGTTTGAACATTTGATCGGTAAATCCGTTGACTTGAGCGCGTCCCTCGCCAACGGTGATTTCTGTGGAGAATGCTGATTTACTGTATTTCATATTCGTCCGGTCTAGTGCAGCGTCAACGGAGTTTTAAACTCCACTGGCGGTCGCTGACGTGATTTGCTTTTAGGAAGCTTTTTTTTTTCCAACGCTTCAGCTGGATTAGCTTATTATTTAGATGATACCGCTTACATGTTACATAATTCTCTATAATCCGTTTTCTTCTTGATTTCATTTCATTTTTTTAAAAACTAACGTCGCCTTTGTCACTTTTGGCTAATTGCAACAAAGAATATGAGTGATGATATGATTATTTTCATGAATGGACATTCAAAAAGAACATTTATGCCCAGGCTGGGATTCGACCAGAGGACTCTTGGCGTCCTAGCGTTCAACCACTCCGCCACGGCTTTTCATTTCTCTTTTTCGTTGCTCCTTTTGCTTCTTTTTAATTTTAATGATTAACCTTCCTATCTCTCGTTCTTACTGTTTTTTTTTAAATGTTTCTTTACTTTCTTACCATACAACTTCCATATATACATTGTGAAATAATATTTAAATATTAATCA
The DNA here is from genome assembly GCF_977018435.1 of Lepisma saccharinum. Taxonomy (NCBI): domain Eukaryota; kingdom Metazoa; phylum Arthropoda; class Insecta; order Zygentoma; family Lepismatidae; genus Lepisma; species Lepisma saccharinum. The sequence goes on from NC_139233.1 coordinate 8,982,665, forward strand.
ACACTGAGAATATATTTGTCTCTTTCCGCAGCTGTAGTAATCATCTCATCAATGTATCAAACATGAAAATCCCCAGAATTGGGCTATTTTTAATTTTCAAAACGAAGTTGCACATACGCGTACTTTAAGTCATCACTCGGTACCTTTCATATCATATCACGAAGAGACTGCATGCAATATCTGCTTCTAAGCAATAAATATAAGCTTTACAGCAAGACTAAGGTCGCGAGCGAAACAACCGCGAAAACTTTTGAATCTACAAGTATTTATTTGCAAACTAACAGTACTGTTAATTTAAAAGGCACTAACAGTTTCACAGAGGTAAACAATACTTCTGGATGTTTGGCAGGACATTCTGCAGGACGCTGTTGAAGAATAGGACATATTTGGTTGTTTGGAGTATCATCGCAGACCGCAGGACATGACCCTCAAAAAAAGGACTGTCCTGCGACAAAATAGGACGTCTGGTCACCCTAGATTTAAGTGAATGAAAGATCTCGTTGTAGAGTTGGTCTTTGTAATCCATGTGATACAAACTGACCGTATTTCATCGAAAGGTCAGGGATGAGACAAAAGTACCCGGGAGATAGGTTGGCAACGCAGCCCGGTTGGCATTGCCACACTGTGCGCGGGAAGCAGCGACTTTTGTCCCGCTCTCGCTTTGCTTTTCCCATATGTGGCAACAGCGCAATTCTGCCCAGCCGCCTATTTTCATGGGCGTGCGTTTAGTTCTCCGTCACTCCTAAACCCGAGGGCTTATTAATCACAGCAAAACAAGCACCGAATCAACCTCTTCCGTGGACAAACTCAGTCATGACAATCCTTAACAATCTATTTCGGGTCAACAACAGAATCCATCTACCAAGTGGCAAAGCTGTTTAGCCAATACCCACATATCGTCCAGGACGAATATTTAGTAGCAATAATGTACCTTATCAAATAACTGTTCCGACTATACACAGCATGATGCAATGTTTATTTTTCTCTTGTTGAAATCTTTAACCATGTGTTACAGAAGAAAGATCATACGGTTTCATTGTACAAAACCTCCAGTAAAAACACTTTTATTTACAAATCTAGAGGTTTGTCCAGAATTTAACATTGCAGGGGCGTAAGTTTGTATTTAGAGGGTGTAAGGGTAAATTTAGAGCCAAAAGAACAATAAATTGGCACCTTGTGAAAATGTTTTGCGGTAGGGGTGTTGAGGAAATTTTGGGGGAGTGTTGGGATGGGTAGGAGATAAATCACAGTATGTATCTATTCAACTGTTCGCTTTGATTTTCGTTAATTAGCATCGCCTTTCTGCCACTTTTGGCTAATCGCGACGAAAAGGATGAATGATGATATGAGGAAGAGACACTCACATAGGCCACCCACGTCCAGCCTGGGATTAGAACCCGGGACACCTGGCGCCGTAGAACGCTGTGCTAACCACTCCGCCACGAAGCTCGGCTGTATTCAACTGCTTGGGTCTATTAATATGAAAAATAAACATAATAATATTTCTATTCTGCGAAACACATTCCTGAATATAATTTTAAAGCAATTTATTATTTTCCAAATTACATATTCCAGAACCTAATTAAAATTTCTACATGTTTTACAACGCTGTGAAACGATTTTTAACCTGATTGTACTGTTTCGTACAATGCTATATTGATAGATTCCGAATGGTTCATATGAAACAGAAACTTAAAGATACTTTCACAGCTAGACAACTTATACAATGGTAATTTTTTCCTGATTTTTACGCATTAAGTAAAGCTTGTTTCAAATCTCCCAAAATTTACACAATGTTACTAAAATTAAAGTCATCGCAACACAAATATCGTTAAGGATATTTAAATACGACAGCAGTATTTAATTGAATAACATTCAACAAATGTCTTATTTTTAAAAATAACTTTTCAATAGATACTAAAATTAATGTCTATCTTTTCTAACGGCTGTTTATGCGGAATGCCATGTCATTCTTCTTCATCATCATCATCAGGTGGCGCGTTGTACGTGGGTGCCAGCATGGGGACTGGCCACCACCCGCTTAAGATGCCGCATATCGACACAATCTCAGCGATCTGCAAAGACCAAGAAAACTTCATCAACCCCTTCACAGAATCGTAGCCACGGTGGGGCCTGTGGGGCGGTTGAAAAACAAGCAAAAACAGAAAAAAAATAGAAAAGTGTTAAGCATATCGCCCATTGAGACGCGGTAACAGAACTTCTGTTGTCTGCTTCTATTGAAATCAAATGGTGTAACGTCCACTACAGCTAAACGAGCGGAATTTCCGTGCCAGAAGTCTGCGTGCTTCTAGGGTGGAAATTTTCCGTTGGTCGCATCTCCAGATGGCCTCTCGTGTAATTCCGCGTCTCTTCGTTTAGGTCCGGCAAGCGTCATGCTCGGCCCCGCTGTAGACGGGCATGGAAATGTGTCGCGTGGCGCCGTGGTTCTGCGCGGTACATGGACGAACTAACCTCGGAAAGGCACATGGAATTTTCCACTCGGAGGTTCGGGGTGGCTTCTCAGTGGGCGTTAAGCTTAAGGCTTGATTCACATTAGTGCTCAACTAACGCTCAGGTCAAGGTCCTCTCGAATACTGTTGAGTGATTATTAAATAAAAGCACTCATACCTAGCGCTCAGGTCAAGGTCCGCTCAGCTCTTGATCAACTGGAAAGAATATTTGACCGTAGCGTGAGCGGAGCGGACCTTGTACAGGTGTACAACTACCAAAATTCTATATTTCATTATTTGTTGTTTTATACCTTATCTGTGATCATTTCGGGAAGCAAAAGTAGTTCCTTTCATAATTTTAATACTTTTAAGTTATTTATAAACTATATAGTTATTTTCGCTTAATTGTATAGTTTCGAGGATAGTAATAAACAGGCATTGTACAGCCTAATTATTTTTTTCTTACCTGAGATTGACATTTGGGTGCTTCACCACAAGGCCACCCATTACACCCCAGTTTGCAACAGAATGAAACGAAAAAAAAATATTGCCCGCTCAACTACGATTTGTTCATGATCGAGTGATTGACTTGGTTAATTTCACTTCGCTTTTCTGCCAGTTTTGGCTAATCGCGACGATGTGGATAAGAAGGGAAAAAATCAAAATTGGTATCCGACACGCCACTGTGACCACCATAATAGACCAAAGTCACTAGGAACTGTATGTAGCAGTGGTACATTCCTACAACTGTGCAAAATTTCGTAGAAAACAGATTGACACTGTTTGGGAAAAATATAACAACAATATAAGAGGCAGTGTTGCCAGCTTTCGAAAGAAAATCCGGAATTTAGCTTCTAGAGTCGGTCCAATGGACGTTGGGTGGACCAAATTTGGAGGGAAGCATGACAATAGACTAATGCTGGGCGATATATCGTCCATACGATATATCGCTATATTTCGGCGATATATCTTCACGATATTTTAGCGACATAAATTTTGTCAGGAATGTATGGTCACGATATTTGGCGATATATATCATGGAGACGATATATCGGCGATATCTGATACGGAAAAATATATGATCGTATCATCTATGACAATACTTTCTTGACGATATGTCGCGATATCTAATTTCCGGGTAGCGTCGTCGCCTTGTAATCAAGGGGTCCCGGGTTCGATACCCGGTGGAGGTACAAGTGGTTCGGATCCTACTTAGCCTTACTGTGCATAAAGTGGACTTAAAGCACCAAATCAATCACTCAATCAATTTAATTTCCGTTATCGTCCAACCCTACAAAATACCACCCTTTGAGGATATGTAAATGCCCGTCTCCCCAATTGAAAAAACAACAAAAAACAAACAGAAATAGAAATTGTCCTAAGTCTAAAGGGAGTCTAAAACTTACCACATTAACAGTCATAATTAATCCCACCACCTGACCGAAGAAGCAATACTGGTTCAGCAGACGGCGCGCCACCGTGAAGCATCCCCGTGCTGTGGTGACGTCGTGGAGGGTACCTCCAGCTTCCTCACAAGTCTCGGACACGTTGCCACCGACGATTTGCTTGATGGAGTCCGTGAACCACCCTTTTCCAAATATGGCGTCTACCTTTCCCCAGAAGTCGCCCAGGAGTCCTCCGAGAAGCAGGTAATCACGGCCTCCCAACACCGCACAACATTTGTTCTGCAAAGGAAGATGTAATGAGGCTTTTGCATTGTCATGATGACGATTTTAACACAAGCAAGCGTGACTTCCCGTTTCGCCTCATCATATGCACCAGTTGACCTTCACTTATGGTCCAGCTGTTGCAATCACGGTTGTTAAAGGTCGGGGAATTTTAAGTAAATTCAATTCCGGTCCAGGAGACAAAATCAGCAAGCATAAATGGGTTCTGGACCATAAAGAATAGTTTTATCTGTAAAGTATTTCAATTCGGTCCAGGAACCTTTTTTCAATGGAACAATACACAACTTGTACCGAATTTAAATTGTGCTAAAAAAAAAAGGTTTCGGTCCTGGACCTTTAACAACAATGGTTTTAAGCCCACTTTATGCACAGATATGTTAATCTGGACTGGACCTACAGTTTAAAGTGAGATACGAACCACTATTGCCTCTACTGGGTGAAGAACCCGAAACCCATTGATTCATCTACGGTTGTCAATTTAAGGCGGTGAAGGGGCCCTTTGTCCCTCTGGAAAATGATTGTTACCTTACAATTATATACACTCTGTCCCAAGTATCTTTGGAGCAGCATACCGGAAACAAGTCTCTGCGCAAGTAGTGACGCGAGACGGCTCCACCAATGAACACGTGCGATGGAACGGGATCTCGTGGAGGGGAAAAGCGACTGCAGTTACCAGCCTTCCCAGCAGCGTGTACTGCTTCGCTCTGCCCACCCAATTGCCTTCCCTTCTCTGCCGTTATGTGCTGCCTTACTTCAGATATATCTGAGACAGGGTATACATCCATTTCAGTCACAGTAATGTATATTAATTTGGATGGGTGTTGCAGGAACATGATAACCTTTTTTTTTTTTTTTAAAAAAAAGGGTCTTTTGGGGGTAAAAGGCAACACTATGATGGGGGAAAATGTGTATTCATACCTGGAAACAAAAAATTGTGAACGTCCATGAATATCCCTGAACTTATCCTGAAAATTCCCAACATTTCCCGCTGATGGAAAATCTGCTATTTTTTTAAACAAAAACTTCAGCCATGCTGGAGCATCACCTCAGGTTTTAAACCATAACTTTCTCTATTCAACACAGGCAATTTATCTCGCCCTTCTTTTTTGAAAAGAAAAATCTTTCTTGCATTGCATTACATCCAATATGAAAGAAACCCTGAACGAATTAACAAAATACAATATGGCTGACATGTCTTAAAGACGCCTGAATTTTCCTTAGCGGGAAATTTTGGGAATTTTACAGTATAAGCTCCATAACTGTGGACAATGGTGACACGTATAAATCACCTTTAATGTAGCCCCACAGGTAAAAATCAAATATCGGAATATTGGGTGACCTGGATGGAGAGCCTACTGGATCACACGGAAAGCATTTAGTTGTTTGTCGCCATTTTCTTTGCACTGCTAATTGTGTCAGTGGCTGTATCTCACGTCGCGACATGAAATTTTATGAGTTTTCTTATTGTTTGTTTTGCCAGGATAGGCTTGTAAACACAAAAAAAATATATGGCAAGTTTTAAATTTTATGCATAATTTTGAATTACCCAGTATTTAACACAAAAGTCGAAAAACAATTTAATAATATGCAGAAGCGTTATTGGAAAATAAGTATTTTGTTTGTGTCTGTTATGCGCATGTGCTTAAGTGCTTTTAATACTGAAATATATTAATACACAATTATGTTGTGTCTATACACTCACCAAATTTTCCATTGCGAAAACATGTTCAAGATTCCCAGGGTCCTTAAACCTTTCTTGCATATTTCTCATTAGTTTCCCACTATATTCTGTGAATCTGATCCTGCGATGGAATGCAATAGCGGTAACGGATATTTGAAATATCAATACCACCACAAGGAAAGCAATGAACTGAAAAAAGTAAAGGGAATGTAATTATAATAATACAATATCTCGAGTTCTAGCAATAGGATTTTTTTTACAGAACGCGCGCACACAAACAATAAACTACTTTACGCACACTGTTCGGATCCGACTTTAGATCCAGTCCCGATTAGCCTTTTTTTTGCACATAGGGTGGACTTAAATCAAACTGAAAAGATTAATAGAAGAACCAAACTTCTCGCCTAGGAACCTCTTAATAACTAAATAAAATGAATTTACGTTCCTAATGAAACATATTACAGAAGGCTTTATTGGAAACCATAATGTAAAAAGTAAACCCTTCTCAAACTATAGTTCCTATGGCTAACGTCACTTTGAAACTAGAGGTGTAAGGGGTGACCCTTTTTCAAGACACACAAATGCCAACCTCACTTCCACGTAGCACACCCTGGACTGCATTTTGCAGACTAACGAGGCTCTGGCGTCTGGATCTAAGGACAGTATAATCCTCTATGGGACTTGTGTCTTGTCACAGTCCCTTCATCCATTTCATTTTATCCCAATTCATCCTCATCTTCGCAATTAGCCAAAAGTGGTAGAAACGTGAAGTAAAATAAATCATTCACTCTGAATGAAATCGAATACTTACAACTTCATACATGTAGTAGTTCTGTTTGTAGAACGTGTATATCCCAAGGACCATTACAAGCATCATACCAACTCCGAGTATCATGAGCATCTTGGAGGGGAACCCGCTTCCCCACATCATGAACTGGAGATCGCTCCCATAGTACGCTTGGACGTAGACAGCGAAGACAAAATACGCAACGCCTCCCCCCTGGAAAGGAAATTCAACAAACAACGGAATATTATTCGTCCACTAAGAATGTGAATGTTGTGTGTCCCAATTTTTCATTTCTTCAGTAAAGACCTTTAAAGTTTGACAAGGTATACTTATTGGACCTTTGTCGCCAATGCGCTGAGAGCCTGTATCATTGCACAGGCTCATGGATTGAAACCTCTCTAAGAGGAAATAGTTCTTTGGTTAGATATTTATGCTGTAATTAATTCTTGAAATTTCAAATAGAACAATCGCAGGCAACGCTAAGATTGATTTGAGAGTGCGTGTTCCATCATCATAAATTTGTCATTTGGTAGCAGAGTAAAATAAATGAATTCAATCATTCACCTAATTTGACTGCACTCTTACCCAAAATTTTTGTTTGTTAACAAGAAAAGTAAGAACCAAAGTCCACTGCTACTTCTAAGCAGCTCCCACAAGTGACTTAGGTTACAATGCAAGTGGTTTATCTGATACTCAGATGGCGCTTGTTGTTGGTTGAGGTAAATTGTCGTTAAGGTTTCATTGGGTGTTGAAGTTTCCATTTTCGTGGCTGTTCCCAAATTTTCCAAATTGTTTCCAAACACTATCAGTACATCAATATTGGTTGCATGTAGGCATCAGACGAAACCAAAGATGAAACAATTGCATCCTAAATAGACCAGAACTAAAATATCTCAATTTGTTTACAATTTGACGATATAACATTTGCATTCTCAATGGAAAAATTGTTAACATTTTCCAACCTTCAAATTGGTGGTCACAGGATGCGTTCATATTTCAAGGGGATTTCGCAAATTTACACTATTCAGAAAATTACTTTTTGAAGTAATCCAATTAGAATTTAAATGTAGTTGGATGAGGAAAGTACAGCCAACGACAAAGATAATAGTACTGGAATTGTCCACCGATATTCTCATTATTTTTAATTTACATCCTGTGTTGTTTGAGGGAATGAAATTCTGTCGAAGCAGGTGTTGGCCTCGCCTCTACTTACTAATGTCTTTATTCCATTATCATCAATGTGTGGAAAACAAACTGAATAAAAATGGAGATGGACAATTCGCCTATTGTTTCTTTCGCCGGTGGGTGTACATAATTTATTTTCATATAAATATATTGTTAAGGCCTAAGTGTTAAACCTAGACCACGGATTTTATGTGATATCAAAGTACAAAATATAAACATAAATATGTAACAATAATTGATGAAATATAGATATGTATGATCAAAAAAATATGTAGTATCAAGGCTAATGTAATATTAATAACAATCGAGTATCCAAACAATTTCAAGAATTATGCTAGATATTTTTTTTTGAACATATTCAAGATCATTTTAATGATATAAATTGTTCAAATTAAAATTTGTGTCAAATTAGTAAACTCAATAAAGCACAGGAACTTGTACATATTTAAGAAATCAATTTTTTCAACTATTAATTACTTTTCACATCGCAAATTATTGTACAATATGTGAATATGTAAGAGAGCTCTTTGAAACTTTCGAAACAAATTGTAAAAAGAATAATCTATAGACAGAAAAATCGAATGAAAATACATAGAAGGAAACATATTGTGTTACTCGTTACGTACAGGAAAGTAGCTTTCTTGTCCACCGATGCAAGTTTCTAGCTGCTTTGCCTAAACCTAAAAGCGAAACGAATATATATAACCAGAGGGATGAGGGTGGGGGGAGAGACTCCAGCATCTTTCGATAAACAACAGTTTAGTGTGTATATATATCTTCAGCCTGTCTTTCGGCTTGGAAGTCAATTTTAAGTGACCGTAAGCAAGCACTAAGCATTTCATTGATTAGAAAATATGACATGACATTTGCTACAAATTTTCTTCATATTTCAGAGATCGAAAATATAGGAAAAAGGATCAAGATAAGAAAACAATTACCGAAATATGTTGTTTTATGTAAAGTAAATTAGCAAATATGCAAAATATGTAATATCCTTTCAAATATGTAAAATATGTAACATAAAACTTATGCAAAATCATGTCAGTTATATAATTCGTTGTCCTTTTCCTGTTTAAGGTATGCATCTAGAAAGAAATAGAATATGTAATTACATTCAAATCCGGGTTCTAGTTATAACACACGTAATAGCAGTGAGAATTTTAAAATTGCGTCATTATACGTATTTTGTGTGAATTTTGCATTAATTTGCTGTTCAAGGATTTTAATCTTCAATAAAGATTTGACACAACTCTAGATCAATAATCACTTTACCACATTTAAATTATATTTTAATCCTGAAAACTGTTACTATCATAACATAACCCGTGACGCAACAGCCTGTGAGGCCCAAGGCCTACATCGACTGCAAGCCTCATCCCCACATGCAGAGGTGGGTGATCATCAAACCAGTTACGGAGTGACGTGTGGTCAGCACGGCGAACCCCAAGTTACTATTGTAGTCTTCCCATGACGGGGTTACCCTACTTATGCGTAGATCTCCAATTTCCTCACGATGGTGGGTGGGTTGATGGATACTTCGAGTATTAAATAAATATGACAGAACAAATTATTTTAAAGGGGATGACATTTTAATTTCTCTACTGAGAATGTAGAATTCAGAAAAAAAATCCAAGGGCGATTCTCTGCCCCCCCCCCCTACTTCATCTGTTGGATCACCGTAGTGATGAATGTAACTGCCCCTATGGCTTATGAAAGAAATATTACAATGGCATGGCATGCCAGACTCGTTTATTGATTTATGGGTTGATTGATTTGCTTTAGTTTACTTCGCTTCTTTGTGCCAATTTTGGATAATTTGCGTAGATGGGGGTGAGTGATGATATGATGAAATCGATGAATGGACAAAAAACATCACAAACAGCCATGCCCAGGCCTGGATTCGAACCCGGGACCCCTGGCGTCATAGCGCAATGTGCTAACCACTCTGCCACGGGGGCCGGCACACGTGATCGAGTTCTGGTTGAGCCTGCAGTTTGCACTCGTCTTTACAATCACCTCACGCCATAAAAATATTACACACGAATTCTGAGACCTATTTAGTTAATTCATATCAGCGAGAAACGACTATAGAAAAATATGTTAAAACTTGGCTGAGGAAATTACAGAAAATATATTTTTTAAAGCAATTTACTATAATATGTTAAAACTTCGCTGAAGAACAGAAATTATATATTTTAAAGCACTTTACTATAAATCAGAGTACTTCTCGTGTTTTTACTAAGTAATAAACAATAGTTATTTTTAGTATAAATGTCGATGAAGTTGGTAAAATGAGGGAACGTCGTATATGTTACAGTCCTCTATAAATCGTAATAGTTTCATGGAGGACATCATAGCCCTAACAAGAATAAGCATCTTCTTTTTCAACTTCTTATAATTTGTTTCGTTCATTTTAATTATTTTATCATCAGTAATTAACGTAATTAGGAACAGAACAATGAAAAAAGAACTGATAATTTTATGATCTGAGTAAAGGATATTATTAAAATTCCACACTCAAACCCGATTGTTCATAAATGTATAATGGAAAATACAACACAAACTTACCCCTAATATGTAGTTGGTGGCTACAAAAGCTTGCTTACTGGTTGGCGTAACCATCTTAAATAATGTTCACTATTTAATAACTTATTCAAACCTTCGTTTCTTCACAATTGGTATTTATTTATTTACCACGCTGAGAAATACAGAGGCATGTTTCATAGTCCGATAACATTGTGAAGTTTTTCACGTTCCAAGAAGCGCACATAACAGGTAGACTCAGATAGCAAGCGATGACGGCATTACCATGATGTTGTGAAATGGGTAATAGTAGCGATAGTAAGAAGAATTAAAATCAAAATCAAATTAGGGTAATGCAAAGATTTCTATTTTCTGTTAGAATCAATATCAATATTCTGAAAGTATTTAATTCGTGTGGTATTTCTCAGAAACATACTGTCAAAGTTTATTTACATCAAACAGAGGCGTGATGGAGTGATATTTTTATTACTTTAAAATAAAATTCAAGACCTCGGAGTGACTTTCGATACTAAACTCAAATTTAATAAGCATATTAAAACTTTTACTAACGATGCTTTCAGAAACTTAGGTTTGGCCATTGGACCAGGCCAAATGGAAGGGGGTTGTAGAGTAGTATTACCAAGCAAATTGTCCATCAGCATGTTTATTTTCCTTGTTTTATACAGTGGAAACTTCAAGAATTAAAATAAAACGCCAAACAGACTGCTGACCATAGGCGTGCGCACAGGGGGGCGCAATTGGCCCCCCTAATCATGGACGTCTGCAGATCTTTTTCCACGGAGGGACAAACAAGGATTTTTTTCATGACGCCCTATTACCCCGATAATGGTGTTGCCCCCTCAATTTAAATTACTACGACTGAAATCAAATTATATATGTTAAATATATCCTTTTAGGGTGACATTCGATTTCTAAGGGGGTGGTGACCATTCTTGTCCCCCTCCCCCTTCCAGACGTCCATGTCCCTACATTATTATACTTTCACCTAGAAATTTAGTGTAGAGGCATCTTATCGCCGGTATAAAACGACATTATACCCTTAAAGATAATCAAGTGTTTTCAAGCGATTAAAGTTCAAAGCAACTACGGGGGAAGGGGGTGCAGTGGCGCAACCACAGGAGGGTGCAATGGGCATTGCCCATCCCCAACCTTGGACGGAAATCAATTCTAGAAGGGGCAAACCATTTTCTTTGGGACAAACATTGAGGTAAAAGAATGTAAGACTAGCAGAATCTAAGAGTAACAGGACAAAAGGATACAAAATGTGGAAGCAACAGCCCCCACAGCCACTGTAATTGCCGCCGCTGGCAGGAACATATATATGGGCCTCCTCTATTGCAAAGTGGTATTCTCGTTGTCTTGTAATCCCGGGATCCATTCACGGTGGAGGCACGTAATAGCCCCGTCTAGTTGGCTGCACTTTATGACACTCGGTGCAGTGCAGGTGTATCCAGTGGCAGGGTGGTGCAAGAAAATGACGTTCAACCAACTAGACGGAAAGCGGTGTTCGACTTCAGAAGATTTAAGAAATGCCTGTCTGCTGCTTTCAACGGTCATTTGATTAGTTAGCACGCACCACGTGACCATACACCATACATGCACCGATCCGGAAGGTAGTGCAGACACCAAATACACTACTCGACTCCAAATCAACGAACTAGACGCCTCGGTGCAAAGAGAGTCAAAGACGGGGCTAGTGGTTCGGATCGCACTTTAAACTGTAGGTCCAGTCCCAATTAACCTCACTGTGCACAAAGTGGACTTAAAACACCAAATAAAACAAGCAACCATATATAATAGACAGTGGCGATGATCGGGTGCCAAAATTTGGGTGGAGTTGGTGGGGGGGGGGGGAGGGGCAAAACAGTTTCCTCTTCCTTGGTAGAAAAAGCTTAGCATTAATAGGCCATAGTGCGGGGGACAAAAGTAGCAAAAAGTGTGTGTGTGGGTGGGGGTGGGGGGGTGGTGCAACTGAAAGGATTTCTTTCCACCAATTTTAGCTTGTTTTAATGGGATATTACTTGATCAGAAATAGATGTGATATTTTGTAATAAAATTCAAGGAATGTGATATTTATGAGTGCTTTATACATTTATTTTCAGGATGAATTACCATTTAATGAAGCAAGGAATTAGTGGAAGGAATGCTGTCCTGGTAACTGGATGCTTGAACGTGAACAATGTGCCAATTTACAAACATTTATTTATGCACTTGGCGTACACAATATTTTTGAACTTGACTACCCCAATAGATGTGCTACATTTATGGCAATAGTCGAATATATACTATTCGGCCATAAATACAGACTGTCGCCCTGAATCATTTATATAATGTGAGAAGTTCAAGAGTTTAAAGCAGAATATGCAGTAAGCGCCAGTGTATCTGTATCAAACAATAAATATTCTGTCGCAGGATCCTCTGTATCATTTGTTACTATGAATTGTACCTAAATTTCTCTTATTGTTCACTGACAACATGAGTCATTATTGAAAATGGTATTAGTAGTTTTTCTGTTTTATGTTGCTTATGTTAATTTAAGTTTACAGGATACGAAACCTTGCTAGAAGGTTGAAACGTTATGTTTAGTTTATGTTTTATAATAAAATAAATTACTGCCTTGGTCAGCATATTGAGTTTTTCATATCATGGAAACAAGGCTTAATGGTGTTATAATTTACAGGATATTGAATTTTTACGGTTTAGTCTTGCATTACTCAATTTTTCTTGATAATTGAAAGTTGTTGATGAAGTCGGAAGGAAAATCAATTTTCTTATTTTTTTCTCAGCATGAAAAATGATTATCATCTCTCATTATGTGCAAAAGGTATTTTCAATATGTCCTTAAAGTGTTCTAAGCATGTTTTTCAAACTGTTCAAAATGTGTTCCAGGTGTGAAAAGTGTACCAAAAGGTATCAAAAGTAGTTTCTAGAAAGTGTATTTTTTGTTGCAGTACAGGTATATTATTCGTAATAAAATAATCACGTGCAACGGTTCGTTTGTATATTCATTATATTAACATAGATTCAGTGTTTACAAAACAAAGTATAAATACAGAACATAAATAGTATTCAGGAATTTGGGTTTTGAAACGAGCAAGATCAATATATACAGTGGAGGTAGGAATTCAATTAATTTCCATTTTGCATATTCAACAATAACCACACCAAGCATGGTGCGGGAATAAAATCGATTATTAACCTCACTTTTCTTCAATTCACTTTGCGAACAAGCTAGAATAAGTGAGTAAAAACATCAAGCCTTTCTGTCCCGAAGGTTAGGTTAATTCATGGAATGAAACTCATATTGTTTAGACGGCTGATTGTCTGTGGACCGTATAATGCATTCACCGTAATCATAATTTCTGCAAAACTCTGGTACATGCAACACCCGGATATTCAACGACCTTGCAAGGAGTCCCGTGAAGAAAATATCATCAATTCTAAACAACTTTGACATGGCTGCAGAGTAATATAACTTGGTTATGAGATCCCCGGTTAGAACATACCCAGCACCTATGGTATAATTAGGGTACACGGAAGCAGGGTATTCCTCCTTGGTAACATAGTGCTTTGACCGTACATTCCTCGAAGGAGGTGTGTTTACGTAAACATACCCAAAAATTGTGTTCCTGGTTGGTCCACGTTGGTCAAGATATGTCACTAACGACGACACATTCACATACACATCATCGTCGCAGTAGAGAACATACGGGACCTGTCGACAGAAGAAATTCAGCCAAGAAAAGGTGTGGAATCCTTTAAGAGTTAAGTTTTGATAAGTGTCGATAAAGAATCCTAGGATGATGTCACCATAAGTTTTCGATTCTTGCATTACAGCGTAAAGAAAATTCTTTCTAACCCCTAACACGAAAGCAACTCTGACTGGATTCGGTAGCCTCTCAACGTTGGCCCACGTTTCCCTTATGCTTTTCCGTCGTTCGATGTTCTTCGGTGCTGATTTGATGAGGATGATGATTTTGATTTCTTTACCGTTGTTTGGACACGGTTTTGGTGATGGACTATACCCTTAAAAAGAAAAAGGAATTACAATCTCAAACAAGTGACAACTCTAAATTTAGTATTGCTAAATCGTATTAGGTCAGGTCATTCAACTACTAAAAGTCATTTTCAAATGATTCGTATTGTACAAAACCCAAACTGTAAATGTTACAATAAGGAAGATATACACCATATCATATGAGTGCAATACACTCAAGAAAGAGAGACATTCTACAAAGCTCTTACAATATACGCAATTCCTTTCCTCAGTGTTTGGAAACTTTGGTTTGTGAACCTAACCTTACAGTTGGATATATATTGTTATCTTTTTTAGAATATGACTTAACAATTCAGTAGAAAATACTTTTATTGATAGTGTTTCTTTCATAATAATGTACTAAAAAATGTAAGTTTATGTACAGTACATAGATAGATATGGGAAAAACTGCTAAGCGGTAATCCCAAATAAAAGAAAATAAATAAAAATAAAATAAAAGACAACTCTACGTATGCAATGAATGTGAACGTCATGCAAACAAATAATATTTTATTATCCTATTTTAAATGACAATCTAGTGGCACTTCTTTAGCTGTGTCTCACAATTTAAAAAAAAAAATTAAAGTTAATGTAAACATTTTTAAGCGTGTTTTTAAAGCTTGTAGTCATATAGTAAATTTCCGTAACCGTATATTATAAAATACGAAGTATACTCAAATTGAAACAAATAAATGGTAATTGTACTACTTTCGTCTATGTGACTATTTTAACTATTGCTATAGAGCTCTGGTTTGAGGGGAAATTAATAGAAGAATAGCAGTAATATTATTCAGGGCTAAAGTAAGGTGATCAACAGTCTTCAGAAAATTATTTTTAAAAGTAACCAAGTTGCAGTTGCTTAGATCAAAGCTAATCTGCTAAATTAACAGTTACTAATTCTGAACAGTAATTCAGTAACAGTTGCCTTGATTTTCAAGTTTGAAAGTTACTTTAGCAGAATAATTGGGATCATACATAACTCAAATATAACGTGCTTAATTAATGTATTTACTAGTATAAGTTAGTTATTTTCTTTTGTGTTAGTAAATCAAATCGCGAGATTATTTGGATTAATCAATATAATTATATATGAGAGACATCAGTACAACTTATAGCCAGCCTATCATGTATACAAATAATTATATTATTTAATCAAATCCAAAATATTATTTTTCTTGTTGGGAAACCTGATGGTAAGAGACCTGTAGGAAGGCCAAGACGAAGATGGAGGGATAACGTTGAGATGGATTTAATGGAAATCGGTAGTGATGGAATAGAGTATAAAGTTCTTGCTCAGGATAGGGACAGATGGAAAGCCTGTGTTGCTGCAGCCATGAACCTTCGGGTTTAAGAAGGCTAGAGTGTTAGTTAGTTAGTTAATCCAAAATATTTTAAATTGTGACCTGGTACAGAATTCGGTGACAATTGGATGTGATGTCACCGAAGTGAGCCATAGCAAATTGGTCTACAATTTCTTTTTTTGGTTTCAAATTGATCCACGGTTAAAGCATCCTATTTCCACTTCAAGGCTTCATGGACGACAATTTAGATACTGGTGCATGTTTTGTGCAAATATAGAGTACGTTACGAAAGTGGAAGTATGTTCTTACATTGTTGAATCTGTGTAACATAATAAAGAAATTAATTCAGGTTGTCAAAAACTGAACAGAATTGTGCTAGAAAGTAATTGAATAAAGTAATAACATAAAATTACCTCCACACGATTCATTCCTGTAGTTTTGCGTAAGCAATTTTAAATATAAGAAAAAAACAATAAACGACAAAAACACGATCGTAAGTCTCTCACAGAATTTCATATTTTCATTCAGTCACATACACACAATATAATAAAGCCTAAATACATCCAAGTGCATGCACATAAAATAATAGGCTTTGAAATATCTAAATTAAACTCAATATTAATATTATTCATTTTCTAACATGCATATTACGGCATGTAAATGTGTATGGTTAACGCATTGTACAATGGGATCCATGAGTATTATCGTGCAAATTGTCCATCACCATATTCGTGCACTTTATTTAACCTAATAAGAGCTTGAAGAATTAAGAGAAAACTCAAAACAAGCAGTTGCAACGTCTACACCAGCATACATAAAAATCCATCGCTTAAAACACACAGGATGTGAGAGAAAAATTAGTGAAAATAGTCATGGACAATTTGGACGGTAATACTCATGGATCCCACTGTACATGTAAAATAAAGATGGACCATTCTTCTTCTTCTTTTTTCTGACCTAACAACTGTTAGTCGATTTTAGTCATCTTTCTGAGTTTTTTGCAAAATATATTTAGTTCACTATGCACTTATTTTTCACACAAAAAAATTATATATACTGTTTGCTAGATCGTCAAATTACATCTTCTTGCATATCCATAAAAGAAGCCATATAGTGGGAGGAATAGGATCCGTGAGCAGGGCAATTAGAGATGTAGGGAATGGAACTCCATGGCGACGCAAACCATTATATAATTTATCTCGTTCTCTGTCGACATTAGGACATTGTAAAAAAGATGTGCGGCATCTTGATTAACTTCTCCACATGTGCAGGCTTGTTTTGTTGTAATATGTAATCGTGCTGAATGTTCCTTAGTGCGAACATGACCTGTACGTAGACGTATTATAAAAACAATAACTGATCTTGGAAGATTATATGAGTAGTACCAAGGTTTATTTTGTGAATGTTCTGCAAACCATTTATATGTATTGCCCGCGTATTGGAATTGTTCTATACACCACTGTTTCCATTTATCTTGAAGTTTATGTTTAACTCTTGGGAGAAGATCCGTGTATGAAAGTCTCGCAAGATTCCGATGATCGGGCAGCTTTGGCATATACGTCCACACGTTCATTTCCCGTATTTGCTTGGTGAGCCTTTACGTAACTAAACTGAACGTTGATATTTCTTCCATTAGCATAAAGGTGGACCAGTCGAGGATATTCAATGAACACAATTGACGTCATGCAGAGGCCATTCACTATTTGTGGAATACCAGTTATATGTAATCAATTTGGTACATACGCAAATATATATTATAAATTATCGTTCAGACTTAATTGAAAAACAAGTCACTCCCGAATTGCTGTTATGCGAAGACCTTTAACGTATGCTGCACGACAATTCCCAAGTATAGGAAAATGTCTGACGGTTCGATCTGTGTGATTTTCACCTTGGAGGGGTGTAAGGGGTGATTTTCCACATAGTACAGTGGGATCCATGAGTATTAACTTGCAAATTGTCCATCACCATGTTCGTGCACTTTATTTGACCCAATAACAGCTTCAAGAATTAAAAGAAAACTCAAAACAAGCTGTTGACAACTTCTTCACAAGCATACATAAAAATCCATCGCTTAAAACACATAGGTTGCAAGAGAAAAATTAATGAAAATAGTCATGGACAATTTGCACTGTAATACTCATGGATTCCACTGTACATTCAACTGTAAACCTCACGTCCACGTAGTACACCGCACAAGAACGAGGCTCTGGCGACTGGCACTATGACCAGTATAATTTTGTGTGTGTTGTCCTTATTTGTGCTGAGTGCCCGTTTACAGCCTCAGCTTTTAACAGAAGTCAGAAGATTTTAAGATTTTAGTTAAGCAACGTTAGAGTTGTTATTTGGAACGGTAAGGAGCTGGACCCGTGTAATGTGACGGGTTCAAAATAGCCTAAGTGCTGACGCACCCAAAATTTTAAAATCAAAATTCAAATTCAAAATTTTCACCTTGGATTTTACGAATATAACTCAACTCAACAACATTTTATTGGACTTACAGCTTTACATGTGGCTGTTTATGCCCAGCATACTTCGAATATAACAAGACTATACAATTCATAAGATTTGTTTAAAAGGGTAGATCCCAGCGTGTAGAAGAGCCTTCAATAGCTGTTACTCTTGTGTCGCTAAACGCGGAAATTACGTCATAAATAAGTAATCGTTAGAATCGATCACAGCTGTGCGTTCTTGATTCATACAATATTTTTTCACTTTCTCTTCACAGCACAATACAACATAATAAGTTTTCTTCCGCCTGTCGATTCATGTTAATTCAAATAAAGTATAAACTATAAACAACCCTTTGATGTTTAAGGTCCAGATATTATGGAATAGGACGATCCTATCTTCTTGATTAAAAAAAATATTCTGTTATTCGGATTTCTTCCGTTTCTTACACTTATACGTTTTGAAATATTTTTACTATAAACTCTAATTTCTCATATAATTTTGATTTGATTTAGTTTATTTTACTTCGCTTTTTGTGCCACTTTTGGCTAATTTGCGAAGATGGGAATGAGTGATGAAATTGATGAATGGACACTCACAAACACCAATGTCCAGGCCAGGATTCGAACCCAGAACCCCTAGCGTCGTAGCGCCATGTGCTAACCACTCCGCTACAGGGGCCGGCTCTTATATAATTGAATAATTGAATCAGTGAAAATGCTTTCTACAACTTATCTCAAATTAGTGTTGTTGACGAGACGAGACTTTGGTCTGTTTTTAGGGTGAGTGAAATTATTAAATATAATTGTAATCATTAATTTTTGTTTTATTATTTTTATTATTTAAATTTGATAATACTTCTGCTGACGTATGTCTGAAGATTTTGGATCAATTCAAAATTATTATTTAAAATTTGAAGAATGGATTGGGGCCTCGCATTCTACTCTCGCCCAGGGTCCCGCGATATGGTGCTACGCAAATGCTTTTTTCTATGTGGGTTATAAACCAACATTGCGATGTCAGATTGCATGGGTAGAGCATAGTTTTGTATTCGGCATGAGTCAAGGTCAGACCTCCGCGAGTTTCAGGTAGGCAAAGAGTATACGCGACTCACACTGAGAACATGTTTTGCACATCGAAAGAACGCTTGCCAGATACCACAACTTGGAACAAGCGTACACATTCACGAAAGCAACACGTGACGTCAGGCTAAGGTCACAAAGTCTGTGTTTACAAAACACTGCTCTCATCGTATTTAGTTTCGTTTTACAATTTCCTGGAAGGACGTAGCGACGATAAAGTGGACTGTTTTAAGTTCACTTTATGCACAGAAAGGCTAATCGAGACTGGACCTACAGTTTAAATTGGGATCCGAAGTACTATGTCCCTCCACCGGATATCAAACCCAGGATATTCTTGTATTATTATTGGAACATTGAAACGAATAAAAATGTGTGCAAAATTCTCATGTACCATTGATCAATGACTATTACAAAGAGTATTCAATCTGAGGTCGAATTAAATTCATTTGAATTTTGTTACTTTATGTCGCTTTGTGCTCTCTTGAGTCCAATTACTATCGGAACAGCTCCAGCGGACTGCGCGAATCTGTCTAGCGAACCTAGTGGGCGTGTAGAACCTGAGCGACGGGCTTAGCGATAGGTTCTGGGTTAACATGACGTCAGCGGCTTTCTTGGTTAATTGGCTGCTTCGAGAGTTGCGACTCGTTTCGATGCTTCAAATGCATAAGAGCCAAAGATGTTACGGAAGTAATCTTCCTCTACAGGAAAGATTACACGGATTGGGAGTTGGAAATTTAGCTCCAAAATTAGTTAAAAAATAGGTTTTTGATAAAGATTACGAACATGCTTCGTACGTTTTGCGGATAGTGACCATAATCCTGTACGTCTCTTACTTCCCCTTTATAAATAATAAAGAAGTGAGACGAGGATTATATTATCTGCGCAGTGGAAGTTAATTATCATTTAGTAGGTAATTAAACTATTTAATTTAAACTTAATATTCTTTCAACCATAATCTTTATTAACAAATCATATAATTAATTATACTTACCAAATTTATATATGCATCACATGGTTCATTCATACCCAATCAAAACACCTAAGAACCACATTTTAGTTAACTCAACAAAAATAACTATGTATTATCTCCCAATTAAATTATAACAGTCCGTCCAATTAGATTGTCATAAGTCAGTACGTAACGACTATACGAGTCCGAGTCAACTGCAGCCCCGCCCAAAACCCCCACAGCCAACATGACCCGGAGCAATCTACCTTAAAAAAAAAAAAAAAATCCTTCTCTAGCACTTTTAAGAAGTCGAAATAACTATATTAACGTTAGGCAAATTACACCTGGCCATGCAGGCCCAAAAGAGTGATACACGGAAATACAGTATACTCAGCCTGTGTCCAGTTAGTCCTCCGTCTCCCCCAGTCGGCAAGGATCTGCCACGCCAAACTCCTCGCTCAACCCGCACAGAAGCTCAGCCAGTGGCATACCCCACCTTACTCACATGTATATTGAGTCTTCAATACGTTATCCACGAGCTATCGTACACTATGGGCTTACAAAACAACCTCTCCCCCCAAAATACAATTTTCCAGCATATAGTGTACTCCTAGTTACAGATATCTTCTCAGAATTCACATTTCGAACATACTCTTCATATACAACAAAGATTCAAGCTTTAGAGCGAGGTTTCGTAATAGTTATAGGCGTTTGCGCATGTCATCCCTCCAACTCCATCGCCTGTAAATATTCAAAAAGAAAAAGAAAACAAACTGGTACCAGTACAAGTTTACAAACAAACCATTCATTCTCACTAACAGACAACATACACAAAATCCACAATAATTTACATTCATATATTGGGAGAATTCTTAATTAACCTTACATAAATTCTGAGATCTTGCCGATCCATGTAGTAAAATTACCTATTATTGCCTCTCCTGGGCTCCAAATATATTTTCAATTTATTCACATGTACTTTGGAACATACATTTTCATCATCAACTTTCTTAACCAGAACTGAATTCTCTGTTAGAAATTTGCTTATGAAATATGGACCTTCGTACGTATTAGAAAGACTTTTAGTTATCTTGTCCTCCAAGGAAGATTTAATCTTAGTCCTAACCAATACTTTGTCATTGACTTGAAACGTTATGGGAGCATATCGCTTCTTATACAATTGTTTTCTCTTTTCCCATTCCCTTTGCATATTTCTGATAGCGTTTTTCCATTTATCTTGCAAATTACCATCTGATACATTAAAATCCAAATCAGACAATTGCCATTGGACCTCCAATGGATCCCACAATTGTCTTCCCAAAAACAATTCCGATGGAGTATACTTCAATGTATGATTGTATGAACAATTTAAACTATACTGTATCTTTCTCAAACCTTCATGCCATTTAGTTTGATCTGCTGAATAATAACATCTCAAGGCAGTTTTCAAGGTACGTATATATCTTTCACTTGAATTGGCCTGAGGATTGCCAACAGATAATCTAATATGCTGAATTCCATGGCTAAATAAATAACTGGCAAATGCATCTGATACAAAATATGAAGCATTGTCTGATACAATCTCATAACAATAGCCATAAGTCATAAAAATATGATCTAATTTATCAATCAATACCTTTGAACTCAATTTCCTAATTGGCTCAAATATACAAAATTTTGATGCTCCATCTACCAGAACAAAAATATATTTATAACCATTAGATACAGGTAATGGTCCACAAATATCTATGTACAACCTTTTCATAGGAATTGTTACAATTTCAGTCGTTAATATATTTTCAGGGGTTGTGTTTTTACACTTAGCTCGTTGACATACATCACAAGATTGAACTAAATCCTTAACATCCTGAGACATATGTTCCCAAGTAAAGTGTCTCTGTAGACGCTTAAGTGTTTTCAACCAATTACCATGAGATCCTGTTCGCATATTAGTGTGATAATATAATATTAAAGGATGTTTCAAATTATCTGGTACACATATCCTATAAGGAAAATTCTTGGCTTTAGTTCTTTTGTACAAGAAACCTCGATGTAATCTATAATCTGGTAAATTTATACCTTGCTCCATTTGTCGTATAATATTAGCCAATTCCTGATCGTTCAACATTTCTTTCTTCAAGGTATCGGCATGAAATGGGTTCACCAACATGGCCAAATTAACATTACTAACATAATCAGAATCTAATTCTTTCGTCTGATATTCTCTCCAATCATACATACGAGATAATAAATCAGAAGTTACATTTTGCTTAGAGGGTATGTGCACCACTTCAAACTTATAACAAGAGAGTTTTTCCATCCATCTCGCATATTTGGAATATTTCCTGGATTGTTTAACCATATAACTCAGGCTCATATTATCTAATTGAATAATAAAAGGCTGAATTTTCAAACGGTATTCAAAACGTGATATGGCTTGCATTAAACTTATAAGTTCAATCTCATAAATTGTTCTTTTTCTATCAACTTCCTTTAATCTTTTAGAAAAGAACGCCACTGGTCTCAGATTATTATTTTCATCAGCTTGCAAAAGACAAGAGCCGAATCCTCTCAAGGACCCATCACATTGGTTTATTTAAGTCAGGCAATTTCAAAATTACATGTTCTCTAAATAAAGTTTTAATTTTTTCTAGTGCCTCTTGTTGCCTAGAACCCCAATGAAACTTTATTTTGGGTGTTCGGATTTCATTTAAGGGTGCTAGTACAGTAGAATACTCTGGAATAAATTTAGAATAAAAATTTAATGTACCCAACAATCTTAATAATCCTTTTAAATTTCTTGGAGAAGGGAGATTTTGAATAGCTTCAATTCTGTCTGGATCCATTTCACAATTTCCTTGCCCCACAATAAATCCCAAGAATTTTATTCTCCTTTTCAAAAAACAACTTTTATTGGGGGAAATCGTTAACCCATATTCTCGTAATCTCTGCAGTACTAAACGTAAATGTTCCAGATGTTCTTTCTCATTAGCACTATGAACAATTATGTCATCACAAAACAAATGTAAAAACCTTCCATTATAATCATGAAAAACTTTGTTCATGACTCGTGACATGCAACTTGGCCCAATACTAATGCCAAATGGAATGATCTTATATCTGTACTGATTATTAGGAGTTACAAAGGCTGTTACATCTACTAGATTCATCCAAATTTACTTGGTTGAACGCTCTTTTCAAATCAATAACAGAAAATACTCTCCCCTGACTCAATTGAGCCATAGTTTCTTCCATATTAGCCACTGGATGTGCATCATACATTATTTTCTTATTCACTGCAGAATAATCACAAATAAGTCTTTTAGTCCCCCCTGAAGAAGGAATTACAAAGCAAGGTGCTGCATACGGTGACGAAGATGCTTCAATAATGTTTTATTCTAATAATTCAGTAATCACTCCATCTAGTTCCTGTTGTTTAGAT
This sequence comes from Lepisma saccharinum, assembly GCF_977018435.1. Lineage (NCBI taxonomy): Eukaryota > Metazoa > Arthropoda > Insecta > Zygentoma > Lepismatidae > Lepisma > Lepisma saccharinum. Next base: position 9,006,261 of record NC_139233.1, read on the forward strand.
GGTGAAACAAAATATGGACTCCGATGTACAGGAAAATTGTCATATAATTTGATTTTATACGAAAAGTTCTTTAAACATCCTAGCTTAGAAGTAATAACATCAGAAAATTCACTATTCAACTTACATAACTGTTGTTCAGTATCCTCTAACGCAAACTGTCCAAAAGATGCGCCAAAAACATCAGAAGATCTGGATTCGAGTCCACGCCTTCTCACTTGTGGCCTCCACGAAGTCCTAGACTGGATACGAAAGGAGTTCTCACCAATGTTTACATTTCTGACGAAGTTTTCCTGGTTCGCACCTGCTGCCTGCTGGAAAGCTGCGTGTTGACCTTGGTCAGTTCTCGTGCGCTGATAAGACCGAGCTCTGACTCCTCGGCCCGTGCTGGCGGAACCCTGGGCAGAAGAACTTCCAGGAAATGAAGGACGATCTTGTCTTTGACCTATATTCTGTATAACACGAAAATCTTTGCATAAGCTTTCAGATGTCCATTTAATAGGAATTTTCTCATCACTTCCGTAAAAACCATAGTTTCCGTAAATAGTTAATCACCATGTGGCACTGTTTTTGAAATCTCACACCAAGCACTAAGTCTAGAGGCATGTTTTTGCAAACATGAAAAGTAGTGGTCCACGATAAATTTCCAAGAATAACATGTAACATAACTCCTTTCTTAATATTCATAAGGTTATTGTCACCAACTATCACTCGCATATCAAGATCCCATTCTCGAACAGTTCCCCTAGTCTTTATTCGTTCCAATAGACTTTCACTAATTAAACTATATGTTGACGCAGAATGTAAACATGCCAGTAAATTCAGATTATTGATTTTACAGTCAACAAACACAGCAGTCACATTAGTTTCACCACCTTGTCTGGGTCCTATGTCACTACGCGATCCTTGCAAAGCAAATTGAGCACCTCTCACCTGCATCGGACACCATCGCTCAAAATGATCACTTGCTGAACATTTACGACAATATTTGGGAGTATAGTCTTTGAATGCATGACCTTTAGCCTTGAATTGTCGTTCGATATTTTGCAATCCCAAAAAATCCTTGGACAAATAAGAAAGTTTTTCTAAAACTTTCAACTCGTTCTGCAATTCATTTAAAGTATTAGGTATCCCCTTTAGATACAATTTTTCGGAACACTATCCACAAGATAACTTACAAATGTACTTTCATCAATATCATACTGCAAAATCTTAACAGCTCGAACTCTACTTTCGAAATACTCTAAGGTAGTTTCATTGTCTCTTTGATTACCCATTACATACTTATTACATAAATACTGCCTCCCAATAGAAGTTGCATACTTATTTAAGATCATTTGAACTACATCATTCCAAGGGATATTTTCAATTATACATTTCATCCATAATTTACCCATTTCAGCATTTAATTTTGGTAATACTGCGAGCTTAATCTCGTGACAAGGAAACATTTTTCTGTCTTTAATACCCTGCAATACATACAGAAATCGATACAGGCTTTCAGAATAATTTTTCCTTAACTATAGGTACAGTAGCTATTAATTAAGTCAAATTTTCTTTAGCCATTTCCATGTTTAACTTTCTCAAATCGGACCTATTATATAATACTCGTTCGTCTTCATCAGACGAACTTTCCAAAGGCTTACTTGGGCGTTTATTCACCCACCGGAGTTTACAAGGTACCTTTACGTACGTTTCTGCATCTTCCACCTCCCTTTGTCGTCCGTGGGCATTTTCTGGAGTGTGTTGAAAGGGTCCAACGAATTCATTTAACAACTGTTCTTTACGAGTTGATGAAAGTGGGGGAAAAGGCGGAACTAAATTCCTCCCATCCACTGTTCCCGTAATATCTACTGTATAATAATTCCGAGAGGTAGCCATATTACCGCACAATTTTACAGTCTAACCAAACTAGAAATATTGATAGCCAATTGTACACAAGTACCAGAGACAGAACAACCATGTAGCCATGCTCTGCTCTTATAATCCTATACGTCTCTTATTTCCCCTTTATAAATAATAAAGAAGTGACACAAGGATTATATTATCTGCGCAGTGGAAGTTAATTATCATTTAGTAACATCGCGCTGCGACGCCAAGGGTCCCGGGTTCGAATCACGGTCGGGCTTGGTTGTTTGTGAATGTCCATTCATCAATTTCATCATTTCATCACTCATCCCCATCTTCGCAAATTAGCCAAGAGGCACAAAACGCGAAGTAAAATAAACTAAATCAAATCAAATCAATTATCATTTAGTAGGTAATTAAACTATTTAATTTAAACTTAATATTCTTTCAACCATAATCTTTATTAACAAATCATATAATTAATTATACTTACCAAATTTATATATGCATCACATGGTTCATTCATACCCAATCAAAACACCTAAGAACCACATTTTAGTTAACTCAACAAAAATAACTATGTATTATCTCCCAATTAAACTATAACAGTCCGTCCAATTAGATTGTCATAAGTCAGTACGTAACGGCTATACGAGTCCGAGTCATCTGCAGCCCCGCCCAAAACCCCCACAGCCAACATGACCCGGAGCAATCTACCTTAAAAAAAAAAAAAATTCCTTCTCTAGCACTTTTAAGAAGTCGAAATAACTATATTAACGTTAGGCAAATTACACCTGGCCATGCAGGCCCAAAAGAGTGATACACGGAAATACAGTATACTCAGCCTGTGTCCAGTTAGTCCTCCGTCTCCCCCAGTCGGCAAGGATCTGCCACGCCAAACTCCTCGCTCAACCCGCACAGAAGCTCAGCCAGTGGCATACCCCACCTTACTCACATGTATATTGAGTCTTCAATACGTTATCCATGAGCTATCGTACACTATGGGCTTACAAAACAACCTCTCCCCCCAAAATACAATTTTCCAGCATATAGTGTACTCCTAGTTACAGATATCTTCTCAGAATTCACATTTCGAACATACTCTTCATATACAACAAAGATTCAAGCTTTAGAGCGAGGTTTCGTAATAGTTATAGGCGTTTGCGCATGTCATCCCTCCAACTCCATCGCCTGTAAATATTCAAAAAGAAAAAGAAAACAAACTGGTACCAGTACAAGTTTACAAACAAACCATTCATTCTCACTAACAGACAACATACACAAAATCCACAATAATTTACATTCATATATTGGGAGAATTCTTAATTAACCTTACATAAATTCTGAGATCTTGCCGATCCATGTAGTAAAATTACCTATTATTGCCTCTCCTGGGCTCCAAATATATTTTCAATTTATTCACATGTACTTTGGAACATACATTTTCATCATCAACTTTCTTAACCAGAACTGAATTCTCTGTTAGAAATTTGCTTATGAAATATGGACCTTCGTACGTATTAGAAAGACTTTTAGTTATCTTGTCCTCCAAGGAAGATTTAATCTTAGTCCTAACCAATACTTTGTCATTGACTTGAAACGTTATGGGAGCATATCGCTTCTTATACAATTGTTTTCTCTTTTCCCATTCCCTTTGCATATTTCTGATAGCGTTTTTCCATTTATCTTGCAAATTACCATCTGATACATTAAAATCCAAATCAGACAATTGCCATTGGACCTCCAATGGATCCCACAATTGTCTTCCCAAAAACAATTCCGATGGAGTATACTTCAATGTATGATTGTATGAACAATTTAAACTATACTGTATCTTTCTCAAACCTTCATGCCATTTAGTTTGATCTGCTGAATAATAACATCTCAAGGCAGTTTTCAAGGTACGTATATATCTTTCACTTGAATTGGCCTGAGGATTGCCAACAGATAATCTAATATGCTGAATTCCATGGCTAAATAAATAACTGGCAAATGCATCTGATACAAAATATGAAGCATTGTCTGATACAATCTCATAACAATAGCCATAAGTCATAAAAATATGATCTAATTTATCAATCAATACCTTTGAACTCAATTTCCTAATTGGCTCAAATATACAAAATTTTGATGCTCCATCTACCAGAACAAAAATATATTTATAACCATTAGATACAGGTAATGGTCCACAAATATCTATGTACAACCTTTTCATAGGAATTGTTACAATTTCAGTCGTTAATATATTTTCAGGGGTTGTGTTTTTACACTTAGCTCGTTGACATACATCACAAGATTGAACTAAATCCTTAACATCCTGAGACATATGTTCCCAAGTAAAGTGTCTCTGTAGACGCTTAAGTGTTTTCAACCAATTACCATGAGATCCTGTTCGCATATTAGTGTGATAATATAATATTAAAGGATGTTTCAAATTATCTGGTACACATATCCTATAAGGAAAATTCTTGGCTTTAGTTCTTTTGTACAAGAAACCTCGATGTAATCTATAATCTGGTAAATTTATACCTTGCTCCATTTGTCGTATAATATTAGCCAATTCCTGATCGTTCAACATTTCTTTCTTCAAGGTATCGGCATGAAATGGGTTCACCAACATGGCCAAATTAACATTACTAACATAATCAGAATCTAATTCTTTCGTCTGATATTCTCTCCAATCATACATACGAGATAATAAATCAGAAGTTACATTTTGCTTAGAGGGTATGTGCACCACTTCAAACTTATAACAAGAGAGTTTTTCCATCCATCTCGCATATTTGGAATATTTCCTGGATTGTTTAACCATATAACTCAGGCTCATATTATCTAATTGAATAATAAAAGGCTGAATTTTCAAACGGTATTCAAAACGTGATATGGCTTGCATTAAACTTATAAGTTCAATCTCATAAATTGTTCTTTTTCTATCAACTTCCTTTAATCTTTTAGAAAAGAACGCCACTGGTCTCAGATTATTATTTTCATCAGCTTGCAAAAGACAAGAGCCGAATCCTCTCAAGGACCCATCACATTGGTTTATTTAAGTCAGGCAATTTCAAAATTACATGTTCTCTAAATAAAGTTTTAATTTTTTCTAGTGCCTCTTGTTGCCTAGAACCCCAATGAAACTTTATTTTGGGTGTTCGGATTTCATTTAAGGGTGCTAGTACAGTAGAATACTCTGGAATAAATTTAGAATAAAAATTTAATGTACCCAACAATCTTAATAATCCTTTTAAATTTCTTGGAGAAGGGAGATTTTGAATAGCTTCAATTCTGTCTGGATCCATTTCACAATTTCCTTGCCCCACAATAAATCCCAAGAATTTTATTCTCCTTTTCAAAAAACAACTTTTATTGGGGGAAATCGTTAACCCATATTCTCGTAATCTCTGCAGTACTAAACGTAAATGTTCCAGATGTTCTTTCTCATTAGCACTATGAACAATTATGTCATCACAAAACAAATGTAAAAACCTTCCATTATAATCATGAAAAACTTTGTTCATGACTCGTGACATGCAACTTGGCCCAATACTAATGCCAAATGGAATGATCTTATATCTGTACTGATTATTAGGAGTTACAAAGGCTGTTACATCTACTAGATTCATCCAAATTTACTTGGTTGAACGCTCTTTTCAAATCAATAACAGAAAATACTCTCCCCTGACTCAATTGAGCCATAGTTTCTTCCATATTAGCCACTGGATGTGCATCATACATTATTTTCTTATTCACTGCAGAATAATCACAAATAAGTCTTTTAGTCCCCCCCTGAAGAAGGAATTACAAAGCAAGGTGCTGCATACGGTGACGAAGATGCTTCAATAATGTTTTATTCTAATAATTCAGTAATCACTCCATCTAGTTCCTGTTGTTTAGATGGTGAAACAAAATATGGACTCCGATGTACAGGAAAATTGTCATATAATTTGATTTTATACGAAAAGTTCTTTAAACATCCTAGCTTAGAAGTAATAACATCAGAAAATTCACTATTCAACTTACATAACTGTTGTTCAGTATCCTCTAACGCAAACTGTCCAAAAGATGCGCCAAAAACATCAGAAGATCTGGATTCGAGTCCACGCCTTCTCACTTGTGGCCTCCACGAAGTCCTAGACTGGATACGAAAGGAGTTCTCACCAATGTTTACATTTCTGACGAAGTTTTCCTGGTTCGCACCTGCTGCCTGCTGGAAAGCTGCGTGTTGACCTTGGTCAGTTCTCGTGCGCTGATAAGACCGAGCTCTGACTCCTCGGCCCGTGCTGGCGGAACCCTGGGCAGAAGAACTTCCAGGAAATGAAGGACGATCTTGTCTTTGACCTATATTCTGTATAACACGAAAATCTTTGCATAAGCTTTCAGATGTCCATTTAATAGGAATTTTCTCATCACTTCCGTAAAAACCATAGTTTCCGTAAATAGTTAATCACCATGTGGCACTGTTTTTGAAATCTCACACCAAGCACTAAGTCTAGAGGCATGTTTTTGCAAACATGAAAAGTAGTGGTCCACGATAAATTTCCAAGAATAACATGTAACATAACTCCTTTCTTAATATTCATAAGGTTATTGTCACCAACTATCACTCGCATATCAAGATCCCATTCTCGAACAGTTCCCCTAGTCTTTATTCGTTCCAATAGACTTTCACTAATTAAACTATATGTTGACGCAGAATGTAAACATGCCAGTAAATTCAGATTATTGATTTTACAGTCAACAAACACAGCAGTCACATTAGTTTCACCACCTTGTCTGGGTCCTATGTCACTACGCGATCCTTGCAAAGCAAATTGAGCACCTCTCACCTGCATCGGACACCATCGCTCAAAATGATCACTTGCTGAACATTTACGACAATATTTGGGAGTATAGTCTTTGAATGCATGACCTTTAGCCTTGAATTGTCGTTCGATATTTTGCAATCCCAAAAAATCCTTGGACAAATAAGAAAGTTTTTCTAAAACTTTCAACTCGTTCTGCAATTCATTTAAAGTATTAGGTATCCCCTTTAGATACAATTTTTCGGAACACTATCCACAAGATAACTTACAAATGTACTTTCATCAATATCATACTGCAAAATCTTAACAGCTCGAACTCTACTTTCGAAATACTCTAAGGTAGTTTCATTGTCTCTTTGATTACCCATTACATACTTATTACATAAATACTGCCTCCCAATAGAAGTTGCATACTTATTTAAGATCATTTGAACTACATCATTCCAAGGGATATTTTCAATTATACATTTCATCCATAATTTACCCATTTCAGCATTTAATTTTGGTAATACTGCGAGCTTAATCTCGTGACAAGGAAACATTTTTCTGTCTTTAATACCCTGCAATACATACAGAAATCGATACAGGCTTTCAGAATAATTTTTCCTTAACTATAGGTACAGTAGCTATTAATTAAGTCAAATTTTCTTTAGCCATTTCCATGTTTAACTTTCTCAAATCGGACCTATTATATAATACTCGTTCGTCTTCATCAGACGAACTTTCCAAAGGCTTACTTGGGCGTTTATTCACCCACCGGAGTTTACAAGGTACCTTTACGTACGTTTCTGCATCTTCCACCTCCCTTTGTCGTCCGTGGGCATTTTCTGGAGTGTGTTGAAAGGGTCCAACGAATTCATTTAACAACTGTTCTTTACGAGTTGATGAAAGTGGGGGAAAAGGCGGAACTAAATTCCTCCCATCCACTGTTCCCGTAATATCTACTGTATAATAATTCCGAGAGGTAGCCATATTACCGCACAATTTTACAGTCTAACCAAACTAGAAATATTGATAGCCAATTGTACACAAGTACCAGAGACAGAACAACCATGTAGCCATGCTCTGCTCTTATAATCCTATACGTCTCTTATTTCCCCTTTATAAATAATAAAGAAGTGACACAAGGATTATATTATCTGCGCAGTGGAAGTTAATTATCATTTAGTAACATCGCGCTGCGACGCCAAGGGTCCCGGGTTCGAATCACGGTCGGGCTTGGTTGTTTGTGAATGTCCATTCATCAATTTCATCATTTCATCACTCATCCCCATCTTCGCAAATTAGCCAAGAGGCACAAAACGCGAAGTAAAATAAACTAAATCAAATCAAATCAATTATCATTTAGTAGGTAATTAAACTATTTAATTTAAACTTAATATTCTTTCAACCATAATCTTTATTAACAAATCATATAATTAATTATACTTACCAAATTTATATATGCATCACATGGTTCATTCATACCCAATCAAAACACCTAAGAACCACATTTTAGTTAACTCAACAAAAATAACTATGTATTATCTCCCAATTAAACTATAACAGTCCGTCCAATTAGATTGTCATAAGTCAGTACGTAACGGCTATACGAGTCCGAGTCATCTGCAGCCCCGCCCAAAACCCCCACAGCCAACATGACCCGGAGCAATCTACCTTAAAAAAAAAAAAAAAATTCCTTCTCTAGCACTTTTAAGAAGTCGAAATAACTATATTAACGTTAGGCAAATTACACCTGGCCATGCAGGCCCAAAAGAGTGATACACGGAAATACAGTATACTCAGCCTGTGTCCAGTTAGTCCTCCGTCTCCCCCAGTCGGCAAGGATCTGCCACGCCAAACTCCTCGCTCAACCCGCACAGAAGCTCAGCCAGTGGCATACCCCACCTTACTCACATGTATATTGAGTCTTCAATACGTTATCCATGAGCTATCGTACACTATGGGCTTACAAAACAACCTCTCCCCCCAAAATACAATTTTCCAGCATATAGTGTACTCCTAGTTACAGATATCTTCTCAGAATTCACATTTCGAACATACTCTTCATATACAACAAAGATTCAAGCTTTAGAGCGAGGTTTCGTAATAGTTATAGGCGTTTGCGCATGTCATCCCTCCAACTCCATCGCCTGTAAATATTCAAAAAGAAAAAGAAAACAAACTGGTACCAGTACAAGTTTACAAACAAACCATTCATTCTCACTAACAGACAACATACACAAAATCCACAATAATTTACATTCATATATTGGGAGAATTCTTAATTAACCTTACATAAATTCTGAGATCTTGCCGATCCATGTAGTAAAATTACCTATTATTGCCTCTCCTGGGCTCCAAATATATTTTCAATTTATTCACATGTACTTTGGAACATACATTTTCATCATCAACTTTCTTAACCAGAACTGAATTCTCTGTTAGAAATTTGCTTATGAAATATGGACCTTCGTACGTATTAGAAAGACTTTTAGTTATCTTGTCCTCCAAGGAAGATTTAATCTTAGTCCTAACCAATACTTTGTCATTGACTTGAAACGTTATGGGAGCATATCGCTTCTTATACAATTGTTTTCTCTTTTCCCATTCCCTTTGCATATTTCTGATAGCGTTTTTCCATTTATCTTGCAAATTACCATCTGATACATTAAAATCCAAATCAGACAATTGCCATTGGACCTCCAATGGATCCCACAATTGTCTTCCCAAAAACAATTCCGATGGAGTATACTTCAATGTATGATTGTATGAACAATTTAAACTATACTGTATCTTTCTCAAACCTTCATGCCATTTAGTTTGATCTGCTGAATAATAACATCTCAAGGCAGTTTTCAAGGTACGTATATATCTTTCACTTGAATTGGCCTGAGGATTGCCAACAGATAATCTAATATGCTGAATTCCATGGCTAAATAAATAACTGGCAAATGCATCTGATACAAAATATGAAGCATTGTCTGATACAATCTCATAACAATAGACATAAGTCATAAAAATATGATCTAATTTATCAATCAATACCTTTGAACTCAATTTCCTAATTGGCTCAAATATACAAAATTTTGATGCTCCATCTACCAGAACAAAAATATATTTATAACCATTAGATACAGGTAATGGTCCACAAATATCTATGTACAACCTTTTCATAGGAATTGTTACAATTTCAGTCGTTAATATATTTTCAGGGGTTGTGTTTTTACACTTAGCTCGTTGACATACATCACAAGATTGAACTAAATCCTTAACATCCTGAGACATATGTTCCCAAGTAAAGTGTCTCTGTAGACGCTTAAGTGTTTTCAACCAATTACCATGAGATCCTGTTCGCATATTAGTGTGATAATATAATATTAAAGGATGTTTCAAATTATCTGGTACACATATCCTATAAGGAAAATTCTTGGCTTTAGTTCTTTTGTACAAGAAACCTCGATGTAATCTATAATCTGGTAAATTTATACCTTGCTCCATTTGTCGTATAATATTAGCCAATTCCTGATCGTTCAACATTTCTTTCTTCAAGGTATCGGCATGAAATGGGTTCACCAACATGGCCAAATTAACATTACTAACATAATCAGAATCTAATTCTTTCGTCTGATATTCTCTCCAATCATACATACGAGATAATAAATCAGAAGTTACATTTTGCTTAGAGGGTATGTGCACCACTTCAAACTTATAACAAGAGAGTTTTTCCATCCATCTCGCATATTTGGAATATTTCCTGGATTGTTTAACCATATAACTCAGGCTCATATTATCTAATTGAATAATAAAAGGCTGAATTTTCAAACGGTATTCAAAACGTGATATGGCTTGCATTAAACTTATAAGTTCAATCTCATAAATTGTTCTTTTTCTATCAACTTCCTTTAATCTTTTAGAAAAGAACGCCACTGGTCTCAGATTATTATTTTCATCAGCTTGCAAAAGACAAGAGCCGAATCCTCTCAAGGACCCATCACATTGGTTTATTTAAGTCAGGCAATTTCAAAATTACATGTTCTCTAAATAAAGTTTTAATTTTTTCTAGTGCCTCTTGTTGCCTAGAACCCCAATGAAACTTTATTTTGGGTGTTCGGATTTCATTTAAGGGTGCTAGTACAGTAGAATACTCTGGAATAAATTTAGAATAAAATTTAATGTACCCAACAATCTTAATAATCCTTTTAAATTTCTTGGAGAAGGGAGATTTTGAATAGCTTCAATTCTGTCTGGATCCATTTCACAATTTCCTTGCCCCACAATAAATCCCAAGAATTTTATTCTCCTTTTCAAAAAACAACTTTTATTGGGGGAAATCGTTAACCCATATTCTCGTAATCTCTGCAGTACTAAACGTAAATGTTCCAGATGTTCTTTCTCATTAGCACTATGAACAATTATGTCATCACAAAACAAATGTAAAAACCTTCCATTATAATCATGAAAAACTTTGTTCATGACTCGTGACATGCAACTTGGCCCAATACTAATGCCAAATGGAATGATCTTATATCTGTACTGATTATTAGGAGTTACAAAGGCTGTTACATCTACTAGATTCATCCAAATTTACTTGGTTGAACGCTCTTTTCAAATCAATAACAGAAAATACTCTCCCCTGACTCAATTGAGCCATAGTTTCTTCCATATTAGCCACTGGATGTGCATCATACATTATTTTCTTATTCACTGCAGAATAATCACAAATAAGTCTTTTAGTCCCCCCCTGAAGAAGGAATTACAAAGCAAGGTGCTGCATACGGTGACGAAGATGCTTCAATAATGTTTTATTCTAATAATTCAGTAATCACTCCATCTAGTTCCTGTTGTTTAGATGGTGAAACAAAATATGGACTCCGATGTACAGGAAAATTGTCATATAATTTGATTTTATACGAAAAGTTCTTTAAACATCCTAGCTTAGAAGTAATAACATCAGAAAATTCACTTTTCAACTTACATAACTGTTGTTCAGTATCCTCTAACGCAAACTGTCCAAAAGATGCGCCAAAAACATCAGAAGATCTGGATTCGAGTCCACGCCTTCTCACTTGTGGCCTCCACGAAGTCCTAGACTGGATACGAAAGGAGTTCTCACCAATGTTTACATTTCTGACGAAGTTTTCCTGGTTCGCACCTGCTGCCTGCTGGAAAGCTGCGTGTTGACCTTGGTCAGTTCTCGTGCGCTGATAAGACCGAGCTCTGACTCCTCGGCCCGTGCTGGCGGAACCCTGGGCAGAAGAACTTCCAGGAAATGAAGGACGATCTTGTCTTTGACCTATATTCTGTATAACACGAAAATCTTTGCATAAGCTTTCAGATGTCCATTTAATAGGAATTTTCTCATCACTTCCGTAAAAACCATAGTTTCCGTAAATAGTTAATCACCATGTGGCACTGTTTTTGAAATCTCACACCAAGCACTAAGTCTAGAGGCATGTTTTTGCAAACATGAAAAGTAGTGGTCCACGATAAATTTCAGCTCAGCCAATGGCATACCCCACCTTAGTCACATGTATATTGAGTCTTCAATACGTCATCCATGAGCTATCGTACACTATGGGCTTACATGCCGTACGTACCTAATTGGATTTTGTGGCTTATAACCTCTTCCACTTTTGGCCTAACTTGCCTTAAAGAATGAATGGGTATTAAATAAAGAAAAGGATGACCCGTCGAGAATTACGTGGATTATTTTTTTAATTGACAGACTTCGATGCTTTTGGTTTTAGCCTCCGAAACCACACTCAACTGAGATTTGATCGGAAACTGTCGACAGAGCGAGTAGAAACAAAACCCCTTCTCCGGACTACAGTTACTCAGTTTTCCGTAAAAAAATTCCGTTCGTAAGACATCCATGAAACGAAAGAACGCAGTAAAATGCCACTAGCATCAATCCGAACGTTTGTAAAGCAAGAAAATCGCCAAAACATCGTCTGCATCAATGCACGGACCCACTGATGTCACACCAACATTTTCAACTTTCAATATCCGGTACTTCCAATACCGCTCCAGAATATATACCACAAACATAACATAACTGCATCTCAACTTCTTTTCACATATAATTATTTCCATATATTACACATATATATTATTAATAATACAAAATTCCACTCATTAAGTTCATATCACAAGGCGATCGTGACGATGAAAATGATGTAATAGATATTACCACAAAAAAATTAAATTACTCCGCTGTAATACATCTCCGCGATCTAAAAGCAACAGAAATCTTCAAAAATTACGCAAAAATATTTCATTTTCTATCAGGTGTACAGAGGGTAAGAGTACCGTGTCCACTACATTATAAAATTGCAGGGCACGATTCCTGTATCTACGTCACGACTGAAGTCAATTCGGGGCCGTCGACCCACTGTTCCGCGTTCGAGAATTACGTCGATTCTTTTTAATCGACAGATTTAAACCTTCTACGTAATATAAAAGTGGTTCCAGCGTTAGGAAACCACAAATAATGGATATATTTGATAGCAAAGTATGACCCGCGTAAGCACAAGAAACTCCTATTTCGTACTACTAACGCTCATTTTTCCCGTAAAAAATTCCCAAACTGCAGCAAAACTAACACTCCTGGCGTATCCTGACAATACTACGGCCCCAAATTTTAACTATGTTTACCTAACCTAACCTTACCGTGCATGGTTCGTGGGGCTATCTGTAAATGGTTTGTGGGCCACCCGTGCATGACGTCAGCGCCAAATTTTAACGGCGCCGTCGACCCACTGTACCCCCTCGAGAATTACGTCGATTTTTTTTATGCTCGGTGCCGTATTTTTAACTTCATCCACACATTCCTGCGATATCGTCCACTGCATTTAACACGTTTATTTTTTTCCGGTCACTAAACCATCCTCCTGCAACTCACGGATATACACCTCCAGCTCCCGGCCGAAGAATGCCACGATACTGAAAATGTCGATACACTCCCCAATGCGCGTTTTCAATGAATAGCACTTACCACACTAAAAACGCACGCCCACCTTGCAAACAAAATCCCAGTACCATGCGACATAAACCGAAACATCGTCTACAGTAAATCTCGCGCGGCCTGACGTAAAACCAGGATTGCCAACCTTCAATCTCAGATATTTCCAACACGGCCCCAAGCTACAGAACACAAATAACGTAACAACATGTTCCTTCATATCACATGCAGATGGCAATGATGAAAATGACGTCATAAATAGTCCCATCAAAAAACTCTCATTAATCCACTATAATCCATCTCCTAAAGCTAAAAACAACGCAAATCGTTCGTATAGAACATAATCTTCATAAATGACACAAAATCATCACGTGATCGACGTAAGTAAGTCAAGATAAGTTTGGGCACGGATTGACGAGACCAGCGCTCAAATAGTGAGAGATAGTCTATGGGATATGTCCCCCTCCTCTCATCCACAAACACGTGCATAATATATCCACTCACCTATCCACTTCTGCTTCAATGCTCATATAAACATCCCCCTCACCCAACTCAACAATTTCGAATATTACATAACTACATGAACCTGATGTGGATGCTCTTAACACATGCAAAATAAATAAATAAATCATTTAGGGCCGAGCCGATACCGATATTATGTGAAGAAACTGTATTTTGCGATTAGATAATTCATTTTTATATTCTGATGTCATTTTTGTGTTATTTTAAAGCATAACTCTGGTAAATTGATGCTTAAAATATGCAACTAATATTCATCATTATTTTGAACAAATTGTTACAATTTTCCAGCATCGATATCGGTGGGAATCGATATCGTTATCGGTTCAGCGTGGTTTCGACTCAGCTCTAGAATAAATAAATTCTGCACCTACCTTAATCTAGTTTCAATGGCCTACGAGGTCATCCGCCCAAAAGGGAAGAAAGTTCCATCAAAAATTTAGTAAAACCGATACGTCAAAGCATTGCATTCTTATGAAAGAATGCACACAAATGTCCAAATAAAATTTCCTGTATCATTAATTTATACACTCGAGATTCTACCACTAGAAGATTGCCGAGATCTGAAATGGTCGTTTAAGGTATTTTTCCCCCGCGATGCACAACTTCAGTCTTGCTAGCAACACCGATTATTATCGCTTTACATCAATGAAACATGCCCGGTTGAAAACTACACTAAAAGCACACAAATGTTACAAAACATAGCACAAAGCACGGTGTGTCGGTGTGAATAAAGGTGCACAAACACGTCATCAAGACACTGGAAACCTTAAACGTCAGTAACTCCATTCTTTCACTAAGAACTCCCGTGCTCACTTGAACATTACCTGTCTCCCCTCCACAGCGGTAAGGGTGTAACTCATCGCACAGTTCCCAATCACCTGGTCAAGCCCTGCCCTGCGGGTTCTCACGTCAGGGTCAAGTGCATTCGTTGGTATGTTAGCCACACTGCAATTTTGTTTGACGTCACAAGTCGACCGGGCGGAGCTCGGGAACTGTGCGAAAAGTGAGACCCCGTCATTATCAGGTTACTTTCTAAGTAATCATGGCAAGGACTATTTTAGGAGGGTCAAAGGGGTACGGATCCCACCGAAAGACTAACCAAGTACAAAGTTCAATAGGAAAACTACCTGTTGCTGCTGTATAATACCAAACTGATCTATTTCCGCAGAACTTACACAGACCAAGGATTACATTGTTAGCCTTGCGTTAGCAGTGCCTGTGAAAATGTATGCATATTACTACTACTAATAATAATACACATAACAATATCGATAAATAACTTTATTTTTCATCAGCTGGACCTAAGAGTAAGAAGTTTTTTGTTATTCAATTTTTTTTAAAAAAAATCGACATTAATTTCTTTGTTAGAACAGCTGTTATGTTAGTGATCTTAACTACTCAAAAACCAGATAATGAATATGAAGGGTAAGGGGAAAAAACAAGGAATGTCACAATTTTCGGAGAAAACGACATTTTAGTAGTAATCTTTCCTATGTTCTTTTCCAGTACCTCAAATATTCGATCGTCTCTTACACGCACATTTCTCATTTGAGGACTAAAAGTGGGAAACGTTGTAAGTGCCAAAACCGAAAGTGTTAGGATATCGCATTGTTCCGCACATCAACCCGTAAGAACGTTCAAACTAGTGACCTCTTTACAGGCCCTTTAAACTACTTAGAAGGCTACCAGCCACTTTTCACGTTTACCACATTATAAAGCATGGCACATTTCACAGTTTAACGTGGGAAACGGTGTTGGAATTATTGTGGCACTTACAGCGTTTACCAATTTTAGTCTTCATTTCATTCCAGTGGGTAGCGTACAGTTGTTTACTACAAATTCCAACCAACAGAATGAGCTGCAAATCACAAAATCGAAAAAAATGGATATTTCTTATTTTTTCCCCTTACCCTTCATATATGCTTCTTCTTATCTGTCCATGGAATAATAATAATTAATAATTATAATAATAAATTTACCTATTTTAAAAATAACATTCTAATCTTATTAATGTATTTATTATGAACGCAATTCTTCTTCTTGTTATGAAGGGCCTCCCCGGTGGCGCAGTGGTAGCGTCGTCGCCTTGTAATCAAGGGGTCCCGGGTCCGATTCCCGGTGGAGGCCACATATAGTGGTTCGGATCCCACTTTAAAACTGTAGGTCCAGTCCCGATTAGCCTTACTGTGCACAAAGTGGACTTAAAATACCAACTCAATCAATCAATCAATCTTCTTGTTATCACATGTAACACAATTGGTTCGCACCATCCAGAAATATAGTTCCAGATACGTATAACTGGGCCTAATTTTGGAGGGCGGGGAGTAGAATCGAAAAACCCACTACTATTTTGCTAAATAACTGTTATATTTGAGTAATCATAAAAAAGTACTCTTTATTACTTCGCTCCTCAGGAGGTTAACAAAAGTTTCCTTAACTTCTACATATTATTTAAGCTGAAAATCTTGGAGGCGGTAAGTGCGGCGTTATTTTCCTTGCCGTTTCGCCTATGAAGTGATCCACAGAAGTGAACAGTCATACTTGTGGCCAGTGTTGCCACATCAAATGAAATTTACTGCGCACGAGGGTGTAATCATAGTTGAAGGGAGACATTTCATGTGGGGAAATTTGTAGATATCCTTTTCACACATTAAATTGATGTTCATTTGAGTGTGCAATGCACTCTCTTTTCTTTCGTCGCATAATTTATCCCCCTCCAAAATGACCTCTAACTGAACTTTTAAATTTAGCAGGATTCCACTTATTAACTAACTTTTAAAATTTATGGCTGGTATAAACCTCGGTTTTAAGAATTTCCCCCCATTTTCTTCGCAATGTTTATAACTTGCCATCGATATTATCACTTATTTTCACTCAATCAATAAAGTCTAATATTCCTGACAACAGGGGCGGCTTAAGAGCCAAGCGACTCCCAGGGTCCCACTCTCGGGACCCAAATCGGGTGGCCCCAAAACCTTATTTCTTATTATAATAACGCGTCTGCTGGTTTTGAAAAGAGTTGGATTTGAGTAGACAATAAATAATTGAAGTTTACGTTGCACAACATAATAAGTTAATTGCAAAATCATAAAGCAATTTAAGATTGCTGTTACTTTGAAGTTAATATGTAGGTATTATTGATTGATTGATTCGCTTTATTTTACTTCGAATTTTGCTATTTTTGGCTAATCGCGAAGATGCGAATGAGTGATGAAAATTATGCAAGAACACTCACAAAGACCATCCATGCCCAGGCCGGGATTCGAACCCGAGAGCCCTGGTGTCGTAACGCCACTGCGATAACCACTCGGCAAAGGAGGTCGGCTGTAGGTATCATATAAACCCTTCAAAAACCGTGTTTTTTAAGAGTAACACTTAAAGTATTTAAAAAAAATAAGACTATTATTTTTCATTTAAACAGTAATAACACCATTAAGCCTTGTTTCCATGTTATGAAAAACAATATGCTGACCAAGGCAGAAATTTATTTTATTATAAAACATAAACTAAACGTAACGTTTCAACCTTCTAGCAAGGTCTTCTTCAGACTCTGCAGCAAGTACAAATGTAACAAGGTAGAAAAGCAGGACGATATATAGCCACCTGCTAGAATGTTCCAGAACAACTTTCTAATAGTCTGGAGGGGAGTAATGTTTGTGTATATATATCGTCCTGCTTTTGTACCTTGTTACATGTGTACTTGCTGCAGAGTCTGAAGAAGACCTTGCTAGAAGGTTGAAACGTTACGTTTAGTTTATGTTTTATAATAAAATATGTTTTTTTAAACAGTAAATATACGTGTAACATGGCCATGTTATTATTGAAGGAAGGTTTAAAGTAGGGAGATCAGGGTAGAAAGTTGCGAGCGTGGTAGGGTGGAAAGTAAGATCAAGGTCAAGAAGATAACATGTGTGTATGTGTGTGTGGGGGGGGGGCGGTGTAATTTGTCGGTTTCTTCACAATATAATTCTGAAATACAGCTTTAACTTTTTCCAATCAACATCAATAGATGGACTGTGATAAATTATTACCATGTTAGATTGTACTGTGACGAGAAGTGAAGGTGGGACTTAATTGTGAATGTAAAGCTCTTTTACGTACCAAGTGTAACACAGTTGTTGATGACGTAATTGTTGCATGCAGTGACGTCGTTGTAACAGCGAACAAGTATGCTCCTGCAAGCACAAACAAAACTTGTGTATATTTAGTACAAAATATCAAAAGGTGACATAAATGGAATATGCTGGTCACAAACAGCCATATGTTAAGCTGTAAGTCCAATAAAACATTGTTGATTTGAGTTGACATAAATGGAAGTTGGCAGTGGGTAACTTTGTGTCTGAGAATCGTATAACATAGGTTGCAAGGTTATATAGGTTGGAGCTCTTACAAATTTACACAAACGTTCTGGAATGTTTTTTTTGGCCATTTAAGACATTTTAATTGAAATTAATGTAGTTATACAATTGGACACATTTAACTAAAACGTCATTACATTGTGCGTGTGTGTGTTGAACTGTAGGTGTATTAAACTGAACGGAAATATGAAGATCTTTGGAAAACTTATGATTGTGATTCCATATATCATTATTTTATGCCTGTATTTAAACCTACGGTCACCAGACAACAAAAATGAATTGCGTGTAGGTAAATATGCTATTACTTGTTGAATATTTCTTTTATCATAATATATTCACTTCTTGAGAAGAAATATTTAAAGAAATCTTCATTATAAGTAATGTTATACAGATTTATCTACATCAAAACAAACATTGAGTATTAGAACGTAATTTTAAAAATATTGATTTTATATTAAACTCACATTGTAGATAGCCCGACCCTGTGGCCGAGTGGTTAGCACATCGCGCGCGACGCCAAGGGTCCCGGGTTCGAATCCCGGTCGGGCTTGGTTGTTTGTGAATGTCCATTCATCAATTTCATCATTTCATCACTCATCCCCATCTTCGCAAATTAGCCAAGAGGCACAAAACGCGAAGTAAAATAAAAATAAATCAAATCAAATCAAAAAAATCAAATCACATTGTAGATAGTAAAAATTATGTACTGTATAGTTCATATATGTTATAACCACACACTGGAATTTGAGATTGTTAACAAGAATATTTAACAGTATGTCAACTTGAACCAAAAAAATAAAGTTGTAAAGAATATAACCTTAACATTTAAGTGGTTATATATTCAAGTTTCCAGATATTATAATAATATAAACATTACAAGAGGTATCATCGAGAAGTCAAAAATCTTTGTATTCCAAACTAAATAGCTACGATCCATGTGACATCATGTTTTGTTCAAAAATCCTTGCGAGCTCTTCCCTATCACGCTAAATACGAACATAATACTAATAGTTTGATTGATTGATTGATTTGTTTTATTTTACTTCGCGGTTTGTGCCTCTTGGCTAATTTGCGAAGATGGGGATGAATGATGAAATTATGAAATTGATGAATGGACATTTTACAAACAACCATGCCCGAGCGGAATTCGAACCTGGGACCCCTGGCGTCGCAGCGCGATGTTCTAACCACTCAGCCACGGGGTCCGGCATATACTAATAGACCTATACACGATGTATAAGTAGGCAATTTTAAGTGTACTCTACAATATAAATATAATATTTAACACATTCATGATCTCTCATGTATATCGTAAGATCTTATCTCGCGTAACGACAGAGAACAAAAAAAGTAACATTTAATGGCTGTTACATAAAACATGTTTCATTCTAAATATATCATATTTAGAATAATATAACTATGAAAGTAACACATTTTACTCTTAATTTAACGGAATCTGCAACTGAGCCTATATTTAAAAGTTACTAACAACAACAACACAATTTGATTTGAGCTCAGTAACTGTAATTCTATTACTTTAAAAAAGTTACTGCTTATCATAACTCTCCCCTGAATAATACTAGTGCTTACACTAGCTATTCAGAGAATCTCCTACGAAGAAGAACTTCTTTGAGATAGTTAAAATAGACACATAGGTGAATGTAATAAAATTAGCATGTATCTGATTAATATATTTCGTATTTTATAACGTGATTAATGACAAAACTAGATGATTACAAGCTTAGAATATAAAGATCTTACAATAGATTTTTGTGTTAAAATCTTGAGCTAAACATTAAATTTATTGAACATACTGAATGGACCATGTCCTAACTGGACCAACATGCCCGACCGCTAAAACCATAATTAGAAATTTATTTTACAATTCAACAAATGAAGCATTCCACCGAATAACGCTGTATGGCACTTTTGGGAATGTGCTGAGTTACCAGTGAAATCGTGCTGGGGTCTTGCTTCTACAAGCTACAAGCTGGCCAGTCATAAGGTCGGATGTTGCTCAAAGATTGATACTGTGTTTGCATAAGGTTTTATGTTTTTTCTACTATAGTCTAGTAACATACAACAGGTTTTATCCGTTGTTCTCGCATTCACTGAAATATGCCATACAGCATTATTCGGTGGAATGCTTCAAATGTAGGATTTGGTGGCATGAACTATCATATTCTTTTGTAGTTTCGCTCTTTGAATTTGTAGAGTTGATGAGTTTCGGTATCACTTGATTGCGACTATAATTTATTTCTTCTTTTTCAGAACATAATCTTCTACCAACTATGTGCCCAAACGATGGCAAGGACCTGAAAATCATCATCCTCATTAAATCAGCTCCGAAGAACGTTAGACGAAGGAGAAGCATAAGAGAAACATGGGATAACGTGCAGAGCCTACCCAAATCGGTCAAAGTTTTTTTCGTCCTGGGGATTAGACAGAAGTTGCTAGACTCTATCATGAAAGAATCAGAAACTTACGGTGACATCATCCTAGGGTTCTTCATTGACATTTCATACAACTTAACTTTCAAAGGATTCCACATCTTTTCTTGGCTCAATTTCTTCTGTCGAAAGGTCCCGTACGTTCTGTACATAGCCGATGACATGTACGTGAACGTGACGTCATTGCTGACATTTCTTGACCAGTGTGGACACACTCGGAATACGATTTTTGGGTATGTCTTCTCAAACAAACCTCCAGCGAGACTCAAAGAGTCCAGGCATCATGTTACCAAGGAGGAATACGCCGATTCCAAATACCCAAGTTATACCACAGGCAGTGGGTATGTTCTAACGGGAGATCTCATACCAAAGATATATTATGCCGCCGCTATGTCGAAGTTCTTCAAAATTGATGATATTTTCTTCACGGGACTCCTGGCAAGGTCTTTGAACATACGGTTGTTGCATGTACAAGAGTTTTGCATTCTTTATGATAGGCTTAATGAGGGCGAGTGTATCATACGTTCCACCTTTAATAGACCGTCCAAACAATATGAGTTTCATTCCATAAAGTAATCTAACCTTCAGATCACTAGGCTTATTATATTTTACTTATTCATACTGTTCTCAAATGGGAAGCAGGAAACGGAGGCTAATATGTTTTTTTTTATTCCATCACTACGATTAGCTGAATAGATGTTGAATATACGTACAATATGCATATGAAGTGAATTTTGCCCTTCCTGCAAGACTATGTTCGAAAGCAATATTTCGAAATCAATAATCTATGTTCTATATTATATGCACTTTGTGAATAGATTATCTATGTAAATATAATGAATTTTGTTTATTTGACATCTACAGAGAAATAAAATCTCTAATAAGAATGGCAATGATATCAATGAAAATATATACTAAATATAAGTTAAATGTATACATTTACACACAGACACACAGTGCTCTTTTCCTTTGCGGCGGTACGCAACGGTACGCAGAATTGGCACCTTTTTAAAGTTAAGAGTAAAACTAATAAAAGTTTATTATATGGAAAGAAATTATGTTTGTATGTGTGTGTATATATATAACTACATGGATGCATGATCAATTATGAACAAACCACAGTACTTTGAGTAGTACTTGTGACGAAAACTATAAGAAACAAACGAACTTGAAGAGTACCGGAACTTTTCTTCCCAGCGCTGTGTACATACCCCCCCCCCCCCTACACACACGCACGCACACTTGTTGCTATTCTTATATATAGAGTATGGTACAAAGGAAAAACTGATAAGTTATATACAATCAATCAAATAAGAAATTAAATACTAACTTAACAGAAGAAGAATGGTATATGTAAATTGTACATACCAATGTGTAACGCCTTTTGCTGTTTAATACTAAAAATTAGAGCCGCTGACGTCAACTCAACCCAGAACCTATCGCTAAGCCCCTTGCTCAGGTTCTACACGCCCACTAGGCTCGCACAGTCCGCTGGAGATGTTCCGAAAGTAATTCGACTCTACCTGGAGTTGGTCTGGTGTCAGTACGGGGTAGGACCGCCATTCGCCGCTGTCACAGCCTCTTTGCGGTAAATGTCGGTCGGTAGTCGCTTCCATTCCTCCTGCAAAATGGCGAACAGCTTCATGGTGGTGTTTGAGCGGTTTTGTCTGGATCGCAACCAGCTCTCTAACTCATGCCACAGATGTTCAATGGCGTTTGAGATCAGGGCTCTGAGGTGGCCGGTCGAGTACATTCACTCCCATGTCCTTGGTTTATGGACGGGCGCGTCGTCATACTGGAAATGAAAAGGGCCACTTTGAAACTGTTGCCACAAGGTGAGGGGGAACACGGGGTTGTCTAATATTGTACGACAGGCATCGGTATTCATGGCTTCAGGCAACAAAATCAGAGAACTTACAGCGTACCCCGAAAAACAGTCTAAACCATGATTCCACCCCGCTGAATTTGACGGTGGGGACCAGTGTTGCCAAGTTGGCCCTTTTGGGGCCAGAACTGGCCCTTTTGAGTACGTACTCAGCCCCAAAATTCAGCAAAAGCCCCAAGGGGCTTTTTAGCCCTACAGAGAGAAATCTTGCTACAAATCTAGCCCTTTCAGTAATGAAATGTTTATTGGTATTTCAGTAAACTGCAAAGAAGAATTCACTTAACCGACTCTCCTCTGCACCTGCAAGCTCGTCCTGCGACCCCTCCTGGGGAGCCGGTAGCAAGTGCACATTGTCACTTTATCCCCTTGTTTCTGGTTTTGGTATGCTGTGTAGCCCGAGGCGAATTACGGATAACATCGATTCCAGAAAATGCGAATCTTTGTTCAGTTGCATTGCATCTGGTCCTTGAAAGTTCACAGGAGTGCGGTGTGGAATCGACGAATCGTTCGTAACAGTGAGGCTCACCCAGAGACTAGTTCGTGTTTAGCGGCCGTGCGTGTGTGTGAGTGTACGTGTGCATATATATGAAGGAGGAATATGCCGAAAATGTGTAATGCTTTTGTGTAATATACTGCACCACAATTTAAGGGGGAAATACATTATTTAAGTTAAGAAAATTTAATTTAGTTGAGCGTATGCCCCTCATCTTGACAGTTGATTAGTTGTGGTTCTTGAGTTTCAGAAAGTTTGCACCAAAACACCCAAGAATTAAGAACCAGTTTTTTTTTTCAGTGCGCAGACGCACCTTTGTAAATCTAGCCCCTTGGATGTGAATTTTAGCTCCATTTTGGGTGCGATTTAGCCCGTTTTTCTCTCGTGCTGTTGGCAACACTGGTGGGGACAATACACTCCGGTAACAACCGCTCCCCGGGCATTCGCCACTTCCACACACTTCCATCAGATGTCACCACTAGCGTGACTAGCCACTCCACAGAATGTTTTCCATTTTACCACTAGCGACGTTCTTTGCATCACCGTAGTACTCAAAGTGCCGCGTTCTGGGTAGTAATCATTGGCTTCTGTACTGCAACTCTCCCATAGAATCCTCTCGCCGATGGCGTCACATTATTGGCAAGCATTTGTCATGTCATGACTCATCACTCAAAAATCGCCAGCAAGGAACTTATTTGTGGGCCCCAAACTTGTTGTCATATTTGTTCGGGAGAGTAATGGCACTGTAACATGGTTATTTGCGTTTAAGCTGAGAAACACCAAACATATAATTATGTTTCCCCCCTCACCCACAAAACCCTCCCATCATCATTCACTTTTTGGTATTATGTGCACAGTGGCTAACAAAGGAAGGTTCGTGGGACATTCGGGTGTTATCTAAATGTGTCAAGTGCAACGGCGGCTGGTTGAAGGGTGAAGAGCAAGTAGGGAGGAAACGAGGAAATAGAAAGAAAATCAGATCTATAGTTGCATATACTTATTAGAAAATGGGCCTTCCAACAAAACTCACACTAAATTTCCTGCATTTGACTCAAATGCAGGAAAATACTGGACACGAGAGGGAGAGAAACTTTTACGATAAGTATACAACGCATTGAAGATGGCGTAGTTGTAACGTCATCGCCTTGCAATCAAGAGGCTCCTAGTTCGATCCCCGGTGGGGGCATATTGCCGCACAGTGGCTTGGAACCCACTTGAAACTGTAGGTCCAGTCCGATTAGCTTATCTGAGCATGAAGTGGACTTAAAATAAACTGGCGATCAATACACGTCCATATTAATGAGTATACCAAATGGAGAATTAAGATCAACATCTTCACTATAAATCTGCCCCACTTTTTAAACATCGCCAAATCGTGAGTCAGTTCATGCTGCCACGCTACCACCACTAGGGAATGGGTGACAAATTCAAAGGGCACAACTGTATCATCCAAATTTGCATGTCCTGACGACCAGCATTCAAACCAGATCAAGATTGAAGAAGACATCTTGCACGCGGCAGCGGAGAATTTATGTACAAATCGACGGCGTTACCAATAGGCGTTACAAACGACCAATATATATTGATCGTTAAACGTTTATTAATTCACTTCTGTTTGTTATATACGCATTGGCGAACTCATGAAGGTTCGTGGGTCTTTAATTCAGATTTTTCTCCAAACAGGGGGTCATATCTCCTAAATTGTTTGTCGTAGGAACGTTACAAATCAGTTTATTTCTATATGAAATTAATATTAATATACTGCTGGACAATGAAAACCGGACACTTTAATATTTGACATCTGAATTGCAAAAACAGCTCGCAGGTATATTACAGAATGTTCGGCAGGTCATGTAGTACCATATGCACCATTCATAGGCTCGGACTTTGTTTATGCATTCGTACTTAATTCAGTTTCTGCAACATTTAGTTAGCCCTTGTACCAGAGCTTTTATCGACCCATTGCGTTATCACAAAAAATGCAAGTGTCCGGTTTTTTTTGTCCAGCAGTATATATTAAATTTATTCCGAACATTTTGCTATTCATGCTAAACATATTCACATTAAAATTTTAAACATAGTTACTGGGAGTGAAAATCAGTACTAATAGAAATATTGCATACTCTAAGATAGTAACTAGTAAGAAATAACGAGTTAAAAAGAAGTAAAAGTACA
Source organism: Lepisma saccharinum (assembly GCF_977018435.1). NCBI lineage: Eukaryota > Metazoa > Arthropoda > Insecta > Zygentoma > Lepismatidae > Lepisma > Lepisma saccharinum. The sequence continues at coordinate 9,031,731 of NC_139233.1, forward strand.
TTAATAGAGAAAGGGATCTTTCCATTCACTTATGTACTCTGGAAAACCTGGAAATTCCCTAAGCATTAGTTTCCACAGGGGATAAACATAGCGATTAGCCAATAGAAGGAGGAAAGCGACGTAAAATAAGAAATTGGAAGTATATTAAAAATTTGCAATAAACACAAGTCATTTACATGTTTACCAAATATGAACTTTCTATCAAATGCTACTCCTCAATCTTTTATGCATTCACAAAAAAATACTCATGTACTGTTTGCTTTATTATATTCATACATGCTGAGTTTACTAAACAAATCATGAACACATGAATTGGGTACAATTCATATAAACATATGAATAAGGTATAAACATATAAGTATTAATTATTGGTCTCGAATCAAACAAGATAAATATATACAATGAGACAGTTCGTTTCTAAATTTACATCTTATACGTCTAATATTTGCAACACCTATAGTGTTGCCACCATGCAACCAAAATTATTAATCTAACTTTTCTGATATATATCAAACCTACTTTGATCCGAAGGTTACATTATTAGTGAAAGTGAAACTCATATTGTTTGGCCGGCTGATTAAATGTGGAACGTATAATGCAATTACTGTTATTAAGCTTTTCATAAACAATGCAAAACTCGGGTACATGCACTAAACTGCTGTTCAAAGAACTTGCAATGAGTCCAGTGTAGAAAACATCATCAAGTTTGAACAACTTTGACATAGCGGCGGCGAAATACAATTTGAATATGAGATCACCTGTTAATACATACCCACTGCCCATCGTATAATTTGGGTATATTGAAGCAGGGTAATCTTCCATCGTCACAAAGTACTTTGAGTGTGTATCTCTCACTGGAATTGCGTTTGAGACAACGTACCCAAAAAATGTATTCTGAGTTTGTCCACGCCGGTCAAGAAATTCCAACAATGACGACACATTCACATACATGTCATCGTGGCAATACAGAACATACGGAACCTCTCGACAGACGATATTCAGCCAAGAAAAGGCATGGAATCCTTTAAGAGTTAGGTTGTAGTAAGTGTCAATAAAGTACCCTTGGATGATGTCACCGTGAGTCACCGACTCTTGCGTGGTGGTGTCTAGAAAGTTGTCTCCCAGTCCTAAGACGAAAGCAACTCTGACGAATTCTGGTATCCTCTGCACGTTGGCCCACGTTTCCCTAATGCTTTTCCGTCGCTCGATGTTCTTTGGAGCCGATTTAATGAGGATGATGATTTTCAGGTCCTTGCCGTTGTTTGGACACAGCTTCTGTGGTGTCGGTGCTGGACTATATACTGGAAGAAGATAAGAAAGTTCAATTCCAAAGAATATGATAATTGTAGTATTCAGTAACTTCCTACATCAGATCTGAAAGATCTGTCAAACTATTGTTTTGTTATTTGTCTCGTTTGTTGTACTACCCAGGGTGTTTATCTTGTGTCGTTTTGAAGTTGTCATATTGTGCTATACTCTATCCAAGCTATTTGTGGAGCAGGCGAACAAGAACAAGTCTCTGGCCAAGTAGAGACAGCTTCACCAATGAACAGTGATAGGAACGGGATTGCATAATGGGTGTGACTGGAGTTACAGGATTTCCTTGCAGCGCTTTTGCCCACTCGTTTCCCTCCTTCTTCTCTCCTGCTATGTGCATCCCTGCTCTAGAGTTAGCTGGGACAAGGTATAGTTATACGAGTATTTTATTATCTAACGCTTAAAGCATGTGTGTTCATTGATGATTTTAGTTACAATAAAGCTCAACGTGCTTTAAAACTTCATGCATCCAGCCATTCCTAAAATACATGTAATCCAATATCCATACTCCTTTTTCATCCAAAAAGAAGCAACAGTGCTGAATCCTATCAACTCAAAACCTCAAAATCTAAACTCAAATAAATACGAAAGGTCAGGTAAATCAACCAAAAAATAGTTTTGTTGTCATATTTCAAAATGTAACCCAATTGTGGGTTCGATCAAGTGTTACTTCGCCCTCCGAAGGTTTTCCTTATATTAATGTGTGTCTAATAAAATAAAACAATATTGAAATTACTGTAATTTTGTTATCTTTAGAGCATGAAATCTTACCCATATGTTATAAGATAGGAATATCTCCAGGAAATCAGATATAATAATGATATTTATTCTTCTATGAGGTTGACATTTAGTACAACAGTGTGTTCTGTTGTAGGAGAGTCTCAAAGGAATAAGTAGAAAAACACTTGTATCATTGAGTATAAGTAAACTTTTTAATGTAACCGAATTAACTTGTAAGTAACTATGGTGCATGTGCATTAATAATTTTGCAAAATAACTTAGTTACTGCTACCGTTATGTTAAAGTAACTCTAAGTTCCATTTACAGTTAGATAATTCTGGATAAGGTATTCATAATAAAAAGAACATGCTTCCTGCATTAAATAGTCCAACTTAGTTAATTTGTTCTCTGTTTGTTAAGCCGCACGAGGTAGATTAAGTATCATTTGCATAAAATATAGATTGTAAATAGTGTTAATTTTTATGTGGAGTAGAATATTTGGAGATTAGTCTATTGTACTATACTTCAAATTGGAACCTGGTACACTCGTATACACATGGCTTTGAATCCGAGATAGGCAAGATATAATAAGCACTTTAGTACAGAATTTTATGCCACTTGCATCGTGGATCATGGAGTTCAGATTATCTATTACTTATAAAACGACACATTGTATGCAAAAAACTAATATTTTTTTTTTAAAAGTAATGTTAAGATACGCAAAGCTTATTTTCATATTTAAACCTGCACAACATTACAAACTGCTCATAAAAAAATAACTGAACGATGACAAATGAAATATTCACCAATTAATAACCTGAAATTACCTGGACGAGATTCATCTCTGTAGTCTTGCGAAAGCAATTTGAAGTACAAGTAGAAAAGAATAAAGTATGAAAGCACAATCGTAAGCCTTACATAGGGCTTCATAGTTTAGTTCAATTGTATCATAACAAATACAATCACTATCTAATAGAATCTTAATTAATATATATGGAATTACATGCACAAAATTAAAAGATATTTTGGCATAACTAAACAAAAATCTAAGTAAATATTATTCCTGTGTTGATAAATATTACGGCATACAGGTTGTTGGAGTATAGATGACGTCATCACGTGGAGTTATTTATGTAGAATGGGAGTAGAACTTTATAGTTTGATGCAATTAATTTCCAACGTATGCATTAAGAAGCATACTCGGAAAGTCTTTATTGGAAAGGAGTCTTTTCACTATTTGTACAAATTTGTTTTAGTCTCTCCAAGCAAATTACGGAACACAAATGTCGCCGACGGGTCCACCTCTAAACATTACAACTTGGTCAAGATTTACTGAATAATGGGATTATCAATTTCACTTCGTTGAAGTGCAATGATGTTTTTATTTCCTGAGATCTGTTCTTATCATTCAATATGATTAAAGGTAAGTCAAGTATAATATTTGGTAACACTTTACTATACCAGAGACGGATTTCTTCAATTTTACAGGAGAAAGTACTTACGCAAATCATTTTCTGTAGCGTTGTTGATGTTCGGGAATGTAATTTTGATCCATTTTAATGCGAATGCATGTGGTTTTCTACGAAAATCTATTTCCGACGCGCTATTGCTGCTGCCGCCATTTGCTTTCTGCACGAGAGCACAATACGCTCTCGTATGTCCGTATATGCTAAATTGAACGAAAGGAGTGCTAATGGAACCTAACCTAACAGGCCTAACCTAACCTAGTAGGCATACCTCGTCCCCGTGATGATTCGTGGGGCTATAGTGAATATTTGGACTAATGTCAATGGTTTTTGGGGCTACCCGTGGATGGTTTTGTGGGAAATAAGGAACAACAGTAAGTACTCGTTAATGTAAGAAATATACATTATTTTCGTTATAAATTGATTATTTCACCAAATAAATGTTCCACAATGCAGAATAGTACGTTAGCAATGTAAAAAATTGCGAAATAAATCATTGATAGGTGTCTCTGGTATAGTAAAGTAGTACCTAATATTTTTTTGAATTTCAGAGAAAAAATTGTTACATACAGATTAAGTATTTTTAAACCGATGTGAAAAAATATATACTGTGTCTTTTCTGCCACTTTGGGTTAACCACGACGGTGAGTATTGATTAGATGAAGCGTACACAAACTAAACAAATGAAAACTCAAATTATAAATCTTTGCTCAAATCAGTGATACGGACAATGTTTGTTTGAAACTAAGAAGGGTATGGAATAGAACATTTCTCATCCCTGGTCTCCTGCGAAAAGTTTTATTTTGCTCTTTTCTTTCAATTGTGCAAAACGAAAGTCCAATATAGAAAAAGAAGGAATGAGAATGAAGCTTGCTTTGCACCATTCCAAGAAGCTAAATGTGGGGGAGGGGACTGTTGTAGAAGTGCCTTACACATTTTCGATTTCAGCATAACGTAGGTGATGTGATCAGCATCAAATTCGTGGAATGTATGTCGGTGCAGGCATGAGTATCGCAACTCAAAGATGATGAGACAGGAGTTTCTGAGATAAATGTCCGGTCACTACCGGGGTGAACGGAATGCAATTGCAAAAAACGAGAGGACAAAATGGGGCGGCAGTGATTGGAAAAGGGTCAGATCGCTTTGAGAAAAGAGCTGGAGGTCTTGAGAGAGAGTGGTTCGAGGCTCTGGGTGCCCGAACAGGGTAAGTTCCATCTTCCCTTGTGCCTGCCATTCTCAATCACGACGGTTAAGGGCATACAAGACATATTTCATTTCGTCATTTAATCTCGTCAGGTTTGTACCTCAACTCAGTCCTTTGGGGGGACATGAGCGAGCGAGTGCCGAGCCATTAGGGCTTCGACACGAATTGCAGAATCTTGGTGCGTGGGATTGCCTCCAGTTTCCTATTATTGAGGGAGTAGGTGAAATTCAACTTATTTGTTGTGGTAGATTGCCAACAAATTCCTCCTGAAAATCTAATCCGAGTGAAAGTCAGTCATGCAACTGATTGGACAGGTGACCAAAATCTACAATTTACCTATACGGTAATTTTACGTATATACAGGGTGACTGGTAATTAGATGTATTCACTGAAAGGGGTTAAAGTAGAGACAATTTGCAATAAATTTGACCATATGATACCCCGTCCGAAAATCAGTAGTTTTCGAGATAATCGAATTTCGATTGTTTTTTAAAAAATGACAATTTTCCACATAAAAAGATGAATTGAGAAAAAACTGATCATTGTATGGAACTTATTTCAGCGTTTTCTGATAGCTAACAAATAAGTGGTTCGTTGAAAAGAAAGTTTTTCCCAAATAAAAATCACATGTAAGTACCGGGTGGGTCTAAACTTACAAGTGATGATAAAAAAATGCACTCTTAGTTTACTTGGCAACGTATTAATAACAAAAATGGTATGACACGAAGCGTACAAATTACTTAAATTACTTCCTTGTGACATCTGCTATCCAACAAGGTACAAATGTTGCTAACATTCACATTTGTGTACAAGAAATAATACTTCATTCATCTTCATGTGAATGGAATCAATGAACATTACAACTAAAGAACATTACACGTCTTGATCAAATTGGGCACCTCCGTTACAAATGCAGGAACGCAGGTTTTTACGGACATTTGGTCTCTTAACTCGTGATGTGATGGTGTCCTTGATGTGTTGACCAGCTGTTAAGATCCTCTCCATGAGCTCTTCTTGCGAGTTTACCGGTGTTTTGTCATGTGGCTCCAAATGTAAAAGTCGCAAGGCTTCAAATCGATCGGGGGATCAAGCTGGGCAGTCATCATGCTGATAAATCATGTCACGTTTTGTAGCTAGAGGCACATCCTCCAACAACATTGCCATCCCGTTCCTCAAGAAATGTTCATAAGTGATGCCTTTTAAGATTTGGGGCAGGAAAGATGGCTCGATTAAATGATTGTTGATTACGCCCATCCATACTTCTGCCTGGGCGTGCGACTGTTGCAGGATGAAAATTACCCAAAGAAATGGATTGGCCGAGGCGGCTCGATTTCCTGGCCGGCTCGATCCCCCGATTTGAAGCCTTGCGACTTTTACATTTGGAGCCACATGACAAAACACCGGTAAACTCGCAAGAAGAGCTCAGGAAGAGGATCTTAACAGCTGGTCAACACATCAAGGACACCATCACATCACGAGTAACGAGACCAAATGTCCGTAAAAACCTGCGTGCCAGCATTCGTAACGGAGGTGCCCAATTTGATCAAGACGTGTAATGTTCTTTAATTGTATTGTTCATTGATTCCTTTCACATGAAGATGAATGAAGTATTATTTCTCGTACACAAATGTGAATGTTAGCAACATTTGTACCTTGTTGGATAGCAGATGTCACAAGGAAGTAATTTAAGTAATTTGTACGCATCGTGTCATACCAATTTTGTTATTAATACGTTGCCAAGTAAACTAAGAGTGCATTTTTTTATCATCACTTGTAATTGGATTGATTTGGTGTTTTAAGTCCACTTTATGCACAGTAAGGCTAATCGGGACTGGACCTACAGTTTAAAGTGGGATCCGAACCACTTGTGCCTCCACCGGGTATCGAACCCGGGACCCCTTGATTACAAGGCGACGACGCTACCACTGCGCCATCGGAGAGGCCCTAATCATCACTTGTAAGTTTAGACCCACCCGTTACTTACATGTGATTGTTATTTGGGAAAAACTTTTTTTTTCCAACGAACCACTTATTTGTTAGCTATCAGAAAACGCTGAAATAAGTTTTTTCAGTTTTTTCTCAATTCATCTTTTTATGTGGAAAATTGTCATTTTTTAAAAAAAACAATTGAAATTCGATTATCTCGAAAACTACTAATTTTCGGACGGGGTATCATATGGTCAAATTTATTGCAAATTGTCTCTACTTTAACACCTTTCAGGGAATACATCTAATTACCAGTCACCCTGTATATATTTTTATAATCAAGATATTAGTTAATATATGATAGTGACAATCCTCCAACCATTTCGCTTGTGCTTATTTTTCAGAATTATTTTTTCTATTTGCTACAGTGATTGGGGTGAAAATCCATAGATATGACAGTTACTGTGATTGGAGTGAATGTGGGAAGAAAACACCAATGTGCTACTTTTCTAAGGTACCTGCACGAATTATTTCAAATTAGATTGTACTACGCTGCTGTTTGTGAAATATAGCTAATCTTTGGTGCTCTGTGGCAATAACATGAAAACTGATTTATTTACTGTCATGTAACCAGAATACTTACACTCTGTCCCATAGGAGTCTGGGTGCAGAGCGAACGAAAACAAGTCTCTGCGCATGACTCGAGATGGCTCGACCAATGCACGCACAAGAAGGGAAGTGAGTGCATGGACGGGAAAACGTGGCTTCTGCATCCAGTCGTTTCTTTTGCACCGTCCACTCGCTTTCTCCTCTTCTCTGCCGCTCTGCGTGGCCTTGCTCCACAGGTTCCTGAGACAGGGTGTAGATCATTAAGAGGTCGCTAGATATCTAGAGTCACTGAAGAGTTCATCCTCGTGAACCAAATTGTATGCCAAAGTAATCAAAGAGAATGTAATTTTATAAATTTTGCAATAGAATCATAGAACCGAAGATAAACAAGTCTTTCAGTATTTTACTAACAAAAGAAATGGAGAAATCCATTACATGAAACTGAATCTTAAGGGGAAGAGGGACAATTTTCCCGAGGTCCTTCTCTCTGAGGCAGCTGGGGAGGAGCATTGTTGCCAACTTAGCTCCCTTGGTGCCAGATCTGGCTCTTTTGTGCACTCGTTTGTCTGTGAACTGCGGCACCAGCCTCCTTTCCCCACTATGATGCCATCACTGACTCCGGCCCGCGTATTTCACATGTGCACATTGAAATAGAGATTGGGGGCGTGGTTTGTGCATGAATGCTCCCTATTGGCTAGCAGACTGTCTCAATGATAATCTATTATATGATAGGAAACTGGCATTTTTTTTCATTGACTAGTGCGAACACTTTTTGTAAACCACAGACTACTATACCCCAGCACAAGCAGAACCATGTGGTCGGGGAAGACACGAACTCGAATAGTAATCAATACTCGGAAAGCGAATAGACTTTCTTTTTGGAAATAATTTTAAAAATTCTTACACAATTCTTACATTTTCCTGTTTTCGTCAGATGCAAGCAAGAAACATTTTGAATTATTACTTAAAAAATCTATCAAACCCTTGTTTAGCGCCAAAACCTTAATTTTGACTGTATAAGCGCGCGCCTATTTGTTTTAAAAAGAGTTGTTACAAACCAGATATAACAACACAAAATGAAAAGAAGGGAGTTTCGATAAAGAAATGAAGATGGCAGCACAGGATGATAGAATGTAAATAAATCGTTGGAGGATAATTATCGATTTACTGAAAGTAAAGCTGTAATAGAAACACGTAGAAAAGATGAAAGCAATGTATTAAAAGTAGATGATAGATGGGAAAGGAAAATATAAGTGGTTTTAAGCTTTCAACAAGTTCAAGACTATAGTCAAATTGTAAGGCACGCCATAGAAATACTCAACAAAATAAAAAAAAGTCACTCCAGCCAACCAGAAACTTCTCAATTACAAACCACGCCCCCAATATCTATTTAAATGTGCACATGTGAAATACGCCTCCGGCCCACATAGACCAACTTTTGCCATGAGTATACATTTAGCACGTGACGTGATATTATTTTATTGGCTGCGTCGCCCCCCCCCCCTCTTACTTTCCGAGCTACATGTATGGCTGAGCTGAAGATGACAATATTGTTATCCGGGAATCCTTAATTTTCGATTTCATACGGCCGTGAGTAGATTATTTAGATGGGTGATTTTGCCGGATCTAGACGGTGAAAACTAAGAATACATTATCATCACTTTAAAGTTGACGGTAATAGCAGCGCCCCCACCGCCTTGACAACTAAAATTTCCCTAGGAGGCACTTTATCCAGCTCTCCTAAATCTGGCTCCTTGAAAGTCAACTTTAGCTCCATTTAAGGTGAAATTTAAATTTAGCTCTTTTATGCGTATCAGATTTGGCAACACTGCTAGGATGGCCGTAGGAGGCAAGAAGAAATACATTACGCTTATTGGAGCATTACTTTATTCGTTCTCTCGGAAATATCAAGCATCCAATGACGTAGAAGTACATGGACGGAAAAAGGACACGTTGAACAATGTCTCATGGCCGCGTGCACCAACGCCGATTATTTCGAAGTTCAGATGAACGAGATCAATTGTAATCCACTCTATACGAACTTGGTTTAAAGATTTGCATTGCACCAACGAAAAACGCCGTTCACAAGATTCCGTTCAACTGATCCGAGATTAATTTATAAGGCTATACTTGATTGGTTGGCTAAAACAAATGACAATCAAGAACCCCACAGAGTAGTGTGATGTGTTAAAGTATCAACGTGTAGGAGAGGAAAGTAATTCGGGTCGCAAATTTATCTGAATTTGAGAAATGTACTGATGAACCTTGTCGACGAGTACAAGGATGTAGTAGGGTGTAAAGAAATAATAATCTTAAAAAAGAACTGACGGCACAAGACAAAAGGATAAGGAGAAAGCATGGAACCTTCTTCTACGGGACTTCAATGCCTTACAAAATGCATTCGCGCGAGAACAGCGTACGCTGAACCTTGCCCGCTCAATAAAGATATTTTATTATTATTATTACTGTATTGTGGTAAGTATTTGAAGTTCTCATTTCTTAATTCTTATATATTTATATTGTCGTGTCGTGTAAATAGCCAGTAACATGTATTTTCGTAAATTTATACAATCATATTTCCAACACCATGTAGCAATATCGTAACATTGCTCTGTTCTAATTTACCTTGCACTTGCACATGTTTTGTGTCTGGGGTAGAAAGTACAGTATTTAGAAACATTTCGACTTTGCACCACAGAACCACAAATTATTATTATTATTTTGGCAGTTTTTAGTTTACTTTACACATTTCTCGATTTATCAGCATTGTACATCCAACATCTCTAGCGTTTGCACGCCCTCGATATCACTTTCCGCTCTTTTTATATTAAAAAACAACTGCCTGCAGTCGAAGCGTCAGTATCGTGAACCAGGATCAGACACCAAAACGGTGGCGAATGGCCGATCAGAAGATAAACTCGTTTTGATGTTCCTAGATCGCGATCAAGTGTTGAACCGTCTTCGTGCAATGGAATTTTCCAGTGATCCTTTCCCGATCCGAGTTTAAAATTTGATCTTCGTTCGTGCACACGGCCATCAGTCATAGGAAAAGTCAAACTCCCATTTGATTAGCCGTAACTAGATGTTGAAGTTGATTCCCCATAAGGAATACATGGGATTCTGTTAATACTTATTCATCATATTTTTCAAACATCGTGTCTAGCTTAATAATCGCTTAAAAAACAGCTTCCAGTTGCAACATGGAGAGATATTCATACTCTCTTGTATAGGGAAAGTTCTGTTAGTAGTAGTTCCCATTCCGACGATACTGAAATAAATGCACAATGGGTTCGAAATTGTCACTCTTCCCCTTAATAAATAATAAACTCTTATTGTTAGTCCTAAGTTTTATGACTGACAGAAATGTAAATAATATACTCAAGATAATACAGTCGTACCAATAAGAGAAAGATAGCGGCCTAAACTAAAGTAGACAGTTATTTGTTACTCTTCTTGCAGTGTCCCCGTGTTGCCATTTGTACAACTACCCTCCTTAGCTTCGCCATCAAGAAACTCGACAACGTTAAATATTAGGCCTCTGCTTCACTGCGTATAGTTTCTCCTTCATAATGATACAAACACTTGACTCTGATTAAACGTGACGACTATGTGTTGAAGAACGCTGTACCTTTTGGCAATGCAAGGGCAGGATTACACGGCAAGCAGCTGATTGCATCACCGACGCTGTCTTCGCTCGCTTAGGGTTGATAATTCGACGGCAGTTCACAGGGGGTTTTCTTCTCTTGGTAGAACAGAATCTATACAAATAGAAGAAAAATGAAGGTATAAAACACAGTGCGTTTTCCCGTCGCTTGTGCCGCCTGTCGCCGGCCCGCTTGGCCAGACGGCAACTCCCGTCAAATCGCGTTTGATATCTCCGCTATGGAAACCGATAGATTCAAAATGACTTCAGGTTCTCAGAATTACAGTTACAATTGCAATGAGGGGTGTAAGGGGTGCTCCTTTCACCTAGTGCACCCACTAGTCAACCTCACTTCCACGTAGTACACCCTGGACTGGAGACTAACGAGGTTCTGGCGACTGGCCCCATGGCCAGTATAATTCTGTGTCGTCCTGTGTTTTGTCCTTATTTGTGCTGAGCGCCCTTTTTAGCCTCAGCTTTTAATCAAGGTAAGGAAATTTTAGTTTTCAGAAACGCTTTTATTTTTGTTATGATAATGGGCTGGACCCCGTATAGTGTGATAGGTGCAAAATAGCCTCATTGCTGACGCACCCAAAAGGTTTTAATTCAAATTCAAACAATTACAATGAAAATAAGCACATACCTTGTCACAAGATATGCTGGAAATGGTGTCCTCCTGCATCCAAACATTTCGGGCATCTTTCCAGAAAATTTCCATTTACACGCAACAGTTCAACTTCTGAAATTGCTTCAGTTTCTCTCCTGATATTCTCCTTCAGTTTTTGTAACGTGTGGGGGTGTGTTGCATATACTTTATTTTGTTGTAATGTGTACGTATGTAACACTATTAAAACTATAGCAAAACACAAATAACACTTGGATCACTAAATACTTAATAAACACTTTTAAAAACAATAGAAAATCACAAGAACACTTGCAACACGTAAACACGTTAAAAATTCAACTGGAATGAAATCGGGAAGTTACTGATATGGAATGGAGTTAAGAAATTCGCAAGTTATGCGCAAAGCCATGTGTTTCAATTGCCCCTCTGGCACAGCGAACTGTTAGGAAACTTTAGTGACCTAGCGTGTCTTGTTACCAAAGCAAGCGAAATTTCCTAAAACGATGCCAGAAATATATGGATGCACGAGGGCAACGTTTCCAACATCCCCACGACAATTAACGTGCTTATTTTGAATGTAATTGTAACTGTAATTCGGAGAACTTGAAGTCATTTCGAAGCCAACGGTTTCCATAGCGGAGATACTATATCACACGCGATTTGGCGGGAGTTGCCTTCGGGACGGGCGCTAAGCGACCGGTGACAGGAGGCACAAGCGACGGAAAAATGCACTGTTTATAAGCTTAATTTATTAATTAAATGAAGACTGTGAAACATTGGGTTGACACAAAATACGTGCCAGGGAAAAAAAAACTATAAAAGTAAGTGTACAAATCACATATTTATTCCTAAGATAGAAACGTTACGACAATCAAACAGCTTTTTTTTTAAATCCAGTACACTTTTGTTTGCAGTACAGAGGACCAAGATGTTACCCCCTGTACAGATTACAGGATCCTAACGGAAGCTTCAGGTTCACTCTTACCTTGTTCTTCCAAGACATGAGAAGAAAATACGCAAGCTTGTGTAACGTTTCAAACATGAATTTTGTGGTGAGTCATTTTGTCATACTAGAGCAAGAGAACTCATTAATATCGTTTATTTTATTAAGTTTTCCTTGCGATGATAAATATCTTTGAACTGTGTTACACATTAATTCCTTTACTGTGTTTAAAAGTTATTAATCCGAAAAATAGTACGGTCGCTGTTTATGCAGGAGTATTTTCTTTAAAGATATTTCTCCTTTAAAAGGAAAATTACATTCACCAGAGACTACGAATGTATTGACGATGTATACAGGGTGTCTCATAAGTAATAGCGCAAACTGACACAGGTAAAGTACACGATAATTGAAGCAAAAAAGTCTCAGTAAACATGGGTCTGCAAACGAGCCGTTTTCGAGATAATCGCGAATGTGTGATTACAAGCCGCACTCACACACGTCTATATATACATATATATATATAGATGTGTGTGAGTATGCGCATGTGAGATGTGGGTGTATGTGTGTGTAGCGTTTAATTATAGCAATATCTTGTATGGTGTTAGTTATGCATTGTTGCAACTCTATTAGTTCAGAGATTATAAAGATGTGTATAGCAGAGAGATCAAATATGTGGGTTGCTACACTTGTTTCTTTTATTTCTAGGACACTTGCGTACGCAGAAAAGGGCTTGAATTTTATAGGAGCGGGATACACAATAACGTATTTTGTAATGACCATTTTGACTTTTCGTTTTACAAGTTATTCAGAGACAACAATGGTAATTGGGGGCCCATTTTTAGGAGGTTTGCATTATTACTTTGATTTTCTCCTGAGTTCTTAAGAGTGGGCTGGAGGTTGGCATGAAAGTAGTTTCCTGGCCCGATGCGATACAGAGACACCTAGCGACATATCAGAGGACTAGGAATTCTTTTCGGCTGTCCTAAGCCTGAGGCCAGAGAACCTTCCTTCCTTCACCACCCCCTCCCCTCCGCGTGACTCCCGCAGCGAGGTTTCCAGGAAAAGGACACCCACCTGTTTCTTTTAATTCTGGTTTCGGAGGGTAAAATTTCTCCACTGGCAAAGCAATTCGCATTTCTCTGCTTGCTGGCTGACTCTTGCATGGAGCGAGACGAGTGGCAGGCTCCAGAGACAGAATGTTCATCACTGAAGTTTTGATTGAATAAATGTGGTTGATTACAGTGGCTACTATAATTATGTTGAATTTTCTTGTTGAGGTTGGAATTTTATCAAATGAGAGTAAAGAAGGCGGTAGAGAATATCAGTTGAAAGAAAGTATTTTTCTTTGAAGGGGGTGTTTTTTTATACAAAATCAATATAATAATAATAATAATAAGGCAAGAATTAGTAACAATTATTATTTCAACTATTAACGAATCGAGTCCCTATTAGAGATGGGCAGGAGCGAAACTACCTGGAATTTAAAAAGGGGAAACGTGGACATGCGTAATAACATATGGAAAAACTGAAAAGGAGAAAGACGGACAAAACAATGTAACAAAATGTACAGTAGTAACAAAGATGTCAGGAAACAATAGTATAATATTGAACATACACTTTGATGAAGTAGTTTTCTTTGTTATGATCTGAATTAAGTCCCTTTGCACAGTTCTCATCGTTGGAGTTCACAGCAGCTTTAATCGGCCAAGATTGATTGATTTTGTTTATTTTACTTCGCCTTTCTGCCACTCTTGGCTAATGATGATATGATGTAATCGATGAAGAGACGCTCACGAAGGACACGTATGCCCAGACCGGATTCGAACCCGGGACCACTGGCGTCGTAGCGAAATGAGATAAATACTCCGCCACGGGGCCGGCTAATCGGCCAAGGGTGGGGACAAACTCTCAGTGATGATGGGAATCCCCTGTGGAAACATATGACCAGTTCCTGCATCACATTAGTTGCTCTCTCCTATTGTGATTTTTCCCAATGTTAATTTATTTATTTATTTATTTATTTATTTATTGAACTCAACAGGTACATACCTAATTACAGAGCCCATATGAAGGATACATAGTCATTACAATTACATATATTTCTGTAATATAGATATAGAAATTATATATATATATATATATATATATATATATATTAAAAATATTTATATATATATACACTTTATCACACAATTTAAATACGAACTTATGTGTTTAAGCTTAGGCCATTGTGTTAATACTGGCTTTACTGAAGTCCCTTAGGTTCATAGAAAAGATGTCAATGGTGTTATTCTTGATTGCTTGCCAAGTGAAATTTCAGTCCAACTAATTATAGTATGATCTTCAAGATCAGCACTATACGTGTTACAAAGTACTCTTAAAAAAATCCCAGTGAATTGGTCAAAATAAAGTGACAGAATTTCGAGGAGAGGCCGAGCCTCTGTGGACCCACACTTGGTTACGCCAATATACGTAAGTAAACCCGTGGTGCTACAGCCCCTGAGGGCCAGAGCCCACCTACCGACTGTAGGCCTCACTTCCAGTCCAACCAGTTATGTGCGGTCAGCACGACGAACCCCTAATCTTTGTTGTACGTTTCCGTGACTCATTCATAGCTTCCCAATCTCCTCACGATGGTGGGTGGCAACCGGCCCTATACACAGGCCGAAATCTCAGGAGAAAAGTTGATACGTTTCCCCTAAGAGACTCGAACCTGCGCGCGTCCCGTAGACGGAGCTCAAACCATGATGCATCGGACCATACAGTCACGATGCAGAACAGCAGGGCCGTAGCCAGAATTTTATTTCGGGGGGAAGGCTCATCCCTTATCAGCAGCTGCCATCTAAGGGCGAAAAAGTGGGGAATAGAACCCCTGAAAATGAATTTCTCAGTATATTACAAGCTTCTTTCAAGATTTCTCCACTGGCAAAATATTCACTGCAAGGGAAGTGGCAACGGCAAACAGTCAGGACCTTCACAAATGAGATTTGGATTGAATAAATGTTGTTGATTACAGTGGCTGCTATAATTATGTGGAATTTCTCTTTGTGCGGTTGAGATTATAAATTGATAGTAAAGAAGGAGGTAGAGATTATCAGTTGAAAGTAACGACGAATCAAGTAAGAATAACTAATTGAAAGTACGCTGTGTAAATGTATAGCATACCAGTGGCAGTGATAACAAGGCAGAGGCATACTAGTCGCCATTTTCTTTTTTCTTTTGTAGGGGGTTTCGTGTTGATACAAAATTTGTATCTAATAGTAATAAGTACAAAAAATAGTAACAGTTATTATTTTAACTACTACGAACAGTGCTGATAATAATTCGAGATGGACGGGAGCGAGACTATTTCGAATTTAAAGGAAAAAGTCTCGGATATGTGGAATGACCTAAAGATAATCAGAAGAGGCGAAAGACAAACCAATGGAACAAAATGTACAACTACAGTAGTAGCAATGATGTAAGGTAACGAATAGGTAAACATTGAACTTACAGTTTATGTATTACCCATCTTAATGTAATTCTCAACCAAGCCAAGAGTCTTGTCTAGTGTTGCCCACGAGACGAGACTTTGGCCTGTCTCGTCTCGTGGAAATGCTGTGAAATGCTGTCTCGTCTCGAAAATATTCGTTTGTCTCGGGACACATGATCAATCTCATCTCGTCTCGAATTTTTAAAAGCCTGTCCCGTCTCGTCCCGTGGGCAACACTAGTCTTGTCCTTCTACATTTTATGTCACTTTTGTTATTGTTATGGAGAATTCAAATTAATAATTTGTCTTTAAATCTCAAGTTAGCAAGTCAGCCAAAATTATGTTTTTATACTAAATTTTAGATTAATTGAAGATTTGCAAAGAAACAGTAGACCTTTTCATGATCCTTCCACTCCAAAAACAAATGTTTTGTAAGAGTCACATCAAGTTTATGTTTGGGAATAGTGAAGTTCTAGGAACCACACACACACACACACACATATGTAAGCAACAACGATAGTAGGCTATTGTAATTTGGAGAGGATATGATTTGTGAGCGGAACAAGCATGGGAATTTAACGAAGTTCCTTTGCGAATCATCAATTATGTGTGTGTGTGTACACGTATTTCCTATCTGCACCGTTGACTCACAAAGTACTACATGTGAGGTAAAACTATCGAAATGTAAAAAGAGGAAGCGCTACCACCCTCCCCGCCTTTTCTACATTTTATTCAAATCGAACACCAGGCACGTATCGAGATATATATTTCGGAGGGGCGTCCTAACGTAATGTCTCAAAATAATAATATTAATAATGTTAAATTAAAATAAGTATAATTATATTAAATTAATTAATATACGTATTTTTATTACATTAATAGATAAGAAGGCGATATAACAACAGTGATACAGTATAACATCACGTATTCATTATCTAGCTTACGTGTAGTTAAGGTCGGCAAAATTTGTAAATAAATAGAAACTGCCCTGGCAAGGAAATTAATGCCAAATAGATAAAGAATATAATATTTGTTGAGTATGAAAAAATGATGTTAGATCCAGTTGACGAAAGTAAAATTCCTGGTAATATTTTGCATGTTATCATAAGTAGTAATAATTCTTGCATAAATCTTCTTTGGTACTGTCATTCAAAGTCGTATTGCTTTCCAATATTTTTGCGGAAATAAACAAATTGCGATTAGACAACAACCTTATTTTCATTACTTAATTGAAGTTATTTTATGATCTCATTAATTTTTGTACTTGGTAAGTCTTTCGGGGGGAGGTTAGGACTCCTGGACCCCCCTGAATACGTCCTTCGCGGTAGGGATCGAGATAAATTTACTGTCACTGGTTCCAATTCACGGTAAATATGCTCTGCTTCTCTACACTCAAACATACACAAACTCATGGCCTTCCTGCTTTCTTGGTTTCTTGCCTGGGAAGGAGGCAATAAATCAAGCTGTGACAGCTACGGGACCTTCTGAGGAGGGGACGGAACCCATCTGTGCAGAGGATTCAAACACCCGCGCGAAATAGCCCTCCCGTCACCCTGGGGCAATTTTCGAACAGAGACATCTAGTGGCCAAGTGGCGAACTATGATGAATGAAATTCGGCTGAAGCGGCCGTATCTTTCGCCGTCGATAATACATGACATTTTTAAACAATCATTTTGGGCCGTGCAAGTGACTTTTGAAAGAAAAGCCCTCCCTAGCTCAGTCATAAAAGGACTGAGCATTACGTTAGTATGCATCATAATGGCCATTTTCGTTGGTGCTACCCACAAATCCTATAACCATTCTGTGCTTATTTACGTATTTCCTTATGGGAAATTGAAAAAAAATAATGGAATTTGTGCACATTTAACGAACTGAAATTGCATAAATGTGTCATGTACTCAAAGTTTCATAAACTAAGTTCACATCCACTGCGTGTTTTCCGGCAAATTTTTGCCCTAAAACGTTATATTCAACAAAATGCAAAAAAGCCCATGTTAAATTTAAGCGCTTTCCACGGCGACCTTCGCCAAACTCCACCTCCCTCTTAACGGCTTTCATGTTAAAAACTTTATTCTGTCTAAATTTCGGGAGGGGCTGTAGCCCCATGAGCTCGCCAGTCTTCTATGGTGACAATTTGCATTGGTTGACTCGTGTTGTGTTTAATGAGCTCAGCGGGACATTCCACGAAATTGGTGGTCCTACTGCATGTACGTAACAAAATGAATTAATCTGAAAATTATTAGTTTTCTTTGTTGCATTATGGCTTAAATGTTTGTGAATGAATATAATTTGTATATTTCATCTGTAGCCTATATGCTTCACAGACAATTGAAGTCAAGCTTCTCTATATTCTTAAAGTGTCACCCCCGGCTAGTTGGCTGCAGGTTTTGACACTCGGTGCAGTGCAGGTGTCACGAAACCGGTGTTCGAGTTAAGATGATTCAACAAATGCCTGTCTGCTGCTTTGAACGGCCATTTGATTAGTTGGCACGCACCACGTGACCATACACCAAACATACACCGGTCCGGAAGGTAGTGCAGACACCAAATACACTACTTGACTCAAAATCAACGAACCAGACGACTTGGTGTTGCACCGTGCAAAGAGAGTCAAAAAGTGCAGCCAACTAGAAGGGGCTATAAATGCTATTCATGTCACACACGTAAAGGTGGATTGCCTCAGTTGTCAAGTTGCATGTGAGTGTACGTAAAGTGAGATGCACAAGCAAATTGTCAATCGCAATTCGATTTGCTTTTTACACTGACACGTTCAAGGATTGAAACGAAACGGCTAACAAGCTACCAACAACTTTTACACCAGCATCCAAAAAATATCATTAATTAAAAAAATAAGGATGCAAGAAAAAGTTTACGAAAATGATCATGGACAATTTACCCAGCAATATTTGTGCATCCAACTGTACGATTCACAAAATGACCGTATTTACCATTAGTGACTCCCATTATGCTTATTCTATTAGTAAAACCTTCTCAAATACTTTCGAAAGTATTTTGTTTTGGGTTTCATATCTTTTGGGCAATATAATAAGTGTCGCTTGTTCTTTAGGAATTTGACTTCGAACTGAACACGATAGCACAGACGATTTCAAACCAGTGTTTCTTACCAGGAGAAGAACATAAACTTGCAGAAATATGCTTAAAAAGAAGAGGTAAATTAGCACAATAACAATTAGCATACTTTTAATGTCTATAACAGGCACGTATAGATTTGTTATGCAAGCGGACGTTTGTGATAGACAGGCGGTAGAAAATAATGCCCGTTTGCTTGAAGCAAGTCCAATTAATGCACAGAAAAGCTAAATGGGACTGGACCTAAACTTTAAAGTGGGATCCGAACTACCATGTGCTTCTACTGTGTGTCGAACCCGGAACGCCTGGAGATGATCTAAGGGGGGGGGGGGATGACTAACACCTTCCATAACTGCTTCTAGGTCAGTAAAATTTCTTGGAATTTGAAATAAACTGGAGGAAAGCTTATTTTCTTACACAGTCAAAGCTCTATATTTCCAGGAAACTCGCAAAACACACCCGAGCACACTACGGGTTCACAATAGATTGATTGGCTTTATTTTACTTCGCTTCTTGTGCCACTTTTGGCTAATTTGCGAAGATGGGGATGAGGGATGATATGATGAACTTGATGAATGGATACTCACAAACATCCAAAACATTCATGTCCAGGCCGGGATTTGAACCCGGGACCCCTGGAGTTTTTACAGTGTATATATAATAATATTGTAGTTGTAGTGTATTTGGTATCTGTGTCACGAGCCGAATAAAATGCTGTGTAATCAAAAACGCCAGAAGTCCCCGGATGACGAAAGGTCGCCGGGGGAGTCTTGATCGAGAGAGCGAAGCGTGAAGTGTGTTGCGAATGACTGTGTTAAATCGGTCCGTTTAAAAGGTTTGGGCGAACCCACTGAGAACAACTTCGATGGACCGATACAGTGATTCAGCCGAGGAACAACGAAGGAAACCAGGTACAGTGGTGACACTTTGGGTTTCTCATTATCAATGTTTAGAGATCTTGCTGGCTCGTGTGTGATCATCCTCCCTCACTTGTGCGGATTCTATTAAATATTTGTAAAGGGCAATGAGGGTAATTTATTCCATTCCTCTTGCAGCCAAGAAGTTTAAGCCGGCGATCATCCTAAAAGTTTTGATTTGATTTATTTTATTTTACTTTGCGTTGTGTGCCTCTTGGCTAATTTGCGAAGATGGGGATGAGTGATGAAATGATGAAATTGATGAATGGACATTCACAAACAACCATGCCCAAGCGGGATTTGAACCCGGGGCCCTTGACTCAATAAGGCGTACAAACATGAGTACAAAGAGATGGAAATTTATGTATACCTTACACCACATTTCAGATGGAATGCCATTTTCAATCATACACAAGACGGTGAATGGCTTAAACGACGATTACAGATTACTGTATGATATGTTCCACCCAATCTACAGTAGGCTGTCTCCTTGCTTGAAGGATGGAAGATACCAGAAAAATCCAAGGTAAGTTTTTAGAAAAATAAAACAACAATACTACTAGACACAACCTCCACATATTTCACGTCAAACGTTGGTATATCAGCCAACATTATTATTGTTTCACAAGCATTATCAATATTTAAAGACAAATTTAATTTTAAAGCAAATTTCATTCTAAACGCACAAAAAAACACGTGAAAATTTGAAGAATAAAATTACAATCGGCATCAAACGTAAAATTGTACTAGTGTTATAATCTTGCTAACAAAATTTCATTTCTAGCTACATCAAAATTTAAATACCAACGAGACCAAGATCTATAAAACACTTGACGATAACCTCTTCTTCACACACTTTTCCGATAATTACGATCATATTGCCAACCTACTTTAGTTATCAATATAGCTGGACTAGAACTTTTACTTTGATATTCTTTCTAAAACCTAGTATAAAAAGTTGTAATTAAATAAATTATCTACGAGTGCATTTAGGACCGAAATTCAAGGTAACGATAATTTTTGTACCAGACTGAGAATCGTAAGGACGAGAGGAACAGGTTTGTAAACTGAATCTTTTTCGGGGAGTGGAATCACAAGAAGCGAAACCGGAAGTGTAAATGAACCTCTTGTTAAATTTGCAACATTTTTGCTTAAGAGTTCAAGATGCACATAAATGCAAAGATGATCTGCAAAATTTCCTGACGTTTACCTGACTTTTCCCTTACAAGCCAAATTCATTGACATTTCTCTGCTTTCCAAGTTTTCTAGTATAGATGCGTAGCAATCCTTAAAGTAGCAAAGACAGAAAGAGAAGAGAAGAAAAGAAAATGTACGAGGGAAGGGAAGACACGAAAAGAGAAGAAATGTATAGGAAAACCAGAACTAAGCAGAAATTCAATTGGGGAAAATAACTTTCTGTAATGTGGCGGCACTATACCTACTTCGAGCACAGTCTAGATTGATTGATTGACTTGCTGTTTAAAGTCCACTTTATGCACAGTAAGGCTAATTGGGACTGGACCTACAGTCTAAAGTGGTATCCGAACCACTATGTGCCTTCACCGGGTTCGAACCTGGAATCCCTTGATTACAAGGCATCGATCACAGTCTAGAGAAATGTATTCACTTCTGTAATGTATTTTCCGTTCACAATCTTAAAATACATTTGAAGGGCCAGGGGGAGAAACGATGAATGTTCATTCGAGACGATTTGCCAGGAAATGAAAAACAAATATTTCTCTTTCATAAATACGTTAATATATGCCAAAATAATAATGCGTTTTTCAGGCACTTCTCACCGTTTCCCAACCAAGGCCGTTCTCATTCTTATAGTACAGCTTTTGAGCTATCAGATGGCGCTGCGATCTCAAAATGGGCGAAAAATCGACATTCATCGTTTTTCCCCCTGGGTCTTCATTTTATAATATCATTTAATCCTATATTTAAGAAAATGATTTGGCGATTTTTTTAGCGTCGAAGAAGACATATTCTACAAGCTGCTATTTGCCACAACGAGAGAAATTGGATGGGGATATTCTCAGTATCGAGTGAACGATAGGAATTACACGAATCTTTTCATTCTCCTTGCACCAGCCCCAACTGCCGAAAAGTGCGGCGATGCGGTGTACCTTGTCGGGCCTCCATGTAGCAGATGCCCCACTGGAAGAAAAAATTGCATTGGAAACATCTGCGGTATGCACTTATATTTATTAATTGATATATTATTGTTTATTTCAGAGCAGCGTCAAAGTAAGAGCACTATTTTCATTAAGATTATGAATGCTACTCTTGTCAAATTGGTTAATGCCTTCTCACAGAACCCAAAACGTGTCAATTGACACATATATTTTGATTTCAATAACACGTTAACGTGCATAAACTGCAAATGATGCACCTTTTAGTGTATCAAAATACACATAGGAATGTATTAAAGGGTATTTTTATCAGATGAAGTTCCATGTGATGCAGTAAAATGCACCAATTTGGAAGATCAGACAAGATCATTTAGAGGATAACAAACTTTCACCTTTAATGCATCAATTGACACAGCTAAATGTGTAATTTTGTCATCTTCGAAATGATCTTCTTGGATCTCCCAAATTGATGCATTTTAGTGCATCACACGAAACTTCATCTCATAAAAATACCGTTTAATACATTCCTTTGTGTAGCCTATTTTGAGACACTAAAAGGTGCATCATTTGCAGTTTATGCACGTTAACGTGTTATTGAAGTCAAAATATATGTGTCAATTGACACGTTTTGGGTTCTGTGTGTACTATCTGCACACAGAGTCGGTGCCGGAAGATGAAGCGTCTGCAGTCAAAGCTGGCAACCAGCTTGAAAAATGGCCTTTCTTTTCGTTCTAGTTTCAACTGCGATAACAGAAAATCATTTTGCGACAGTTGTGGGTGTGATGGCTCAAACAATCTAACCAGGGCATGCGTTGCTTCCCGCCTCCAAATGTGGATGTTGACTCACGGTTATTCTCGAGGGAGGCTGGAAGGGTGAACCTACTTGCAGCCCAAGCTGGCACGCCTTTTCTCATTTTTACTTCCTAACATCAGCCTTGTAATCAAGGGTTTCCGGTTTCGAGGCACATGGTGGTTCGGATTCAACTTTAAACTGTAGGACCAGTCCCGTTTGTCCTACCTGTGCATAAAGTGCACTTAAAACAACAACTTAACTCTTACTTCCTAAGTTCATTGAAAACATTTTAAGTGATTGTTTTTGTACTATACTGAATAAATTCACATTATTATGCAAAACAATGCTATTCATTCCTTTATCTTTTTCTAGGATATAAATGCAACTTACCTCCTGAAGAAATATTGTCAAATGCACGAAGAGCACATGCAAGAATTTCGAAGCGCACAGCAGTTCTGGCATTACTAATTAAATATTTCTACCGGCTTCAATAATAGGCAAAAAAAAAAAAAAAAAAAAAAAAAAAAAAATGCTTAGAAATTATATAATTTTGTGCCGTTTGGTTCGTCAACATCAGTGTGTTCGCTTCGATTAAAAGACATGTGTCTGCTTATAAATAATGTGACTTGTGCAATGTATTTTTCCATTTGATGTTACCATTTATATGTGATATAATTG
This sequence comes from Lepisma saccharinum, assembly GCF_977018435.1. NCBI lineage: Eukaryota > Metazoa > Arthropoda > Insecta > Zygentoma > Lepismatidae > Lepisma > Lepisma saccharinum. The sequence goes on from NC_139233.1 coordinate 9,055,269, forward strand.
CTGTAGTTTTACTGTATATATAGTTTTATAATGACCTGGTTGTTATTAATTGATTCAACAGATAAGTGGTAGTAATTTTAATTATAAATATGGCTTTGTTTCTGATTCAAGGGTGGAGGTGAGTGGGGGAAGGCACATTGGTGGATTTGCTATCTCCTTTGGTTAGTATTAAATATAGTGATCGCGATAACTGTCATAAATTGAGGCATTCAAAGCTGAAATTCACATAGCACCTAGGTACGATGTGAACATATTCATAGATTCAATCATCTACTGAATTAGGTACCTATATATATTTTCGGAAGTGATTTTCAAGTTACCATACCAGCATTTGCCTTGAGAAAACTGAGGAATAAAGGACAAAAAACAGATGGTAAGTTTCAGTCTTAATTGAATATGCCAATGACATGACTTACTGTTTGTGTATTCACTGTGTAGAATATTTTCTACAGGTGCATATTAAACATATCTTCAAAATAATCATAATTTGGCTGTATTAATGGATTGGGTTCCCAATACAAATATCATGAAAATAAGCAAAATTAACAACACACTTTTTAATACTTTCATTTATTAACTTTTGGCATTTCGTTACAAATTAAAAGTTTTTGGAAACAATGACAATCATACGTAAGAGCATTAGAGTCCTCAATAGTACAGTCAACCTGTAAATAGACAAATAAGACAACTTGATAAATCGAGGATAAATTAGGATTATGAATTCCTTAATTCTACAATTTGGTCATAATAAACTCAAGCACAGACAAGAAATCAGAACAGAATTAACTTTTACCAGCACAGTAATTCAAGCCTTCTGTGTAAACATAACATGACATTCTACAGACAAATGTACTCCTACGTTTAGTAAAATGAATCTCTAAACAACACAATATACCTCTCAGACAGAGTAACTATCTCATTTTGGATAGAAATTAATCATAAACCATCCCCATTATAGAAAGAGATGTGTCAAGAGCAGTAACGACTTTCACTCAACTTTGGAAGAAATTTTGTTAATTTAAACTATGAGCCGGTTTCTACTGGCTGTCCCAGTCAATAGTACCGGCTCGAAGACATTTGTCTATGAGGCAAATGACGGCTAAATCGCATCAATAAAATGGAATAGTCCATTGTAACGTGAACCGTGGTAGGTACTGAAGGTCATCAGTACACAATCTTCATTTCTTTTCATGATCCTTGGCATGCAACTGTTGATCAGGGCCAGGCTACTTTTAACTGGGACACCCTGTATAAAAGCAATGATCGTTAATATAAATTCCTCTTTACATACCACATGATCTATTTATTTCTATTTTCGAATAACTTAAATCTGTAATAGTGTTTTAATATCTTATCGTGCGAAAGAAAAGCAACCATAACATTTCTATAATTCCAGCACATAAGATGTTATATTGTGCTCACGTTCACAAAGTTACTATTACTACACATAAAATACATTTACTTAAAGCATTATGTCTATGGTCCGGTAGCGAAACCTAAAGACTTATAAACAAATATCATGGAGACGATTGTTGCACATTAATACATTAAATCTACAGAATAATGTCTGCCGTTTGCTCTGTTTTAGAGAAAACGTCATCCAAATTCTTCCCACTTTATCGTGCACATTTTTCTAAAAAGCTGTGTAATTCCAGGAACGAGCGATTGAACGGGTTGTCCCTGGTAATACACGTCGCACCATGTCTTAAGATATTGCTGTAATTTTTCTGACGACTGGCGTGTGCGGTTTATTCACGGGCAATTTCCCCTTGAGGTATCCCTATAGGAAGGAACCACAATCAGAAGGATCTGGTGAACGAGTAGGCCATGGACAGTCAACAGGCTGGGAAATGTGATATTCACATATTGATGAGATATGATTTAAAGTTTAAACAAATGTTAATTTATATATCTTGGTGCTGAAAAAGAAAAAGTTTAATAATGGTCTGCTCTGTGTACTTACTGGCATGTCTTATGCCACAATTTCTATCTTCATCCTACAACAGAAAAATAAACATACTACGATATATAACAATATCATAGTGTTGGATTTAAAACAGTGCTTACTTACTGATAAGTAAAATATCTTGTTTAACATAATATATTTGTTGAGAGTGTAAAATCTTCAAATTAATTTTGATATAAGGAAGGAATTGAAAATGTCTGAAAAATGTAGTTTGATGATGGATTAGTTTCACAGGAACAACTTTTGAAGTAATATAAGCATTTGTATTAGTAAGTGGAGATGATGTTCAAAATTATTATAGAAAACATCATCTGTAAATATTCGATCTAATTTCGAAGGAAGATGAAAAGCGCAAAGTTAATATCAACACATAAATAAGTAAAAGTGTATTGTTATGCATAAAATACAAATGCAAAAAATGTTTATCAAAGAGTAATATGAAACTGAACAAATGGTTCAATATATACGAATCAAAATCGAGCATGTTATTTTGAGTGACAGGCTTTATCACAAATATGAAAATTGCGTAATGTTTATAAAAAATTGTAAAGAGAAAAAAAGGTAGGAAGACCTTGTTCTCGTGGTTCTGTGCGCAGATTTAGCATTAACTTGGAGACTCTCGCTTTGTGTATAGCTATACTCCAATAAATGTTAGATCAGCGGTTCAAATTTCAAGGAGCTAGATATTCTGTTCAAAGGATCTTTTTTATTGAGTCAAGTCAGAGAATTACTAATTTGAGTTGCTGTTTTATGTCGAAATATGAACAGATAGGGCAATCGGACTGGATCTACAGTTTAACGTAAGATCCGAACTACTATGTGCATCCACCGGGTATCCAGACTTGTTGATCATCACTACGCTACATCGGGAAGGCTCAGAGTGAATTACAAGTGAAATAATGTGAGATTTGTTTTTTATATCTTTAATTACAAATTAAAGTATTGAAGTTACATATCCAAACTTTCGTATATATACCGTGCAATGATATTTTGTTTTCTTACCAATAATAACTTACCATGTTGCTGGATTGATTAATTAACGTATATTAAAATAAGACAGTTGTTGTGTGTCTTGGCATTCGAAGTTCACAGTCTTGTCATGGGACACAGTTATTTATACATGTACCCAGAAAGCAAAGAGCGAAAACGAACTGATGAAGTCTGTCCATTTCTGCATCATGCATTTACATTGCTGAACCCAGCAGTCCGACACCTGAAGATTTCATTTGACACTTGAGTCGAGCAGAACAAGAATTGCAAGTATATATACCCTGTCCCAGGAATCTTTGAAGCGAGCGAACGTAAAGAAATATATCTGCAAGTAGTGACTCGAGACGGCTCTATCAAAGAACATGCAGCAGCGTGTACTGCTTCGCTTCGTCGATTCGCTTTCCCCACATCTCCCTTGCTCCACAGATTCCCGCGATAGGGTAGAGTAAAGTGACCAAAGGCGGACCCCACCTCCGCGGACCCCCAGCATTTATTTTCAAGGAAGCACCGCAGACAAGCGACGTGTAGGAATAATTATTCTGAATGACGTAGCGAGCCAGTGGCCTAGTCAATTTTTATTTCGTTTTTAGTTGGAGCGTGTGGTGCATAGATTTCTCTTTACCTGCTGAAGTGAAAATGTTTCGACTGTCAGCAATTTCATCATATTTCGACTTCTAAGAATTTGTGTCTCATCACTAGGGCTAGGCTTTTTATGACCTTAAAATCACCAAAATATGCTAAATAAAATATGCTCTTATGACCTAAAATTTTACAAAATATGCACTATAATTTGAAAAATATGCTCTTCTAACTGAACTGTTTTCAAACATGAATATCTAACTTATTTTCACATAGGTACTATTTTTAGTTCACTTTATGGGCCCTGAGTTGCAATGGACAATGAATACTTTCTGTAAAATTTCAAATAAAATTGAAAAGATCTTGCTGCAGTTTTAAAAAAAAAACTCCAGAGAACCTGGAAGTAAGAACGAATCCACTTCGAAAACGACTGTAGGCTATATTTCTTGAAAAAGCAAAAATATGCTGAATATGACCAAAAATCCATCAGAATATGCTCTATCAGGTAGAAATGGCCAAATATGCTAAAGCATGTCCTTAAAAAGCTCCTCAATTCAATTAGTGTCTTCACAGTGTGAATTTCTATGTACATATATTTAGGGAACACAGCACCCTTACCAAAGAAAATTTGCTAAATCATGAAAATCCTCTACTCATTACTAATATGTAAATATAGAGTAGATCTAACAACTATGTGGTTATATAATAGTTTCATAAAGGTATGAAGTGGCTATGGCGATATTTCGAGACAATAGGCTTTTGCTAATAAGTCGGACCCCCATGTTTCCCGTTATATTTTGAGGAAGGCTGATTATCTTCGGTCACTTATAGGTTGGAAGGAAAAGGCAGAAGCAACATGAAAAGGCCCTGGTTCCTTGAGTCGATGGCCAGAGCGATATAGATGCAATGAGAACAAAGAAAATTGGCTGGAAGAAAGCTGCTAATAGTTTGTTTCCCCTAAAACAACGTCTTATCCAGTGACAGACATTGGAACCCTGAAGGTCCCAGACAAAAAAGGGTCGTCCGATTTTAGCGATGGAGGGAACGCTGTTTGGTCTAACGCGTTCAGATTTAAGACGCATGGCATATCAACGGAACGGAACAATATTGACCATCCTTTTAAAAGATACTGTCTGTACATCGGCAGACGACTACTAAACATGGTTTTGTAGGTTATCCACTCCACTATGAATTTACATGTAAATACTCAAATATAACTCTTTTTAAAAATATCATCATAATACGTATAACATAACCTCAGTTTATTTAGATTTTCTACTTTAAATTACTATTAAATTGCCATTTATAATATTTGTTTTACAAATATTAGTAGGGGGTTGGAATTTGGAGTATTTTTTCCAAACGCTCATTTTTGCAACCTTATGCTATAATTGAGAATTCTCTTGGCAGTGTTTCTAAAGTGGACTCTAACAGAGGGAGCCCTTCGGCAACTTAATAGAGAGTATTTTAACAATGAAAAACCATTGTTAACTTTAATATTAAGAAATGTATAATAGAAAAACCAATTGGGGGCCCGACTTGATCACTTTCCTCTCGGATATCTCCACCATCTAGTCCATAACCTCTTCGCGGTGACATTTCAATGAGAACTAATCTATGCCTTATGGGTATCATCAACTGATCCATTTGATTTTATGTCCCTTTTCTCATTTTACGAACATTCTTATTCTAGAATAAAAAGTGACATATCTAAACTAACAATTTAATTGATCTTTCGTAAAATCAAATCTTTCTAAACTGAAATTAAAACATTAATTTGAAACTTATGAAATGGCGTTGGTTGATACGTAATATATACACTTAAGTTTTAAATCACGACCAATGCCTATCATTAAAATACAATTAAATCAAGATTTATTTAAAGTTCAAAATTTTGTAGGTTGCCTCAAATTCTTAATATTATCTCCTTTCTACGTACTATACCCAACGGGCATCGCACGAGCAGTAACGCGATCCTGTTCATCATGAACACCTAAAAAAAAACAAAAAAAAAAACATGTTCTTGTACTGAAAATATTTGAAGTATTAGATAACATGTTATTTTGATTAACTCTAGTATGTGTAACCACAAAATGATTCGTTCTTCTTGTACATATTTAATTTTTGTTATAGAAAATTCCTTGGTTCATTCTCTCTCCCTCTCTCTCTCCACACACACACACACACACACACACACACACACACACGCACGCAAGCACACATGCTTTAAGTGCTTATAAAATAGCTAATTGCATATTCAAACTAATATAATATTAGAGAAATAATTATGCACAACATACCATAATAGTCATAATCCATTGGACCATGCACAGGAAGTGATCTTCCTGCAACTGAAAAGTTATAATTGTAAGAAAACACAATTACGTTGAATTCAAGACAATATGTAGGTATGTATGAAATAGTGTACACTTAGAGCAGAAGTGGAGTAAAAGGTATATTCGAGATTACTATTCCTTTGTTAATGCTATTTTTTTATGAAATAATTTAATAATCTTATAATAACTGCATCTTAGTATAAATTGATGCAAATCAGCTATTTTCATGTAGGTTAAAATTCGGTATCCTTTTTGGTACAATCGAATTCATTTTGTTATGTAAGTATATTTTGGCGGTTTCTCTGTGTATATATACACACCGAATTCTGATGCTAAACAATGGCGACGTTCTCTTGTTTGTAATATCACCTAACTCGAAGGTGTTTTAACTAAATCTCTTTTGAAATATCCATTGCAAAATGAGTTTCCTTCAACAAGTCATGTGTCTATTCGAAATGTGAACTTTTGCACCACATAAGACGTTGATTCAAGATATGACCCTAATATACTAAAAATTAGCATGGCCATATTTAAGGCGTTAACTGCTGATTCTTAGTATAATTAATATTATCATACTATTAATGATTCAGTATATATATTTATATATACACAAGGTGATTCAGAATTCCTATTACATATTTCTAGAGGTTGTAGAGGGGACTTAGTAGATCAAGTTTGGATAAGGAACATATGTCCGGAAACGTACCGTCTTGGTACTACACAGATGACAAGATTACAATTTCACATCTCCCGCTTCACGGTAGGCAATCCACATTGACGAAGGACGACGTCTTGTCACCTGATGTCATGTGTGCTGCTTCCAACATCATCTGTTTACAATCAGGTGTGTTTCGACCTTCACGTCAGTTTCTATTCAGTCGTTGCGGAAGACAGTACAGTATGGTTGAATACACATTTGCCGAGAACATCGACATGTTGTTAATTTACGAAGCTGGACGTAATGGTAGAGCTGTGCAACGTCTGTATGCAGAGCGGGAGATGTGAAATTATGTGATCCTATCATCTCTGTAGTACCAAAACGGTACGTTTCCGGACGTGGGTTTATTGTCAAAACTTGTTCTACTAAGTCCCCTCTACAACCCATAGAAGTGTGTAATAGGAATTATGAATCACCCTGTATATATACACGTAATGATACGCATATTTGGAAAATTTTAATTCCTATCCATGCTTGAATTCTCTACAAAAGAAATTTCACGGAAATCTTAATAAAGTAGTCCTTATAGTATCATTTAGCAAAGGAGATTCTTCACATTGTAGATGGCCAGGGATGTGGGAGCAGAACGTTTGCTTCATGGCGTACTTTACCCTGGAATGCTCCGATTTGCACAGGAGAATTCGACAGGAAACGCAGTTAGAAGGGTATACGCATATTACATTAGCGAAGGGTGCTCTGAAGAAGATCTCCTATTCAGTAATAACTTCACTTTTCTTCATTGACAGTAGCAGCCAGTGCCGCCACCAGGAACCACAAGTAATTGCTGGCGCATTCCTCGTCCACCTACATTTTCCCTCCTACTCGGGGTTCTATCCAAGTAAGGGTTAAAGTTATCTATCTTTTTATTTTTCCCAAGTACTCTAACTACCATAGCCGGCTAGGCAATTTAAGTGGTGGAAGTGTGGATGGAAGGAGGTGCTACACATTTAAGATATCCACTCGACTATATGGTTGGGAAACCTAATGGTTGTGAATGGAATTTTGGATCATTCACAGTTGTTTAAATTGCGTCCATCATGAACTTTATCAAGAAAACTTTCATCTAAATTGTAACATTAAGATGAGAGTAAAGTATTAAATATACACGCGCACTATTAAATCATACCGGACAAATTCACGTGAACACTTCATAAGTAAGGAAAGCAATTTGTGTCATATTCACGTACCAAATATCTGTTTGGATTAGATAAATTAATTGTGAATTTATATTACGGCAAACGCGTGCACATGTATTATTCTCACTATGTGAAAAAAATGATTCAATGATTTAAATTTGAAACAAATATTAATGTTATTGATAATGCATTATGTTGTCCATTTTGTAATAATACTTCAATTACTGACATTCAAGATCTATTTTTCAATTTCGAAATTAAACTTCCTCAAGAGAAACAAATACTTACATTTATGTTATATCAGTTAAACGATAAGATAATCAAATGAGTCAAATAACCTTTATGTAGAGAATTGCATGTGGAATGTTTATTTTTGTTTAAATACGTGTTCTGCTCGTCCTGTGCTTTAGGAGATAAAATGGAAACGTTGTAATGTGGAAAATATTTAGAATCTAGCATTTTGGAGCTTCGGACACATTTTTCGAAATGGCAAGAAAAATGTTCTGAAAATTTTTCACCAAGACGAAAACGTTGACATCACAAACATCTGTACACGAATATTCTATGGGATTCATTTTCGATAATTGGTCAACACCAACATTTTTGCAGCTCTTACCGGAAATCACTACTGAAATCACCACCAATCAAATGCTGCCAGTAATTATAATTGCATTGGCCAAGACAAGCATTTATACTACATTATCACACACACACAACAGTACACACACCTTCTTTCTTGTTATCGTGCCCGTTGTTACCTGGATAATCTATAAAAATAAGTAAATAATACTATATTATACGTTTTAAGTATAATCACTTACATTACAAGACATTTCATAGAGATTATTTTGGAATTTTAAAATAAATATAAAATGTATGTAGTTTGTAAAGTAAACATATACACAAAAAAATGTTGCCTTATTGCTTATGATACTGCATTCTCGTTTTAAAAAATTGCTAATTAAAGGTTCAGTATTAATGTAAGTTTGCCAAATGAATGCAAATTTAGTGAAGTATATTTAAGTAGTGTTCATAGAAACAGGATAAATTCACTAAATATGATTTGAAATAACAACTGGCGTAGGTTTTTTGTAATTACGAAGAGAGACACGCCAGCGAAACATTCAAAAGAGTAAAACTACTCATTTGTAAATATGTAGACAAATGAAGAAATAATGCAAGGAAATGCAATTGCAAATGTAGAAACACGCAATTTATTTATTTATTTATTGAGAAAATTACAGATATATCACAGATGTGCATTTTACACTAAAGTTTTCAACAATAAGAAGAAGTAAAACAATAAAAATTACAAAATATAACAAAAATTAATAGCAAATTAACAAAGAAAATGTAAAAGATGTTACTATTTGATATTATTTACAAACATTTATTCTGATGGAAGATGGAAAGACATTCTTGGAGGAAAATATGTCAATACTTGATGGGAGGTCATTACATTGTGTGGGAAGTCTGTAGAAGAGGGATCTTTTCTGAATTTTCTAGTCATGGTTTTCTTATGCAAAATAAGCTTGTGTTCCGTGTTGTTTGCACAGGTACTCGAAAGTGAAATTCCTTAAGAAGTGTGTCGCAGCGGATTTGCCATTAACAATTTTGTATAAATAATTGAAATTATTCTGCAAACGGCGCTGGTATGCAGTCTGTAAGTTTAGAAAATACAAGAGATGAAAACTATATAATGAGGGAATCCTGTAACGAGATCAATTGTGATAGTTGGGTTCCCAACCGTACATGTCAGTTCAGAAATATTATTGACATAATTGAGCATTGGATAACATATTAAATAAATCGTTAAGGATAATACATATTTACTAAACTTACCGCCTGTATGGTAAACCTGTGCCAGAACATTGAACTGTTTCAGTTCACTCAGGGAAACCTGAAATGTGAGTAATTGAAAGATTGTACAGTTCAACACCCGTTACCATACCTTTCGGTGGTATGGGATTTCTTTGTTCTTCTTAGAATGTATGGTTATTTAAAAACAGCTTCTAAGACCAGATAGCAATTCCAAAACGTATAAAGCTCTGGACCTTGTTCTGGGCTCATTTTGAATTTAACGGAACGGAAAATCAAGAGTTCGAAATGTGAAAATTGCGAACAAAGATACATCCATTCATTTTAATGCATGGTGAGATTAAAGGGGGTATGGAGGATTTTCGTCTCCTCTATCTTGACCCATCCCAACCAGGAATAATCATCTCCAACCCACTGGATATAGAAACAATATTATTGAATATATCACACTTACAGAATTCCATTCAGTTCAGTTTATTTTAATTTTAATGTCCCATAGCTACACATAAAAATATATTTAAACAATTTTTGACCGATGTGTACCACATCCAATGCCTTTTAGAAACCTGTATTTTCTAAGACATCTAGAGGACGTTGTATTATATAACAAAAAAATAGTTGAGATGGTACCCGATTAACTCGTAAGAGGTCTAACTTTGGAATATTTGTAAAACATTTGAGAAAGCAGTTATTTGTAATACTCGGATACCGTATTTCCCGGCGTATAAGATGCACCGACGTATAAGAACACATTTGAGGAAAAAACTTTATCACTGTATTAATATTTAATTTACAGTCTTTCCAATATAAAGTAATATAGCCTATCGGTATATCTTCAACAAATAACTTACCTATTCTAACAAGGATGGAATATATTTTAATCTTCTTTGTCAAACACCGTAAGAAATCAAGAAAGAAATCGTCTAACTCAGAATAGAGAAAATTTCCAGAAATGAAGGCAATCAAAAATTGAGTATCGTCGTATAAGGCCTATTTTTAAAGGAAAAAAGTGCGTCTTATAAGCCGGCAAATATACGGTAATTAGCTCTACGTATTGACGTTTTTCAAGCACTGAAAGTAATACAGTATCATTCATTTCATGTACAAAACCGAAATCCTTTAGATCTCAGAGCAAGCAAGGAAAACCATACGCTCGAAAGTTTTATTTTCTTTTCAATCTTTGGTGGCCAATTTGAAGAGCCGACCAAGATTTATTTTCGTGTGTAGTGTTATTAAAAGCAGATACATGCGTGTGCTTTAGCGTGATATGTCAATTCCTCGTTTATGTGAAAACGTGAACTTTATTGTAAGCAAAAGCATGTGCGCGTCACAGTTAAAGGTTTTTGGCATCTACAAAGAAAATCCAATACACATTCCCACCTCGCCGGCCTCCGTTACGGAGTGACTAACATAACGCGCTACGACGCCAGAGGTCCAGGGTTCGAATCCCGGCCTGGGATGGGTGTTATTTGTGAGTGTCCCTTCACCATATCATCACTCCTCCTCATCTTCGCGATTAGCCAAAAGTGGAAGGTGCGAAGTAAAATAAACCAAATGAATCAATCAAACCATCCCATCTCATTCAAAGATCTTGTGAATCCAATCCAAAAACTACCAATATCCATAGCGGAATGTGAAAGTGGGTTCAATGCCACAAATCTAAACTTAACTGATTAGAGAAATCATTTAGAAGTTTTAAACCTATTTTTCCTTTCCTTAGATCCCCAGTGCATTGTTTTCGTGCTGAAAAAAATCCAAGAAATTAGATCAAGTCTAAGTATCACAGTACCCTTGACAAGCCAACTGGCAAACCATAGAACCTGCAGTCAGACTCCTTTATCTTCATCTGACTACTGTAATTTTCTCACATTTGACTTTAGAGTTTAACTTAAAATGGCGTTGTGTTTGTGTTGTATTCAATATCAAAATTAGATTTGAAGCAATTAATGTCCAATTCTAAGTATACCTAACACATAGGTAAAACTAAATTCCGCCCCCCATTTTTATAAAATCACAAATTGATCCCTGTTTTATTGTCTACGAAACATTTAATTTCACGTAGGAATGATATCGCGATGTGAAGAGTCGAGAATTGTCACAGCCTCATCTCGTCTTCTGCGTGGTGAGGTCTTTCTCATTCTCGCTTGTGTTTATTTTTGTTTCGGTTTCCATTCAGAAGTTATTAAAACTTATTCTAGATTCACTACATGCTCCGATAGGCTAATCGGGACTGGATCTACAGTTTAATTAAAGTGGAATCCAAAGCACTGTGCATGTGGGACCCCTTAATTACAAGGCTTGGTATCTCGTCCTGACCCACGAAATGTTTAGTATAAGCAACACGTACATTGTGTCACCACTCTAACTTTCACAACGTACAAGATGTCATTAAAGCAAAAACTTTTCTTTATAACGATTTTCTGCTTTACATTTTGTTTTGACGCTGCGAACCGTTGAAATAGGGAATTTTATCCTGAATAGATTAAACCGGCAGCACAGGTTCGTAATTGTCACTAATGGATTAACTTTGCAATTACAGTAAACAAAATATACGACTTATTTGAAAAAAATCAATAAGATATAAGCTTGGCATGTCTGTATAAGACACATAGTAATTTAAATTAATTGTAGGTGATTTCTTAAAATATGATATCAGAGTTTCGAACATCAAGGATCGTCTCGCTTTACCTTTGCAGAGATTTATTTCAGTCTCGTCTAGAAAATTGAGAGGAAACACAGACTTTTCTTGTCTCAGTACCATCTCTATTTTCAAAAAGCTCTCAATATTTAACAAGTATAGTTCTCTCTTACAAGGGTGTGAAAATTATCGGTGAGGTACAGGAGTACATTGTACCCTGCAAGTTGGTCTGTCGTGTTTTGTCTCGTTTGTGTAAGTATCTTGTTTCGGAAAATTCCATTTGAAAAACTCAAAGGAATACGATGTCAGTTTACTACTCTGAAGAAGATTTGTATCTTATCTTCGAATTGATGCGACCACTTCTATAGAAAAGTGTATCCCTCTTATGCAAAAGAGCAGTCGCCTGGAGTGTGATTTTCTGAGAGTAAACTTTACCCGATTCCATCGTTCCACACATATTTTAAACCATTTCATCTTAGAGAGCTTTCCAAACCTCGAACACAGGTTAATGGACTAACTAGTAGCAAGCACAATGTAGTAAAATAAGTTTACAATAGTTTGAATTTCTGTGATAAAGAATATAATGCTTGTAAGTTATAAACAATATAAACTTTTTTTTGAGTGAATTAGAAATAGGTTCTTCTAACAGTAGAACCTAGCCTATGTAAATTTATTTAAAGGGGGGGAGGGTACAGGGTGTATAACTTGATTTACGGATTTAGGGGGTACACTGATATATTTGCATAAGAATGCACGACCATTGTTACTGTAATTTAGCTATCTTGAAATAATGATTATTACCAATAATACAACGCCAGGTTGGCAAATTAGAAACTCTTATTTTGTTTTCAATCATAACACTGTTAAGCCTTGTTTCCATTTATAACTCCATTAAGCCTTGTTTCCATGATTATGAAAAACTAAATATGCTGACCAAGGCAGTAATTTATTTTATTATAAAACATAAACTAACGTAACGTTTCAACCTTCTAGCAAGGTCTTCTTCAGACTCTGTATCAAGTACAAAAGTAACCAGATACAACGAGAAGGGTAATATATATACACAAACATTACTCCCTCCAGACTATTTAGAAAGTTGTTAGGAACTTTCTAGCAGATGACTTTCACTTTCCAACTTTACTTTCACCTAAAAGGCTAAACACAATTACTTCCATATAGAATGTGGTTGGACTTTTTAATCTCACGCTCTTTTCCCTTCATTTTTCTTCCTTTTCCTCTCCTCTTTTTCTCTTGTCCTTTCCACTCTTTCCAACATCTTCTTCCATTCTTTGTTTAACTTCAGTCCCCCATTCCAGTTCATTGTGTCTTCTTCGCCTTTCTTCTCTATTTCCTTGGCTTCCTTCCATTTTTTCACTAGCATTCTCTTCTCCCTTCCTATCTGCTTAGCCTCATCCCACTCTATGTCATGTCCTGTTTCTCTCGTGTGTTTAAATATTGCATTTCTCTCTCTCTTAAGTCGTACATCATCCCTATGTTGTTTCAACCTGTCTTTCAGCCTTTTTTTCGTTTCTCCTATCTACACACTCTGACATTCTTTACATTTTACTTCGTAGATAATCCCTTCTTCTTCCTCTTCTCTGTTTTCCTTTTTCTTGTTAGCATTCCTCGCTATTCCTAAGATGCTTCTCCCTCCCTTCCTGTAAGTTTTAATTCCTGCTTTTCTAAGCACTTTGCATATCTTTTCTGTGGTCTTCCCCATACTCCTTATTCCAAACCTTCTCTCCTCTTTTTCTTTCTCTTCTAATTCTCCCCTGCCCGTTTTCTTACTTCTTCTGTTTATGTCCAGTCTATCCTGCTTCTCATAGCCATTCTTTTCCAGCTGTTTCCATAGGCTATTTATTTTGCCTTCTTTTTCACATTCTTTCATGCATATTTTCTTGATTCTGTCCTCCATATTCTTTATAAAATTTATTTTTGTCACCTCACTTACATCACTTCTTTTGTGGCAGAATACCCCTGCTGCACACTTCTTCTGATACCAAGCGGTTTCAATTTCTTGTCCTCTTTCCCTTTTCATCAATATATCTAGATAGCTTAACTTGTCTTCTTCTTCTATTTCAAGTTCCAATAATATCCCTCTTTCTTCATCTTGAATTTCTTTGGCAAAAATGTCAAGCTGCCTCTTCGTTCCCTTCCAAATGCCAAAACAGTCGTCCACATATCTGCAAAACAGAACCATTTTGTCACCTCCTGGTTCTGTTTTGCAGATATGTGGACGACTGTTTTGGCATTTGGAAGGGAACGAAGAGGCAGCTTGACATTTTTGCCAAAGAAATTCAAGATGAAGAAAGAGGGATATTATTGGAACTTGAAATAGAAGAAGAAGACAAGTTAAGCTATCTAGATATATTGATGAAAAGGGAAAGAGGACAAGAAATTGAAACCGCTTGGTATCAGAAGAAGTGTGCAGCAGGGGTATTCTGCCACAAAAGAAGTGATGTAAGTGAGGTGACAAAAATAAATTTTATAAAGAATATGGAGGACAGAATCAAGAAAATATGCATGAAAGAATGTGAAAAAGAAGGCAAAATAAATAGCCTATGGAAACAGCTGGAAAAGAATGGCTATGAGAAGCAGGATAGACTGGACATAAACAGAAGAAGTAAGAAAACGGGCAGGGGAGAATTAGAAGAGAAAGAAAAAGAGGAGAGAAGGTTTGGAATAAGGAGTATGGGGAAGACCACAGAAAAGATATGCAAAGTGCTTAGAAAAGCAGGAATTAAAACTTACAGGAAGGGAGGGAGAAGCATCTTAGGAATAGCGAGGAATGCTAACAAGAAAAAGGAAAACAGAGAAGAGGAAGAAGAAGGGATTATCTACGAAGTAAAATGTAAAGAATGTCAGAGTGTGTAGATAGGAGAAACGAAAAAAAGGCTGAAAGACAGGTTGAAACAACATAGGGATGATGTACGACTTAAGAGAGAGAGAAATGCAATATTTAAACACACGAGAGAAACAGGACATGACATAGAGTGGGATGAGGCTAAGCAGATAGGAAGGGAGAAGAGAATGCTAGTGAAAAAATGGAAGGAAGCCAAGGAAATAGAGAAGAAAGGCGAAGAAGACACAATGAACTGGAATGGGGGACTGAAGTTAAACAAAGAATGGAAGAAGATGTTGGAAAGAGTGGAAAGGACAAGAGAAAAAGAGGAGAGGAAAAGGAAGAAAAATGAAGGGAAAAGAGCGTGAGATTAAAAAGTCCAACCACATTCTATATGGAAGTAATTGTGTTTAGCCTTTTAGGTGAAAGTAAAGTTGGAAAGTGAAAGTCATCTGCTAGAAAGTTCCTAACAACTTTCTAAATAGTCTGGAGGGAGTAATGTTTGTGTATATATATTACCCTTCTCGTTGTATCTGGTTACTTTTGTACTTGATACAGAGTCTGAAGAAGACCTTGCTAGAAGGTTGAAACGTTACGTTAGTTTATGTTTTATAATAAAATAAATTACTGCCTTGGTCAGCATATTTAGTTCTTGTTTCCATGTTAATAAAACTTTCAAATGCTGACAAAGGCAAAATGTATTGTAAAGTACCTACCAAAAGTTTAAGACCACCTTGTCATGTGTTTTTCAGACAAACAGAAAACGTGCGAGTGCTTTTCATGAAATAAACACTTGAATGCAAAATAAGAATTATTATGTAATGTTATTGAAAGGTACATCAAGATCAAGAAAGTGTAAGGGCGTATTAATGCACTTATAACTAATAGATGCAACTAAAGGTACAATTTGTAAAATCATTAAATCTGAACTTTGAAAATATACTTGGAAACAAACATTTCTCCTGAAATTAGATGAACGAAGTGTGAAATTTTAATAGTCAATAGGTCCACCTTTAAGTTTCATGCACATTTGCACACGTTTTCTCATGCTGCGGACCAATTTCTGGCATTCTTGGGGCGTAATCTCATTCCATACTTCGGAGATCTGTTCACGAAGTTCCTGGACATTCCTTGGCTGGCGTCTGGCTACACGAAGACCAATGGTATTCCATAGGTTTTCTATAGGAATCAGGTCCGGACTTTGTGCTGGCCAAGGCAACAATGGGATTTCCCTCGCTTGAATCCAAGTCATTGTTGCTGCTGACGTGTGTCAAGTCTCGCGATAATCCGGTCCTCGCGTACAGAAGTTACCCTGGGGCGGCCGCAACGTGGTTTATCAACCACTGTACCTTGCTGGTCAAATTTGTTTATTGTGGTCGCCACGCAGGTTTTACTCACATTCAATGCGACTGCAATTTCTCTGTGAGACCTATTGCATCTGTACATACCAATTATTTGCCATTTTACGGCCACGGGTACAGATTTTTTCTGTCCAGAATTCCTGAGTGTGGAATCTCCTGACAGGTAATTGACACTGGTGAGAGTCTGTGTCTTATCAATTCCTCCACATCTGGATGTGGACAGATTCCTTATCTCCTGGACTCCTTCACTCCTCTTTTCTTTCTGCCTTCTTCTTTCCTCCTTCTTTTCTACCATCTTTTCCATTCTTTCTTACACTCCTTTCCATTCTTTGTTGATTTTCAGTCCCCCATTCCAGTCTCTTTCTTGTGGTAGCGTGTACATAGTGGAAACAAAAAAAGAGACTGAAAGACAGGTTGAAGCGACATAAGGATGACGTAAGACCAAGAAAATATCTAAAAATCCAACACGCTAAGGAGGATTTAAAGTAAGATGAGTTCATGTCAGAGCAAAAGTAAAATTTCTCGTTATTATGGATCAAATTTGTTTTATTAACATTATAATATATTGGCTTTTATACTTTTGTGCCGAGTAATTATTTGGTGGAACTATTGCAAAATTGCTCAGAATTATGTTTTAATTTACTTGTAAACTAATATTATAATAAATATAAATTAGTGTGTAATACGAATATGGCTGAAAAATATGAATCAATCAGTAATGTTGCAATGAGAAACATTTGATCTTCATGTATGCTATTTATGTGAATACAAGTATCACAAAAAATCATGTAATTCTTAAAATTTACGAAACTTACATTCTAGATAAGTTTTATCTATTTATTCATGTACTCTGCATGCTTTCTACGGCATTCACAATGACGTCAACATTCAACGCACTATGGGAAGAAACCGAATGAAGTCTGGGAAACATTCGCTATGAGAGACCTTCCAGGGAGAAGATTTACGATATTTTATACGTAGGGGAAAGTGGGGCAAAGCGAAATAAGGGGCAAAGTGAAATGATCGAATTGCCAAGCACACACGCAGCGCCACCTTTTGGTTTGTCGATATATTGTCACCATCACGTACAGGTGCATCTCCCTCATAGGTGGTAGCACGCGACAACTTTTCCTCCGGCTTCAGTAACAAAGAAAGTGTTTGGAGCACATGGTTTTGTAATATTGGCGCCCTGCTTCGTTGCACACTGAGAGGTATGTATTTTGTTAACATTATTCTCTTGATATTTTTATCATTACTTATAAAATCATGCATCATGTGGCAATGGCAAAATGTGTAAAGACGAAATAAATTAAATGCAAATAATTTATAAACCTGTACTGTGTGCCAGGGACAAAATGAAAGGGGCAAAGAGAAATGTTATTCCACTTTGCCCCGGGCTACAGTTTCTCGAAGTATCTAAATAGTAATGGTTAGATTTTAATACAATTCCAATAAAATTGTGTATTATTTATGTTACATCTTCTTGTTTCAGGCAAGATGGTACGTAATTACAAACGCACAACTAATCAGCAATCCT
Organism: Lepisma saccharinum; assembly: GCF_977018435.1. Taxonomy (NCBI): domain Eukaryota; kingdom Metazoa; phylum Arthropoda; class Insecta; order Zygentoma; family Lepismatidae; genus Lepisma; species Lepisma saccharinum. The sequence goes on from NC_139233.1 coordinate 9,073,190, forward strand.
CGACAGAGGAGTCTATGGCTCTAGCTGTAACAGCTGTAAAAGATAATATTATGAGTTTTCAGAAGGCTGCTGACTCATTCGCCGTTCCTGTTGCCACGCTGTACGGTCGAGTAAAACGAGATGGTAAGAGTTTCAATTTGTATTATTTAATACATTTTATTTTTGTAGAACTGCAGCTTATGGATATAGCCTAGTGCATTTTAGTGTGTAGGCTAATAAGTTTCTCATTGTTTAATTTAAATCAAATCGTATTGTGAATGAGCAGAAGGCCTAAGTAGGCTTAAGCAATTATGAAGACATTTATCCTCACTGTGATACCAACTTGAAAACATTAAAGGTGTGACCTAATTTGAAACAGTATTGGATTGAAAAAAGAAATAATGAATATATTAACTTTATTTTTATTACTTTATCTGCTATTAATTAACATTATTAAACAAATTATTGATAAAAGGCCTACATGTGATGAATACTGTAGCTAATAAAACTTATATTTTTCCCCCCATTTTTGACATCAGAAACCCAGCGTGGGGACCGCACCCAAGACTGTCGGATTTAGAGACTAGTTTCCTAACCACTGTGCCATGAAGCCTGCTGTGCAGCTCATAAATCCCAGCTGATTGGACTGTTAGTTTTTGATTAAAAATTAGCTCTTAACATTGTATAAATTGATTCATGAATGGTCAGTAGGCTATAAACATTCCATCCGTATTTGAAAGGACCTAGACGTGTGGACCTACACTGTAACACAGGATAATGTTTGGAAACTTTTCAGTCTTGTTGTGAAAATTGAATTGTTATGAGTATAAAGAGAAATAAAGTAAACCAAAATAGACATATTTGAAGGTTCGAGTGACAAACGTAATTACATACAATAGGCTGATACTAATTGCATTAACACTTTTTTTTCTTTATTGCAGTGGACGTTGACCAGTCATGTGAGAAACGACTAGGAAGATTCAGGACGATTTTCACAGAATCTCAGGAGGCAGAATTAGAGGAACATGTCATTCTTATGGAATCACGACTATTCGGACTCACGACGAAGGATCTTCGCTGCCTGGCGTTTCAGTATGCTGAGTGTAATATAATAATATTGCACATTCATTCTCTAAGCAGTCTGGAATGGCTGGTGTAGACCGGCTGTATGGATTTTTGAAACGTCATCCTGCTTTAACACTTCTAACTCCAGAGTCTACTTCTCAAGCTAGAGCCTCATCTTTCAACAAGGTAACTGTAGCTAAATATTTCGATCTCCTTACAGCACTGATCGACACCCACAAGTTTTCTCCTAGTCGCATTTATAATGTCGACGAGACGGGTATGAGCACTGTTCCCAATAAAACTTCCAAGGTTATCAGTTTAAAGGGTAGGAGACAATTTGGACAAATTTCATCAGCAGAAAGAGGAACAACAACAACTGCTGTGATCTGCTTTAGTGCAGCAGGATACTACATTCCACCTCTTCTTATTTTTCCACGTGTTAGAAATAATCCAGCCTTTTCCCATGGAACACCTCCAGATACGATTGTTCATTGCCACCCTTCAGGCTGGATGCAGACAGATATTTTTACAAAGTGGTTTGATCATTTCATCCATTGTACCAAACCTTCCGTTCATGATCCTGCACTCCTTATCTCGATGGCCACGCGACCCACACAAAGAACCTTCAATTGGTCCTAAAGGCACGCGACAACCACGTGCATATCTTGTGTATCCCTCCTCACACGAGTCATAAACTCCAACCTCTAGATGTTGCCTTCATGGGCCCATTAAGCACATTTTATTCTCAGGAATGTGCAACGTGGCTACGTAATCACCCAGGAAAGGTAGTCTCTATAACTGAAGTTGGTGAACTATTTGGGAAAGCGTACATGAAGGCAGCCACCACAGTGACCGCAGTAAATGGATTCAGGTCAACTGGAATCTGTCCTTGCGACCCCAACATCTTTCCGGAAGAGGCTTTTGTAGCTGCAGAAACGACGAACAGACCACCTCCAGGTGAGGACGATGTAATTCCAAACCAATCGGCAGTTCCAGGAGAGGCATCAGCTGGTCCATCAGGAGTAGGAGTACAAATAGTTCGCGATGAGCCAAAAGTTCGTCCATTTGACGTCCTAACGGTACAGCCACAACTTAGCACTTCATCAAAAGTGTGTAAACAGGTGAGCCCTAAGGACATCCTGCCTTTGCCTGCTATGATAAGAGACAACAGTATCCGAAAAACATCGAGAAAGACAGGAGTGACAGCAGTTTTGACTTCTAGTCCTTACTTGACAGAGCTGAAGGTTCATAACTCTTCAGCTACAGGAAACAGCAAAGATTCATCATGTAAGAAGAGGCCAGCGCGTAAACAATTGTTTGGGGGTCGAGCTCTAAGCAAGGGTAAGAACAAAAAACCAAAACTACCAGTAGGCCTAGATGATGAATCTTCCGATGAGAGTGACGAAGAAGAGTGCATGTTTTGTAGTGAGCCCTTTTCAAGATCGAAGCCAGGTGAGGGATGGATCACGTGCTCCAAGTGCAAGAAATGGGCTCATGAGGAATGCACAACATTTGATAATGAGATTGATGATGAAAACCATTACATTTGTGACAATTGTAACACATAATTAATTGTAATGTTTCACAATTGGTGAATTGTATATGGGGCAAAGTGAAATTTTTGCAGTGTTTATAAATATTGCATGTCTTTCCTAAAGTAAAGATGGCTACATCTCATTGTTTTTATTACATGTAGTCAACATATGTAGGTATTACACTGTGTATTTAGATTTGTTATTTCTGTAATTACATGCGTTTCAAATATTATTATTTGTTAGCTATTTCACTTTTCCCCACCTTCCCCTACACATTCCTCACATCAATATGATAACCACACCTTGGATCACTTCAGCAAAGACCATACGCGCAATGCTTACATGGCATGTTTTCAAAGCAGCATCTGATCTGTTTGCAAAAAGTATAGTGATTTCGCGCAATGAATTTTGGGGAAAGTTGTTAGCTGAATATCATCCATTTAACGAATTGGAAAATCTCAGCATTAAAAAATTTAAATATGCAATGACACAACAAAGTTGTCTCTCGAATAATAGTGTGTATATAATTATTGAAAGTAAAGTATTCATTGTAATAAGGAAGTAATATATGATTTGATTCGACATATAAAAGATATTAACGAATTAGAATACAATTTAAAGAAGAATTTGTAACAAAACTTACCACGAGAATCAAGATGAAAAACATTAACTTCTTCATTGCGACAGTCTGGGAACAATGTCTTGAATAAACTGCTTTCTAAGTCTAAATATTGTTTTATATGCACAAATAATATACCGTGGAAACTAAAATTCGCCATGTACGTATTGAATTTTTAATATAAATTCACGGTTTATATATTACACGCACAGTACACACTCTACATATTTATTTTATAATTATAATCTGCAATGTTGTATGTTATTGATTTGCAACAGGCAAGAAATATGCTCTGCAACTAATTGAACATTTACTGTGTGGTCTGTTAATACCATATTTAAATTTTACTCAGTGAAAAGGGAAAAAATCTTTGCTTTTGACCAAATGAACTGTGACGATAATTGTTTGTTCGAACGACAATAATTGATAAAATTATTCGTAACCGGTTATGCTAAACAGCATTATCAACGTTGAAAGAACAAACATTACAATTGCAGACCCTTTAATTTAAAAATATGTTTAGTATAAAATAGCACATACTTCCTTCATTTTATTTTCTTGAAATGAAAAAAAAAAATGAAATTTGTCATAAAATGTTAATAATTGTTTCTATAGGACCAATATTTGTGTATTGTACATTTTTCTTATTTTAAAAATATAGTTTCAGCCTTCTTAGTACGAAGTTGAGTGAATATGGGACGCAAAGGAAATTCAAGGACGAAATCGGGACTCGAACCGGCTGTTCCATAGGCACAGAAATCAAGGATGTTTCATGAATCCACTCTGCATACCATGCACAAGACCAATTACCTTAATGTCTCAGCAAATATGTCAACTATAGTTTTCATATTTAATGGCTTCTGGAAAATGACACATATTTTCACAAGTTTCCTTCTTTGCTACAGAATATGCCACAGGTATTGCATTGTGTAAGAAAACAGTTTTTCAACTCATTTCAGAAGCATCAATAAAGAATCGCTATTGTTCAGTATTATATGTGAAAATTAATCTTGACATCAGGGCATTTACATCACAGATATCAGAATCTGTGCGTATGAAATATGGCAACAAATCATTATTTCTGTTTCTGAACACTGAAACATTAACAAACAATAAATTAGATGAGAAAAGTGACGAGGCAGTAGGTATAATCATGGAAACTAAGAAGTGTTGAATCTATGAGAATAGCTATTAATAAAATGTGAGAATGTTAAAGTACTCAGAAGTGATGAGCAAAATCTGATTACATATTGGTAAACAGCGTAATGATCTTGGTAATAATACGAGGGTCGCACTGAAAGTTTCGGGAAAATGACATAAAGAAGAAGAATGAAAGTACATAAATTTTTTATTCCTTTTCAAAATATTCACCCTTTACAGCAATGCATTGTTTTATGCGATGGAACCAATTGTTGAAACAGTTATGCCAGTCTGAAGTTGGTACCTGCGAGACATGCATTTCGTATGCTTCGATAGCCTCTTCGGGAGTGAAAAATCGCTGACCACGGAACTTGTTCTTGATTGTTGGGAACAAACAAGAATCACATGGGGCTAAGTCAGGTGAATAAGCTGGATTAGTCATGAGTTCAACTTGTTCATGATCCAGAAAGTTACTTGTTTCAGATGCTGTGGGCGAGCTGGCATTGTAAAGAGTAAATCCATGATTCATCGGCTGTGACGATGTTAAACACAAGATTTGATGATCCCGACTTGAACCGTTTGATCATAGCCTTGCACCACTTCACACGGTCGTCTTTTTGTGCTTTTGTTAAATTGTGTGGCATCCAACGGGCACAAAGCTTTTTCACACCTAAATGATTGTGCAAAATTGTTTGTACTTGACTCATGTGAATACCTAAAGAACCCTGAATTTCGCGATAAGTCACGTGTCGATCACTGTTCATTAGTTCACGAACTGCATCAATGTTTTCTGGCACAATGGCTGTCGATGGGCGGCCTTCACGAATTTCATCACTAAGGCTAACCCGGCCACATCTGAATTCTTGAAACCAGCGATAAATTGTCGTCTTTGATCTTCGTGAAAAGTTTTGATCATTCGAGTAACACACTGTTGTTGTGTTAAACCTTGCCGAAAATCATAATAAATCATGGCACGTAAGTTCTCTCTTGTTAATTCCATTTTTTTTACAAACACCTCACTTCAAACTTCTATCCTGAAACTAAGAAGAATCCGTGTTACATCAGTCCTTGTATTTACAGTCGACAAATATCACAGTTTATAAATATATCAAAATCTAAAGGATTGCATACTCGCCAGTACCTGATTCCTGAAACTTTCAGTGCGGCCCTCGTAGAACGGAATATTGGTGACAAACTTTTCAATGTAATATGCACATATATCTATGAACTTTAGAAAAGAAAGTCAAAGTGATATGTCGACTTGACTCCGAGATGTAACTTTTTCTGTACAGCAGTGCATGCAGGCTACCCCAATGGCCTCGGCAATGACCGATCCGTGCAAAATTCTGAAACTTTATCCTCCTGTTTCTCAGGACGTCTACAGACCTGGCCCTCCAGGGATGCCACACTTCTTCTAAGTTGCTCAGTCGACATTTCGCCCGTTGTACGTATGCTGTTGATTTCGTTGGTTGAAATTGTTGCTTATTGGCAACACTGTAGGTGACGGCGTGACCTTGACTGGACTATTTTCATGACTTTAGCTTTACTATTATTAAATACACCAAGTTTCATTGAAATCTGAATCGGTGGATGTCATTCTGAAATTTTGATGGGTGATTTGAGTTTCTAGTTCGTTAAGTTTACTATCTGCTGGAAGACGTGAGCTTCAAACTCAATCGAGTTTCGTTGAAGAGTGGGATAAAGGGGTCTCTGGTTCGAATCCCGATGAAGCTACATAGTGGTTCGAATGACACTTTAAACTGTTAATCCAACGAGCGGCTAGGGGCAGCCTTGCCAACTCGGAAGATAGTGCTAAGAGCACCAACCTAATTTCCACGTAAGCGTATAATTGCAGAAATAAGCATGATAATAGCGAGGCAGGTTAAGTTTTGTTTATTTAAGCTATTATACAGGGTTGTTAACGGTTCAGGAACAAAAAAAATCTAATCGGTTCTATGGGGTTCCCCTGCAGGATTGGAATCTTTTTTCTCGCATAATTTAAATTCGGTACAAGTTGCGTAGTCTTTCATTGAAAAAAACAAAAAAAACGTTCCTGGACCGTACAGCAAAATTGGGGGTGACGGGTAGAAGTGGAACGCTATTTGGGGAGCAGGTTCAGGCAAAAAAATGTACGTATACAACAGAATAAGAGCAAATTGTTACTCACATTACCACGACCAACCCGTAAATGCGAGGACACAAAACGGAGAGAAAGATGAGAACAAAGAGAGTGGAAGAACACTGAGAAAGAAGTTCATGAAAAGCGAAGAGAGAACAAAGAAGAGGAGAGAACAAAGAAGGAAGATAGAGAGGAGAAGAAAATAGAGTAGAAGAAAGAAGAAAAGAGAAGGAAAGAATGAGAGATGTGAAGTGAAAGGCGAAAGAAGAGAGGGAAGAGACGTTAAAGTAGGAGAAGATAAGTAAGTAAGAAAGGTAAAAGAAAATAGGAGAGAAATACAGACAGGAAGAGGAGGAGAAATACCTGAAGACACTAAAAGAGAAGGAATATAGCAAAGCAAGAACTAAGGAGAAAATAGACAGGGGAATAACTTTTCCTAAAGGAGCAAGACTTTTGAGCGCAGATGGTGTTATCTAGAGAAATGTAATGTATTTCCCATTCATAATCTTAAGATAGATTTCCATAATTTCAATTACCGCTACTAACTAACTAACTCTCTAGCCTTCTTAAACCCGAAGGTTCATGGCTGCAGCAACACAGGCCTTCCATCTGTCCCTATCTTGAGCAAGATCTATATACTCTCTTCCATCCCTACCGATTTCCTTTAGGTCCATCTCAACGTTGTCCCTCCATCTTCGTCTTGGCCTTCCTACAGATCTCTTACCATCTGGTTTCCCAACAAGAATCCTGTAAACTCCTCTTTCCTCTCCCATTCGTGCCACATGGCCTGCCCACCTAAGTCTTCTTGATTTAATTATTCTAATAATATCTGGACATGAATACAAATTATGTAGTTCTAAATTATGTAACCTTCTCCACTCACCTGTCTCCTCATCCCTTTTAGGTCCAAATATTTTCCTAAGGATCTTATTTTTAAATACTCTCAATTTATGTTCCTCTCTCAATGTAAGGGACCAAGTTTCACATCCATATAATACTACAGGCAAAATTACTGTTTTGTATATTTTAACTTTTAGTTTCTATAGATATAAAACGAGAAGACAAAAGTTTATGAAGAGAAAAATAACATGCATTTCCTGAATTAAGCCTACTTTTTATTTCCTCTCTAATATAATTTTCATTTGTTAATATTACTCCTAAGTATTTGAATTTGGAAACTGGTTCAAACGAGTTGTTATCAATAATTAGATTTTGATTATTACCTAACACTTGGTTTCGGCCTGTAAGCATATATTTAGTTTTCTCTTTGTTAACTTCCAAACCTATCTCTTTAGCAGTTTTGAAAAATATTTTAGCATTATTCTTAATCGTATTTATATCATCCCCCAGTAAGTCTACATCATCTGCATATGCTAACAACTGAGTCACACCATTTAATTTTAGTCCTTCTTTAGTTTCTTTTACCTTCCTTACAGCATATTCTAAGGCAAAATTAAAGAGCAATGGAGATAATGCATCTCCTTCTTTTAACCCATCATGAATTATAAATTTGTCAGACATATTATTACCCACACGAATTTTACTTTCTGTTTCACTGGTGCATATTTTTATCATACTAACAAGCTTCTTAGGTATTCCAAACTCTACTAATATATTATATAATTTATCTCTTTTGACCGAATCATATGCTTTTTTGAAATCAATGAATAGCTGATGGACATTTTGATTATATTCCCACTTTTTTTCAAGTGTCTGTCTGATGTGAAAAATTTGATCTGTAGTTGATCTGTTACGTTTAAATCCACATTGATAATCACCTATAATTTCATTAGCATATGGGGTTAGTCTTGTTAAAAGAATGTTAGACAATATTTTGTATGTTGTTGAGAGTAGAGAAATTCCACGGTAATTATTGCAGTTCATTTTATCACCTTTTTTAAACACAGGAACAATTATGGATTCTTTCCACTGTTGAGGGATTTCTTCTTTATTCCATATTAAACAAATTAATTTATGAATTTGACATATTAATGAATTTCCACCATATTTAATTAACTCAGCTGGTATTAAATCAATGCCAGGTGCTTTGTTATTCTTTAGCCTTTTAATAGCATCTTTAACTTCAGTCAAGTTTGGTTCTGGAACTAAAGGTTCTGCTGTGTGTACTTCATTTATTTCTGATTTATCTCCTACATGGACATTTAAAAGGTCATTAAAGTAGTTCTTCCATCTATTTAGAATATCGCTTGGGTCAGCTAGAAAATCACCGTCTTTATCTTTTATCAAGTTTACTTTAGGTTGCCACCCCTTTCTAAACTCATTTACACCTTTATATAAATCTCTGATATTTTTATTTTTGCTGTTTGTTTCAATTTCGTTAATTTTGCTTTTCAAGTAATCTCTTTTTTTACTTCTAAACGTGCGGTTAACTCTCGCTTTATTCTATTACAATTGCTTAGATTTGTATCATCCGAGTTATTTAATCACCTAAGTCTAGCCTGATTTCTTATTTCTATTAGATTATGACATTCATTATCAAACCATGGCTTACTTTTTCTCGGTTTATGGTATCCTATACTTTCTTTAGCTGCTGATTCTATTGCATTACGTATGTGCTCCCAATTCTTATTTACGTCTGTTTCATTTATATTTTCATCATCATTTAAATCCTGCAAAACATCAAATCTATTTGACAGTTTAATTTGGTAATCTTTCTTAATTCTTTCATCAGCAAACTTTCCTGTATTAAATTTTATAACTTTTAGATTTTGTTGCTTATGATTTATCACTGAGAGTCTTTCTCTTAATTTAGCAATTACTAAATAATGGTCACTGGCAGAGTCAACACCTCTATGTGTACGAACGTCAATTATACTAGTATGCCTTCTCTTATCAATGAGAATATGATCTATCTGATTATGAGTTTTACCATCTGGAGAAGACCAGGTATATTTATGGATATCTTTATGTTTAAAAGTGGTACTTTTCACAATTAAATTCTTTGAGGTTGCAAAAGTAATCAATCTTATACCATTATCATTACTTAATTCATGAAGACTTTCTTTACCAATCGTGGGTTTAAATGTATCTTCTTTGCCAATCTGTGCATTACAGTCACCTAACAGAATTTTCATATCATACTGAGAAAATTTATCAAAGACCTGTTCTAACTCTGTATAAAAATCATCTTTAGTATTATCATCTTTATCTTCCGTTGGTGCATGTATGTTTATTAAAATAATTTTACACCACCTACCCTGTAAAACTGCATATGATATCCTATCATTAATAAATTCTACTGTTTTAAGAGCCGCGATAATTCTATTATTTATGAAAAAGCCTGTTCCAAAATTATGATTTTCAGTACCACCATAGAAAAAAGTATAATTTTTAGTTTTACAATTCCCTTCTCCTGGCCACCTAACTTCCTGGACAGCTACTACATCTAATTTATACTTGACTATCTCATTAACTGTACACTGAAATGCCCCAGGCCGGTAAAGGCTCAGAACATTCCAGGTGCCTAATTTAATATCCTTATTCCTAACGTAGATCTTATCCTTAGTCCAGGGACCTCCCGAAGTAGTCCCCACCCGGAGATCCGAACGGGGGACTATTTTACCTCCGGAATATTTTACCTTGGGAGCATCCATGGCCTTATATTTCTGTTTCTTGACATGTCTTTTTACAGTGCAGAGTTGTCAGCTCTACACCTAACCCCCGATATGAATGGAGGAACTACTACACAAGACGAACACAAACACATTAGACAGCATAACTACTACACAAGACACACACAAACACATCACAACTACTACACAAGACACACACAAACACATCACAACTATAACACAATATAAACACACACACACCACAACTACTACACAATATAAAAAACAAATAAACAAACAAACAAACAAACAAACAAACAAACACACACACACACACACACACACACACACACACACACACACACACTCTCGTGGAAGTGAGCGATTTGCAATTGTGATTACAATTACCGCTACATTCAAGAAAATATTTTTTCGATTTCTTACAGTTTCGAAGACGACATACTCTTATTCTACAAGCTGCTATTTGCCACAACGAGAGAAATTGGATGGGGATATTCGCAGTACCGAGTGAACGATAGGAATTACACGAATCTTTTCATTCTCCTTGCACCAGCCCCATCTGCCGAAAAGTGTGGCGATGCGGTGTACCTTGTTGGGTCTCCGTGCGGTATGCACTTATATATGGAATATCAATTATTTGTTTCATAGCAGCGCAGGGACCATTTTTAATTTTCAAACTGGATAATGCGTTCTATCTCTGCACAGATTAATAACTCATGAGGAAAGATACAAGATAGACGCGAAGATACTATAAGTTCTAGTTTTTTTAAAGTGCGCTTGCATATACAGGGTGTATCATAATACAATAAAGAACTTTACGACTAAACTATATGGAATACATCAATGATATTTGTTGTGCATCAATAAGTAACACTTCAATTTTCTATGAATGTCTACAAATGTTCAATGTGGCTTCCACACTTTTCCCAAAAACTCCTTGTCCACCAAAGCAAGGGCGTTTCTTATTCTCTCCTTTAGTTGTTTCACATTCTGCGGCATAGGTGGTACATACATCCAAATGCAGAAGTCTATGGGGTGCAAGGTCCTTAACACTACACCAGCACCACAATGACAGTGCTTACAAAAGTCTTGGCATGCAAACAAAACTTGAAGATTTTATTATTGTTGTATTTTTTAATTAATAAATCTGATAAGTTGTTTAATCTATTATGATACACGCTGTATATGCCGTTATCGAGAATGATGAAGCGACTGCAGCCAAAGCTGGCAACCAGCTTCAAAATGGCCATTTGTTTCTTTCGAATTTCAAGTGCGATAACAGAAAATCCTTTTGCGACAGTTGTGGGTGTGATGGATCAAACAATCTAACCAGGTGATGCGTTGTTTCCCGCCTCCAAATGTGGATGTTGACTCACGGTTATTCTCGAGGGAGGCTGGAAGGGTGAACCTACTTGCAGCCCAAGCTGGCAAACGCTTGGTCTTATTTTTACTTCCGAACATCGCCTTGTAATCAAGTTTGCCAGGGTTCGAGGCACATGGTGGTTCGGATCCAACTTTAAACTGTAGGACCAGTTCCGTTTATCCTATCTGTGCATAAAGTGCACTTAAAACAACAACTGAACTCTTACTTTCTAAGTTCATAGAAAACATTTTAAGTGATTGCTTCTTTGTATTATACTGAATAAAATATCATTACTATTCATTCCTTTATCTTTTTGTAGAATATAAATGCAACTTTCCTGCTGTAGAAGTATTGTAAAATGGACGAAGAACACATGCAAGAATTTCGAAGCACATAGCAGTTTTGGTATTACTCATTAAATATTTTAACCGTCTACAATAATGAATAAAAAAAATCAATATTTTAATTTCTTAGAAATGTTCCGTTTGGTTCGTTCATATGAGTGTGTTCACTTTGATTAAAATACATGTGTCATTTCTTTTGTTACGTGCCCGCATGAAATAACGAATCATAGATGGCAGCACGCGGAAGAAATATTAGGATCGCAGATTAAAGCAACAATGGGAATGGGAACTGAATGAAATTGTTTAGGAATGCTGAAACTAATTGTGTTTAGCTAAACTTCTGAACTTAGCTTAATAATGGAGAAGGATAAAGGCGATAGAAAGAAATGATCGCCATGTATAGCCTATGTGATTATATGCAGAGATTAATGAAGTCAGAAAGTGATTACGATTTTATATCTGTATTGTTCTAGTAGGAACGAATTTTTCTGCTAAACATTTTGGGTTGTTTCGCCGGTGTGGCGCCAATTCTGTGACAGCCCCCAAGCACTTCCGGGCTAGAATGTACAATATAAAGAAAGTCTCTAATTCACTTCATACTTCTTATACTTACTTCTTATGCACTCCTACAGACGTATCTCGAGTTACGAGACGGGGGTCGCGTGTTAAAATTGTATATTTATTTGTAGAAGTTGTAAAATAACGTTGTTATTTATATGGATAATTATCCATAAAGAAACACGGGCACCATCTTCCATGTCAGAACAAATGACGTTCGAAATTCCTTGCGCCGTCTACAGCGTTGCCACACTGTTCAGAGCATTGGTCGTTGAAAGTGATAATTTAGGCGGGAGAGAAAATTATTAAAGTGGAAAGTCGTTGAAAAGTTACAAGTTTGTTAACGTGGTATGTGCTTATTTCAGTGGAGTGTGGAGAAAGAAGGTTCTTGAAGAATGGCGGGAGAGAGGAGTGACAAGATTGTTAATGTCGTACAATTATTTCAGTGGAGTATGGAGGAAGAGGGTCGCGGTCTGATAAACAAGTTAATGGATGTCGGTGCCTTGCCAAAAGAAGGCACTTACATGTGTCCTCGCGGGCACGCATTGAAATTGTATAAAAACTGTACCTCCCTCGATAAGTTCTCATGGAAGTGTGGAAAAAGTGTTCAGTGCGGTAAGAAAAAATCAAAGCCATGTGGTTACTCTGTGTCTCTACGGAAAGGAACTTTTTTTGCAAGATCGAAGTTGTCGATCTTACAGGTATGCATTTTCGTAAGACTTTGGGTCAGCAATTGTTGTTTAAATATCATTTGCGATGAGGCTCTGGCATTTCTTACAAGACAGGAGTTGATTGGGGTTCATTCTGTCGGGAAGTTTTAGAACATTCCTTCTACAACAACCGTCAGAAGATAGGAGGTGTTGGTAAAATCGTGGAGATCGATAAATCCAAATTTGGAAAGAGGAAGAACCACCGGGGGCATCGTGTGGAGGGACAGTGGGTTTTCGGGGGTATAGAGAGAGGAAGCGGACGATGTTTCCTAGTACCTGTCGAAAAAAGGGATGCGGATACGTTGATAGGTTTGATTAATTTGATTAAAGAATGGATTTTGCCAGGTACTACTATCATATCCGACTTTTGGAAGGCATATGATAAACTTCAGGATGAAGGATACCAACACCTCAAAGTCAATCACAGCATCAACTTTGTGGATGAGGAAACAGGGGCACATACAAACAGTATAGAATCGACGTGGAGGCAAGCGAAAGTCACATTAAATGCTAGTGGAACAAAGAAAATTTTTTACTCCGGTTACCTCGCCAAATACATGTTCATCAAAATGTGCATTCAGTTACAATGTGACCGTACATTAGAATTCTTCAAGCTTGCCGGAATGTTATACAATCCTACAAACGGCAACCTGCAAGATGAAGATGACGATGTTGACCCTGAGAACCCCGAGGTAGAGGAACATGTGGAATGCGGGCTTTTATTACAGGTAAGTTTGGCAACAGTGCTTTAACGTTGATTTCAGGAAAGTATGGCGTCTCCTGTATTGATGAAACGTTGTTGGTCAGTTACGTGAGTAGTATAAAAGTACCTATTACTATCTCGAGAAAGTATGAGCCCCCCTCAGGCAGATTTGGCTACACTTAAAACTAGCTCAAGATGAGCATATGAGCTTATTGCTCAAGTGTGGTACTCTGTCTAACCCAAGATTTTTGTAAAAATGCCCTCGGGAATTTCTCGGGAAAGTATGACCCCCCTCAGATTGATTTGCCTACACTTACAAAAGCTACATCTGTAAGATTGTTGTCCATAAGCTTGTTAAAAATATGGCCTTCTTGATATTGTTTTTGCTACACTTAAAACTAAGCCAAAAATGCTCATAAGAGCCACCCACCGCATCGATGTGGAATACCTTGAATGACTCGTCCGCAGCATGCCCCGACGCATTGCCACAGTTATTCGCCGACGGGGCGGCGTCACACCATGGTAAACAGGATCCCCTCTAACAGTGGTCGAACTTCAATGTCACGTGTAGATGGACGAAAATGTTTTATTTTGTGTGGACACCATACATTGCTGCGTTGCAGCGGAAATTTATGTTTTCCTTTGTTCCATGTAGCCTGCTGAATAAAATATGTTCAGCATATGCATGTGTTCTCCTTCTTTCACAACGCACTCCTATATTTGTGACTGGTCGAACTTCATTGTCACTAAGGTTGTAGATGCAAGCCAGGTTGCAGCTTTGAAGAGTTACATGAATACTTTCTTCAAGCTGCTTGCTGACAACAAGTGCCCTGTTAGGAATCAGGAGAAGATAATTTTAAAGCACTGGAATATTGCCCATATACAGAATCCATATATTGATTAATATATATAACTCTGAGCACTCAGCATTGAACTTTACATGTTTTCTGAGCAGTTTTCCTGTGTTCAGATACATGTGATCAATGTTTTCTAATTACATAGAGTGCATTACATGTCTTCAAATACAGAAAGCATTGATTTCCTAAGTACTTAATTACATAGAGTGCAAATGCATTTATAAAGTAAACATAGAGTGCCTTCAGATAGAGAAAGCATTGATTCCCTAAGTACTTAATTACATAAAGTGCCTTTAAATACAGAAAGCATCGATCTTCTTACATGGAGTGTATTACATGTTTTTAAATAGAGAAAGCATTGATTTTCCCAAGTACTATAGAAAAGCATTGCCAGTCTTCAGATACATGTACAAATAGAAGGCATTACATGTCTTCATAAAGTACTGAGTCACATTGAATAGAAAGCATTGACATTTGCATGTTATCCTGAATATATAGAATACAGAGCTAGGGTTGTATGGATTCACTTTGCCACAATTTTACCTACCAGCTGCTATTGCCTTGTTGATCCTGAATCAGGAGAGTCTCAGTGCAGTTCTACAGTTTTGAAAGTTATGCTGATATTCTTCTCTGTGCTGTCACTGATTCTAGGCCACTTGTATTTCTGGTGACTGGGCTTTGATTGTGCATACTTATGGGTTGCCCACATGCTTTTGAATTGCTGCATGATTGTAAATATTGCTTATTTACAGCCTATTCTGTTTAGGCAGGCAGACCTTGTCAGAATAGAAAGCAGTCAAACATGGCACAAAGTGAACAGCAGTTAAATTTATAGACAGTTGAACCTCTGTCAGTATAAGCATTCATATTAGTTAAATTATGTAAAAATATGTATGTATTACCTAATATAACTGTACAGTTTTAAGCAGTCATATACCTGTACAGTTTTAAGCAGTCATATGCCTGTACAGTTTTAAGCAGTCATATGCCTGTACAGTTTTAAGCAGTCATATGCCTGTACAGTTGTAAAATATAGATATTACAAGTTTTTTGAAAAAATTATAGAGGTATAAAACATAGAGAATTTTATATGCATAACATCTGAAAAGATTCCAGGTGTCTATCACTTATAGTTTCTGAGATAATCAAATTCAAAAAATTATCGATTTTTCAAAAACATGTATAACACCCAGAAGAGTTCAAATCTCAAACCCCCGTGCTTATCACATGCATCATTTTTGAGTTATTCAAGAAGATAGGTATAATTACAAGTTTTTGAAAAAAATTATAGAGACACAAAACATAGAGAATTGTATGTGTATGACATCTGAAAAGATCCTAGGGTTTTATCACCTATAGTTTCTGAGATAATCAAATTCAAAAAATTATCGATTTTTTCAAAAATATGTATAACAGCCAGGAAACTTTATATCTTAAACCCCTTGCTTGTCACATACATCATTTTTGAGTTATTCAAGAAGATAGGTATAATTACAAGTTTTTGAAAAAATTATAGAGACACAAAATATAGAGAATTGTATGTGTATTACATCTGAAAAGATTCCAGGTTTCTATCGCCTATAGTTTCTAAGATAATCAAATTCAAAAAATTATCGATTTTTTTCAAATTTTGAGTATGTTGTTCAGTAGGGTACCACAAGTTGATATCTCCCTGCTGGAGTGGCACAGAATGCATAGTTCTCAAAATACTGTTAATACTGCACTTTTCATAAAATTCTATTTATAGAACAGACATAAATTGGACATTTGCAGCTTAAATATTGCTTCTATCAAAAAAATTATAGAGACCTAAAACATAGAGAATCATGCACAGAATCCACCTGAAAAGATTCCAGGTCTCCAGCACTTGTGGT
Source organism: Lepisma saccharinum (assembly GCF_977018435.1). NCBI lineage: Eukaryota > Metazoa > Arthropoda > Insecta > Zygentoma > Lepismatidae > Lepisma > Lepisma saccharinum. Next base: position 9,089,649 of record NC_139233.1, read on the forward strand.
TTTTGAGAAATCACAAAATCAAAAAATTATCGATTTTTTCACAAAACTTCTAAACAGCATACAGAGTTGAAATACACAACTCCCATGAGTCTATCTTGAAAAATAGGCAAGTTATTCAGGATCTAGAGAACAACAAGATTTTTTTGAAAAATTATTAGAGATCAAAAAGTTGCATTTTGGCATGCATATGAAAAATCACCAAGCCCCATGTCTCTAGCATCAATAGTTTCAGAGATATCAGAGAAACAAAATTATTGATTTTTTTTTCAGAATTTGAGTATGTTGTTCTGTATCCTATGCTGGATCACAATATCACAATTGAAATGTTTCCAGTTTGAAGTCTGGTCAAAGGGCATATAAAAATTGTACAGTGCTGTGAAATTTGTGGTTGTGAACCAGTAATTGATCCTAAAGAAATTATAGAAACCGACAAAAAATGCAACAATTCTCCTATGTATAAGATATGCAATTTTTTCATAATCACCAAGGCACCCCAGGTTCATGTATCTAAACTGATGCTCACTGTCAAGCATCCACCTGAACTCAGTTTCATTTCTTACAGCAAACAGATCATATTCCGACAAGTCAGAGAACACAAGCCTGAAATCCCTCAATAGTGACTCTGATTTTATGTATCTTGAAAGATTCCTCCTGTCAAAAAACATTATTGTATAGTGTGAACAGTACTGGGTAACAAATCTATAGAAACAGGTGCATGACTAGAATTGTTCTGTGTTTTAGGCACATATAGCTATCCCTCCAAGACAACAACACACTCAAAGATACAATGCTGCAATTTTTTGAGGGCATGATGGATACTCTGCTTGAGCACATCATTCCTCTGCTGCTGATACCCCCTGTTTATTTCCAAACCCTTGTGCCCTAAATACATGATGTCTGATTGGCTTCAAAAATCTTTGTTCCAACCCTATGTATGTATTATTGGCAGGTTAGATAATTGTTTTCCACAGTTACATACATCACTCCAATTATTCTCCTCTAGTGACAGGGCAAGACACTCATGGCTACAATTTCTAAATTTTTGCCTCAGAAAATACATAACAAGCTCATTCAGGTATGTGTGCTTTGAGTACTCAACCCTGTCAGGATCAAAATCTGCCCTACTATACAAATTCCCCTCATCTGTGGTGATAAATTCACTGTGCTCCAGTTTAAAACCAAGTATTCTATTTAAAAATTTATAATGCATCCAATTTGAACTATGACATGCAATCATGTGCATTCTGTACTCAAAACACCACCTGTGCCTATTGTTGAACCACCAATTATCAAACAATTTCAACCCGCAATGATAATAACACTTGTCTGTATAAAAATTGACAAAGAACCCAACAATCCTCATACTCCTGTTGTATACAAATCTTTCAAACCTGCTAAGAAGCGTCAAGCACAAATATTTAAAAATCCTGTCACTGATAAGCACCCAGTGCATTTCAGTTTCATTCTGTACGGCAAACAGGTCATACTCAGACAGGCCAGAGAATGTGATCCTGAAATCCTCAACAAGAGACTTGGATTTTATGTACTTTGAAATGCATCTTCTCTCAAAAAATCCAGTATCAGGATTATTCATGCAATTAGATAGGATGCATATGTCACTGCTTAAGATAATATTATTTACACTCTAGCATATAAATATTTGACAGTGATCTTACCTGCTGCCTTATATTTCTCAGCAACTGCCGATGCACTCAGAAACTTGCTATACCTGTTAAACAAAAATAAATGTTATATTAGGTAATACATACATATTTTTACAGAATTTAACTAATATGAATGCTTATACTGACAACTGTCTATAAATTTAACTGCTGTTCACTTTGTGCCATGTTTGACTGCTTTCTATTCTGACAGGGTCTGCCTGCCTAAACAGAATAGGCTGTAAATAAGCAATATTTACAATCATGCAGCAATTCAAAAGCATGTGGGCAACCCATAAGTATGCACAATCAAAGCCCAGTCACCAGAAATACAAGTGGCCTAGAAGCAGTGACAGCACAGAGAAGAATATCAGCATAACTTTCAAAACTGTAGAACTGCACTGAGACTCTCCTGATTCAGGATCAACAAGGCAATAGCAGCTGGTAGGTAAAATTGTGGCAAAGTGAATCCATACAACCCTAGCTCTGTATTATTCACTCGATTACATGCTTTCTAAATATTCAGGATAACATGCAAATGTCAATGCTTTCTATTCAATGTGACTCAGTACTTTATGAAGACATGTAATGCCTTCTATTTGTACATGTATCTGAAGACAGGCAATGCTTTTCTATAGTACTTGGGAAAATCAATGCTTTCTCTATTTAAAAACATGTAATACACTCCATGTAAGAAGATCGATGCTTTCTGTATTTAAAGGCACTTTATGTAATTAAGTACTTAGGGAATCAATGCTTTCTCTATCTGAAGGCACTCTATGTTTACTTTATAAATGCATTTGCACTCTATGTAATTAAGTACTTAGGAAATGAATGCTTTCTGTATTTGAAGACATGTAATGCACTCTATGTAATTAGAAAACATTGATCACATGTATCTGAATACAGGAAAACTGCTCAGAAAACATGTAAAGTTCAATGCTGAGTACTCAGAGTTATATATATTAATCAATATATGGATTCTGTATATGGGCAATATTCCAGTGCTTTAAAATTCTCTTCTCCTGATTCTTAACAGGGCACTTGTTGTCAGCAAGCAGCTTGAAGAAAGTATTCATGTAACTCTTCAAAGCTGCAACCTGCTTTCATCTATGTTGCACTCATCCATGTAATCTCTTACAGATTTTAACAGCAGATCTTCCACAAACTTATCCTTGACATCTTCATCTGCATCCTTCAGGTGCTGGAGTATGTCATATTTTCGAAAAAACCTACTGCAATGTTCCCTAGTTACTGCCACAGGTGTTCCAGGCAGTGTCCTGTTCTTGTACCACTGAGTTTTGTATTTGAATATGTTTTGCTGGAATTTGCGGCAGCTCTGCCTAATACCCTACCTGATGAAGGCAAGTGCCTTATTCAGACTACGGAGCTAAGAATTCCAGTTGTTGAATATGAAGCCAGTTATGCTCTTAAATATAAAGCAGATATCCTCAAAAATCCACAGGTGCCTTTACAATTTTATACATATCAATGTGTGCAGAAGCCTGCCACTGGTAGCTATTATGAATTTGATGCTACAAACTCATTCTCCAGTATACAATATGACATGCCAGATTTTGTGGTGGTACTGTTTCAGAGTGGAAGACACAAGAATCAGGAAAAAAATTCAAGTAAATTTGATAACTGCAACATCAAGAACATATATCTTAAAAATGGCAGAAATGAGGTGTTCCCTAGAGAAAATTATAATTTAAACATGTCCAAGGATGATTTTCTTAAATTATATGAAGCATTTACAGCATACAAAAGGGTCACTACTGGCAATACTGACATGTATTACACACCAGATGAATTCAAAGCACAGAGATCCATGTTTGTAATCAACACTTCAAAAAGGAAACAAGTTGTGGTTAATGACAGGACAAACATTAAAATTATCTGTGAATTCCATGATACACTCCCTGATGACACTATATGTAGTGTTATTCTTATAGGTGAAAAATCATATGTTTATGATGTAAGAAATGAGAGAGTCACAGAGCAATTCTAGAAAGCCTCTGCATATTACATTGTCTTAGTACTAGATATGCAAGTTGGGCCTGGTGTCCAATTAAAATATTGAGCATATTCCAGGTAACATATTAATTCTCTGAACTTAAACCGGAAGTGGACCGGAAGTAAATATGAGTGTGTGTGGGTGGGTGTGGGTGTATGTGGGTGGGTGTGGGTGGCTCTTATGAGCATTTTTGGCTTAGTTTTAAGTGTAGCAAAAACAATATCAAGAAGGCCATATATTTAACAAGCTTATGGACAACAATCTCACAGATGTAGCTTTTGTAAGTGTAGGCAAATCAATCTGAGGGGGGTCATACTTTCCCGGGAAATTCCCGAGGGCATTTTTACAAAAATCTTGGGTTAGACAGAGTACCACACTTGAGCAATAAGCTCATATGCACATCTTGAGCTAGTTTTAAGTGTAGCCAAATCTGCCTGAGGGGGGCTCATACTTTCTCGAGATAGTAATAGGTAGTTTTATACTACTTACGTGCTACAAAACTATAAATTTCTTATTGAAAGTGATCATTGGTCCACAAATCATTCACGGATAACCATTTCAGGTAATGTTAGGTTAGCTTTAGTTATGTTAGGCAAGCATAGTTATAATATTTCTTTTGTAAAAATACGCAAATACTCCACCGCTGATTTCAGGAAAAATGGCGCGTTTTTTGAAACATTGTTCGTCATTTACGTGCTACAAAACTACGAATTCCGTATTCAAAGTGATTATTCGCCCAAAAACCATTCACGGAAGGTTCGGTTAGGTTAAGTTAGGTTAGGCAAGCATAGTTATAACATTTCGTTTGTAAAACTTATAAAATTTCGTTCGTAAATCTACGGATTTAAACCTTCATAAAAATTGATAGAAAATATTTTTTTTTCAAATTTTCGAATTCGCCCCCGATTTCTAACAACAGATTCGTGATTAGGAGGCCAAAATTAGTTAGTAAACCGAAAATTAAAAAAATTGGAGACTTTCTCTATATTGTAAATTCGCTCCCACTTCCGTTGCGGCGCATATATTGCAGACCCGGATCAAGGTCGAGCGCGGGACTGGCGGTTCCCCTTGATTAACCCCTTTTTCTGCTTGTATTAGGCGGTGGCGCAGCAAGGCAGCGACCCGAAATACTATTATCTTACATTAGAAGCATAGTAGCCAAAAGAAGAAGAGGCTGGCAGTCCAATGAAGAAAGTTGGATAGATGAAGGAATTGTACGCGTATATAGAAGTTTGTAAATAAGAAATATATCCATTAGAAGAATAAGTATATATATATATATATATATATATATATATATATATATATATATATGAAAATAACCTATGAGTCCATAGAAGAAGAAGCCTGTTGAATCTCATGTACGAAAGAATAAATATATTATATATATATATATATATATATATACATATTTAGAACAAAAAGCCTAATAGAAGCTCATTAGTATATAGAAGAAGAAGTCTATTAGCCAATAGAAGAAAAAGTCTAATAGAAGCCCATTAGTCCATAGAAGAAGCCAGTGGATTTCTAATTTGAAGAAATACATATATATTTAGAAGAGGAAGAAGTCTTCACCTATCGATAACCAGATGTCAAGAAGAAGCCCTTCACATCTCCATAGCGATGAAGAAGAAGCTTTCCAGTAGATACATTCCCATATACTTACAAGAAATATATATGTGATAAATAAACAAATAGACAGCTTCAAATGCAATGATGTATATAAATTTAACGTAGCCTGAAAAATTAAGAATATACGGTGCATTGTACCTTCTGTAGTAGGTTAAACAAGTTGTTTCCTTTCGTTTTTTCCTCAAATAAGTTATCATTCAGTTTTGGTAGCCCTGAGTGTCCCATGCTTTACCCTGGCCTAAGCCGGACTGGTGTCACCCTCTCCGGGACGTGGCAAATTGTACTATAAATGCTGTAGTTTTACTGTATATATATATATATATATATATATATATATATATATAGTTATATAATGACCTGGTTGTTATTAATTGATTCAATTAATCATAGTAATTTTTATTGGAAATGGGTGTGTTTCTGTTTCAAAGGCAGAGGTGAGTGGGGGTGCCACATTGTTGTATTTACGCTCTCCTTTCTGGGACCCAGGAGACTATGGAAAAGGGAGGCTAGAATCAAATATAGTGATAACTGTCATAAATTGAGGCATTTGCAGATGAAATTCACATAGCATGTGAATATACTATGTGAATATATGAACATATGGCAAGTTAAATATTCAACCATCTACTAAATTATATAGAATTTGCGGAAGTGTTTTTTAAGTTACCATACCAGTATTTCCCTCGAGAAAACTGAGAAATGATGGATAAACGACGGTTAGGATGGCACGTTTCAGTGCTAAATAAATATGCCAATAACATAGTTTACTGTTTGTGTATTCACTATGTAGAATATTTTCAACAGGTGCATATTAAACATATCTTCAAAATAATCATAATTTGTTTGTATTAATGGGTTGGGTTCCCAATACAAACGTCATGAAAATAAGCAAAATTAACAACACACTTTTTAATATTGTATTTATTAACTTCTTGCATTTCCTTACAACTTAAAAGTTTTTGGAAACGATGACAATCATACGTAAGAGCAATAGAATCCTCAATAGTACAGTCAACCTGTAAATAGACAAATAGAACTCAACTTGATAAATCGACGAGGAATGATTATATTTAAATTAGGATTATGAATTCATTGTATTATAATTCTACAACTTGGTCATAATAAACTCAAGCACAGACAAATGAATCAGAGCAGAATTAACTTTCACAAGTACAGTAATTGAAGCCTTCTGTGTAAACATAACATGACATTCTACAGACAAATGTCCTTTTTACGTTCAGTCAAAACCACATAATAACCTTTCAGACAGAGTAACTATCTCATTTTGGATAGAAATGAATCATAAACCATCCCCATTATAGAAAGAGATGTGTCAAGAGCAATAACAACTTCCACTCAACTTTGGAAGAAATTTTGTTAATTTAAACCATGAGCCGGTTTCTACAGGGTGTCCCAGTCAATAGTAGCCTGGCTCGAAGACATTTGTCTATGAGGCAAATGACGGCTAAATCGCACCAATAAAATGGAATAGTCAATTGTAACGTGAACCGTGGTAGGTACTCAAGTTCATCACTACATGCACCACTTCACTTCTTTTCATGATCCTTGGCATGCAACTGTTGATCATAGCGAGGCTACTTTTAACTGGGACACCCTGTATAAAAGCAATGATCGTTAATATTAATTCCTCTTTACATACCATAGGGCCTATTAACTTCTATATTGATATAATTTTTATCTGTAATAGTGTTTTTAATTATTTTCGTGTGAAAAAAGCAACAACAAAATTTCTATAATTCCAGCAGATAAGATCTTATGTTGTACTCACATTCAAAAAGTTTCATCTACTACACATACAATATATTTGCATAAAGCATCGTGTATATAGTCAGATATCATGGAGTCGATTGTTGGGCATTTATAATCCAAGTGCTTCAAATTCTGTCGCGCACATTATTCAAACTAAATTTAGAAGCTCTCTAATACACGTCGCACCATGTCTTAAGATATTGCTGTAATTTTACTGATGACTAGCAAACTTCATTTCAACTGGTGTGTGCGGTTTATTCACGATCAACGTCCCCTTGATAATTGTAATATTGACGTATCCCCATAGTAAGGAATCACAATAAGCAAGGTCTGGCGAACGAGGAGGTCATGGACAGTCAATACGCTGGCAGGTGTGAAATTTACATACCAAATTCATGTGATATGATTTAAAGTTTAAACAAATGTTAATTGATATATGGTGCTTAACTAGAAAAGGTTTAAATAATGGTCTGCTGTATGTACTTACTGGCATGTCTTACATTACAATTTCTATCTTCTTCCTACAATAGAAAAATAAACATACTACGATATATAATAATATTATAGTGTTGGATTTAAAACAGTGCTTACTGATAAGTAAAATATCTTGTTTAACATAATATATTTGTTGAGAGTGTAAAATCTACAAATTAATTTTAAAAAAGGAAGGAATTGAAAATGTGTGAAAAAAATAGTTTGGTGATGGATTAGTTTCATAGAAACACCTTTCGAAGTAATATAAGCATTTGTATTAGTAAGTGGAGATGAAGTTCAAAATTATTAAAGAAAATATCATCATTAAATATTGGACCTAATCTCGACGCAAGGTAAAAAGCGAAATGTTAAAATGAACATATAAATAAGCGAAATTGTATTGTTATGCAAAAAATACAAATGCAAAAAATGTTTATGAAAGAATAATATGGAACTGACCAAATATTCGAATATATATGAATGAAAAATGAGAATGTTATATTGAGTGACAGGCTTTATTACAAATATGACAATTGCTTTATATGTATAAATATTGTAATGAGATAAAAGTAGGAAGACACTGTTTTCGTGGTTCTGTACGGAGATTCTGCATTAACTGGAAACTCTCGCTTTGTGTGTGTGCTTCTAATAGATCAGCAGCTTATATTTCAAGGAGCTACATATTCGGTTCAAAGGATCTTGTTTGAAGAATCAAGTAAGGGAATTACAAATTTGAGTTTCTGTTTTAAGTCCACTCATGCACAGATAGCCAAATCGGGCTGGATCTACAGTTTAATGTGCGATCGAACTACTGTGTACATCACCGGACCTCTTGATTTCCACTTCATCGGGAAGACCCAGAGAGAATTACAAGTGAAGGAATGTAAGATTTGACTTTTCTATCTTCAACTATGAATTAAAGAAAAGAAATTCCATGTCCAAATTTTCCACATGAATATTCGTGTAAATACCGTGCAATGATATTTTGTTTTCTTAAAAACAACTACTTACCATGTTGCTGGATTGATTAATTAACGTATATTAAAATAGACAGTTGTTGTGTGTTTTTGCCTTCCATGTTCACATTCTTGTCACGAGACACGCTTATTTTTAATGTATGCAGAAAGCATAGAGCGAAAACGAACTAATGAAGTCTGTCCATCCCTATATCATTTTCTATGTAACCTTTTGAACCCAGCAGTCCGACACCTGAAGTTTTCATTTGACTTCTGCGAAGTGGGCAACCGTCCAGGGCCTCGCGTCTCATGGGTTTGATACGAAAAATGTAATAATAGAAGTGAGAAAAAGATGGAAAATGCTATTTTTTGTGGGCAGTGAAATTAAAACACTTTGTTTTTATCTGGCTTTAAATTCTAGTTAATCGTTACAGTTTGAATGAATACATCAAATCAGAGGCATAACAGGTAATCAGGTGAACGAGCCCTAATCCTAAGCCCCCCCCCCAAGAAGTATCGTTGAAAAGATTCTGTCGGGCTATCGACCAGGTGAGTTGTGGAAAAGATTCCAAGCCAGAGAGAATCTGTTCATCATTCGTCGCTAGGAAAGCTTCAAGACTTACCTGAAAAAAATTATTGTCGTATTTCTCATGTGAAACATTTGCCCACAATAACTTGCGTGGAAATTTTTACCCATTTATTCATTTATTAAATAAAAAGCACTTTGTCTTGTCTTTTCTTCCTTCTCTCGACCTTGGACTCCCGATTTTAATATGTTAACAATAAACTGCCACGAAGCAATTGTGAGGCATTTAAATGCTTGCGATGATTTCAACTCAAGGAATGCATGGATAATAAATATTAGCTGTTCTTCTTTCCTTCCTACAGCTTGAGATTTGAGTTCCCGGAAAACAGAGAAAAACTATTTTTAGCGTGAATGAAATTATTAAATAGTTTTCTTCAGTAATTTATTATTATTAATGAAATATGATAATTTGATGAAGTATCCCTGAATATTTTAAATTCAAAGAACGGATGGGGGCCTCGCGATATGTTGCTACGGTGTCGTCGTAAATGCGAACAGTCCTAATTGCGAACACTTGCTTCCTTAACAGGAATAACACCATATTACCTTCAAAAGCTCTGTTCTAATCGCGAACACATTTTTTCTGCCTATATGGACCTACAACTTCTTTTAACGAGTTTTCAAAAGGAGCTCAGTACCACACTTGAAACTGGTCAGTGCCTGTCACAGTTGGAACAGAAAATTCGACATGATTAAAGCCGTCGCTAAATTTTATGTAATTTAATAATAAAAGTGTGGGCTATTTTTTACACGACTAAATACTGCACAATTCTTAACTGAAAAGAGATTATTAACTTTACCTAAATTTCAAATTCGAAACATATGTGCTCCTCACCTTCCCTTCCTCCAAAAAAAAACAAAATGCCTTTTTTTCTTCTGCTTTATACCTTCTAGGTTCATTACCATATTAAGAAATATGTCGTTACACATTTCTCCCTAGTCTTTCGAGCTTAATGTTGATTTTGTGGTTCCATCCCTCCACTGAATCATTATTTGTCCGGTGCCCAGAGACGTCAACTTAAAATAAATTTGGGGGGTGGGGGCAAGTTTGGCATAAACATTTTTTTATGTATGTAAATATATATAATATATGTCCCTCTACGTGAATTTTGGGGGGCAGAAAAAGCTTTGCCATCCCCCACCCGTAGTCGGCGGCTATGCTGCCTCCTGTTGAAGCAGTTCCACGTCTCTTTTGGCACTGGATTTTCAAGATATTAACACACGAATAAAAGTCAGACTACGACAATCGAACTGAAAGGGTGAAATGACTTTTATAATGCAGAATACCATGATAGGTCAATCAGGTTGACGATTGTTGTCAAACCAGCTGCCTCTCTGGGACACTGCCCTTATTTGTTTTTGAAAACAGGTTTTTCAGTTCCATGTGTTCGCAATTAGGACATGGAATTACTTCTCATTTTTATGTGTTCGCAATTAGGACAACCGTTGCTACGCCACTTCCGGGAACCTCTGGAGCGAGCGAACGAATACAAGTCTCTGCGCAAGTAGTGACTCCAGATGACCCGACCAATGAACATGTGAGAGGGAACGGAATTACGTGGAGGGGAAAAAGCGACTGCAGCTACTAGTATTTTGCAGCAGCGTGTGCTGCTTCGTTTTCTCCCATTATCTACCGTTATGCGTACCCTTGTTCCACAGATTCTAGGGATAGAGTATACGTTCTGATCTCTCCACCATCTAGTCCATACCCTCATCGCAGTTTGATCTCAATGAGAACTAATGTATGCCTTATGATCACTATCATCAACCGATCCATTTGATTCTATGCCCCAATGTCATTTTACGAACATTCTTATTCTAGAATAAAAAGTACAATTATAGCATTAATTTCAAAGGTATGAAATGGCGTTGGTTGAAACCTAATATATACACTTAAGTTTGGATTCATGACGAATGCCTATCATCAAAGTGCAATTATATCAAGAACAACTATTATTTAAAGTTCAAAATTCTGTAGGTTGTCTCAAATTCTTAATATTATCTCCTTTATACGTACCATATCCAACGTTCATCGAACGGGCGGTAACGTGATCCTGTTCCCATTTAATACCTAAAAAGAAAAACAACAACAACAACAACCGAATTACATGTTTAAAAATGTTAAACGTATTAGATAACGTTATTTTGTTTAACTCTAGTATGTGTAACCACAAAATGCTTCGTTCGTCTTGTATATATTTAATTTCTGTTATAGACAATTCCGTGATTAATTATCTCTCTCCCTCCATCTCTCTTTCTCCCTCTCCCGTTCTCTATCACTCTCTCCACACACACACACACACACACACACACACACACACACACACACACATTATGTGTGGAGAGAAAGAACATATTTAGTGCCTCAAGTTCTCATAATATAGCTAATTGCATATTTAAACTAATATAATTTGAGACCATACACAGAAAGGCTTATCGGGACATGATCTATAGTTTAAGTTGCAAACCGAACCACTATGTACCTCACCGTGTATCAAACCCAGCACCTTCGGATTACCAGGCTGCGACGTTTCAATTACACTATTGGGGAGGCCCTGTATATGTTTTAAACCAACCTGTGTTCATTAATATTTCGGTGGAGAGCCACTGGTTTAAACGGATGTTTAATCTATCTACTATATTAGTTGTGGATATAACGCTATTCTTCAATTTATAATTTCCGTTTTCATGTTGTAATTCTATTTGCAATACACGTGCAGGTAAACTAAATGATATTTACTTTAATCGAGAAATGTTGGTTTAATTTCCTCGTAGTAATTATGCTAAATTTTGCTTAACGCATTAATGTATTCTCTCTATATTCTTGATTTAAGTGGCTTTTCTGACACCCTTGACTACGCGTGGCGATAGGAATGAACGGTAATTTGCCGATAAACACATTATACCAGAGTTGTTAAAGATCCAGGAATTTTAAATAAATTCAACTCAGGCCAAGGAGAAAGAATCAGCAAGCATAAACGGGCTCTGCACCTTAAATAAACTTTTTATCTGTACATTATTTCAATTCGGTCCAGGAACCGTTTGTCAATGAAACAATGAGCAACTTGGACCACATATTTAAAATGTGCGAGAAAAAAGGTTCTGTTCCTCCAGTGGAACTCAAAAGAACCCATTAGAATTTATTGGTTCCTGATCCTTTAACAACCCTGTATTATACCCACGCCAGGATTCGAACCAGGGACCTGTAGCGAAATGGCAAGGCCAACTCTCAACGTCCATCGAGAGGACCAACACACTAAAATACATTCACATACTAGTCCTTTGGCGTTAGTGCACTGTTTCGATTAAAATCCCTCATTATGTACGAAGGATGTGCACTAACAAGATTGATACCATTAAAGTAAAATAATATTTTTGTTTCGGTTAAAATATTTAGCGTGATGTGTGGAGACTGTAACATACCATCATAGTTATAATCCAATGGCCCATTCACAGGAAGTGATCTTCCTGCAACATTTGAAAAGTGATAATTGTAAGAAAACAACACAATTACGTTGAATTCAAGACAATATGTAGATATGTAAAATAGTGCATACTTAGCAGCAGTGGAGTATAAGGTATATTCAAGATAACTATGAATTAATTTAATAATCTTCTCATAACTGTCTCTTAGTATAAATTGATGCAATTCAGCTTTATTCATGTAGGTAATACTTTCGGAGGAACCCCTTTCCTACTGACGTCCTCTCCTTTTTGGTACAATGGAGTTCATTTTGTAATGTAAGTATATTTTGGCGGTTTCTCTGAGTATGGATGCCAATTGTGACGTTCTCTTCTTTGTAATATCACCTAACTCGAAGGTGTTTTAATTTAATCTCTTTTAGAAAATTCATTACAAAATGAATTTCATTCAACGAGTCATGTGTCTCTTCCAAATGTGAACTTTTATATACAGTATATATATATATATATATATATATATATATATATATATATATATATATATATAGTATATATATATATATATATATATAGACACACGTAGTGATACGCATTTTTGGAAAATTTTAATTAAATAGTCCTTACAGTATCATTTTGAAAAGAAGATTTTTCATATTGTAGATGACCAGGGATGCTGGAGAAGAACTTTTGGTCCCTGGTGTACGTCACATCCGGTTTCCTCTGTCTCCTGGAATGCACCGATTTGCATAGGAGAATTCGACAGTAAACGGAGATTACAGATTACGGCGAAAAGGCTACTACATAAGCAAAGGCTGTCATGAGGCAGTCATCTGTTTCAGTTCCAATTTACTAAGCGCATAACTGACAGTAGCAGTCAGTGAAGCCGGAAGGAAGATGAGATAAGTGCTGGCGCATCCCTCGGTCACCTAGCTTCTCCTCTTACTCTGAGTTGTATCCAAGTAAGAGTTAGTTATCTATTTTCATAGTCTACCCAAGTGCTTTAACTACCATATTTGGCGAGGCAATGCAATTAGTACAGGTACACACGTACTATTAAATCATTACCAGACAAATTCACCTGAACACTTCACAGGTAAGGAAAGCGATTTGTGTTATATTCACATACCAAATATCTGTTGGATTATATAAATGAAATGTGAATTTATATTGCAGAAAACGTGTGCATATTTATTAATTTTAGAGTGTAGGCTATATGTCATAAAAATTGGTTCAATGATTTAAAGTTGATTCAAATATTAATTGATATCTCTTATTTTTGTGTTGAACAATAAAACTTTACAAATAATGGGCCTGTTTTTGTACTTACCGACTTGTCGTGCAGGCTTTCTTCGTACAATAGAAAAATAAATATAACTCGATACTGTATTGGAATGACGCCAGTGGTTACTCATATCTAAATTATTTTGTGTAACAACATGTGGCTGGAGAATCTCATTGATTAGAAAATATGACATCACATGAGCTACAAATTTACTTCATCATGTTTCAGAGATCGAAAATATAAGAAAAAGGATGAAGATAGGAAACAAATTACCGAAATATGTTGTTTTATGTAAAGTAAATTAGCAAATATGTAAAACATGTAATATCCTGGAAAATATGTAAAAATATGTAACATAAAACTTAGGCAAAATCATGTCAGTTATATAATTCGTTGACATTTTACTGTTGAAGGTGTGTATCAAGAAAGAAATAGAATATGTAATTACATACAAATCCGGGATCTAATTATCACTCATCCCCATTTTCGCAAATTAGCCAAAAATTGGCACAAAAGCTAAGTAAAATAACGAAAATCAAATAGTCTTTGGAATTCATTTTCGATACTTGGTAAACATCAAAATGTTTTCAGCTCTTACCAGAATTCGCTACTGAAACTTCCAATTAAATGTTAACAGTAATTATAATTACATTGGCCAAGATAAGGATAATATACACATATTTACACATACCCGCTACTCTGTTTCTGTTATCATGAAATTCGATGTCACCTGGATAATCTATAAAAATAAATGAGTGCGTTTTAAGTATAATCACATTACAAGACATTTCATAGACAGAGATTAATTTGAAATTTTTAAATAAATTTATATTGTACATAATTTGTAAAGTAAACGTATACAAAATAAATATTGTATTATTTCTTAGGATACTGTATTCTCGTTTCCCTAAATTGCCAATTATACGTATAGTATTAATGAGAGTTTGGCTAATGAATTCAAGTTTACTGATATATCTTAAGTAGTCTACATAAAAACAGGATAAATTAATACAATATGATTTGAAATATCAATTGCCGGAGGCTGTTTTGTAATTACAGAGGAACATACGTCAGCGAAACACTGAAAATAATAAAAAATACTGATTTGTAAATAAACGTGGCATATGTAAACAAATGAAGAAATAGGCTAATGCAAGTAAATGCAATTGAAAATGTAGAAGCAGACAATAAATTTATTTATTTATTGAGAAAATTTCAGATACAGCATAGGTGACCATTTAATTGAGCATCGAATAATATGTTAAATAACTCGTTAAGGATAATATATGTATATAAATATATAATAATTATTAATATAATATGTAATTAACAAACTTACCTCCTTCTGGAAAAATCTGAGCCAGAACATTAAACTGTTTCAGTTCACTCAGGGAAATCTGAAATGCGAATAATTGAAAGATTGTTCAGTTCTACATCCGTTGCCAAACCTTTGCAAGAGTGGTTCGGATTAACTGTGGGTCCAGTCCCGATTAGCCTTTCTGGTCATAAATTGGACTTGAAAAACCAGTCAAGTACCAAGTCGAGAATGGAAATTCATTGTTACTCCGCTAGATTTCACTACCTTAAAATCATAACTAGTAGCTATGAACATTGCTAAATTAGAAAACTAATTTGTTTTCAATCATTCAAGGAAAACAACATGCATTGCAAAGCAGGTACAGTCAACGGCAAAGATAATGGTAGGCAAATTGTCCATCGTTATTTTCATTACTTTTTATTCTACATTCTGTGTTGTTTTAAGGAATTTAATTGTGTTGCGAAACAGGCATTGGCCTTTGCTTATTGACGTCTTTATTTCAATTCATTATCATCATATTGTACAATATAGACCGAATGAAAATGGTGATGGACAATTCGCCTACTGTTTCTTTTGCCGTTGGTTGTACGTGTACAGTTTTCCTGATGCACACAAACACATTGAGAGGTGGTTTTACACGATGCACAAATTGATATGAGCTTGTAAACTTTTTCCTATTTGCAGAAATGATCACGTTTTGAAGTTTTTAAATCTTTCAATTTTAGTACATAAATATAGCCATATATATCGACACTGAAGAAGGAACGAATTAATATTGGGGAGGGGGTTGTCGGCACATATGGTCATCTGTACAGGAAAATGAACCCTTTATCTAAATATCCAACATGCCAAGGAGGAATTAAAGTAAGATGACTTCATATCAGAGTAAAATTAAAATTTCGAATCACTATCGATCAAATTTGTTTTATTAACATTTTATTAACTTGGCTTTTATACTTTTGTTTGAATTTGAATTTGTTCTTCTTTGGGTGCGTCAGCACTTAGGTTATTTTGCACGCGTCACGTTATACGGGGTCCAGCCTCTTACCATAACAAACTTAACTATAATGTCGCATAACTAAAATCTTAAAATATTCTGACTTCGGTTAATAGTTGTGGCTGTAAAGCGATACTTAGCATGCATAAGGAAAATAGAGAAAAAATTAAAAGAAAACAGGGTAACACACAGAATTTTACTGGCCACAGGGCTTTCCCCAGGTACCCATGTCATTCGACGCTGGGTGAATGCCAGGGCCGCTTCCAACGTTAGAAAAGTTCCCGGATTTGAACCGGCCGGGGATTGAACCCGGGACCTTGAGCATGGTAGTCAGATGCGTTACCGACTGAGCCACCGCGGCCACCATTTAATTATAAAGTAATATTATAAAAATATATAAATTAATCTCTGAAACAAATATGTCTGAAAAATATGAGATAATCAGTAGCCTAACTTAAAATAAATTCCAATAGGAAACATTTAATTTTCATGTATGTTTTATCCGAATAGACATATCACAAAAATTGGGTAATTGTTAAAATTGATGAAACTTACATAAGTTTCATCTACTTATTCAAGTGCTCAGCATGCTTTCTACGACATTCACAATGACGTCATCATCATGCAGTGCACTTTGGGAAGGAACTGCATGAAGTATGGCAAACAGATTCACTACGAGAGACTTTCTTACAGAAAAAAATGCGGTATTTTATAAGTACACATTCCTCATATGATCATCATAACCACATCTTGGATCACTTCAGCAAAGACCACACGCACAATGCTTACTTCGCATATTTCCAAAGCAGGATCTGATCTCTTTGCCCGAAATATGGCGATTTCGCGCAATGAATTGTGGGGGAAATTGTTACCTGAATATCGTCCATTAAAGGCATTGGAAAATATCAGCATTGAACAATTTTAAAATGCAATGACACAACAAAATTGTCTCTCAAACAAATGTATACATATTATTATTAAAAATAAAGTATTTATTATGATGAAGATATAATAGATGATTTGATTAGATACATAAAAGTTACACATGTATTACAATGCAATTATATAATAATTTATAACAAAACTTACCGCGAGAATGAAGATGAAAAACATTAACTTCTTCATTGCGACAGTCCGGGAACAATGTCTTGACAAAACTGCTTTTCGCGTCTAAATATTGTTTTATATGCACTAATAATATACCGTGGAAAGTAAAATTCGTAATCTACGTAATCAATTGTTAATAGAAGTTCACGATTTATATTCTACAAGCACAGTACATAATCTATATATTATGTAATTATATAAGCTGCAATATTGTACGTTATTGATTTGCAACAGGCAACAATTATGCTCTGCAACTAATTGAACATATACTGTGTGGTCTGTTAATACCATATTTAAATTTTACTCAGCTAAGATAGAATAAATCTTCGCCTTTGTTAAATGAACTGTGACGCACAATAAACGACAATAATTGATTTTTTTTTATAAAATTATCCGTAACCGGTTATGCAAAAAAACAAAAACGTTATCAACGTTGGAAAACCAACATTAAAATTATAGATCTTTTAATTATAAAATGCGTATCTTTCAAAATAGCATATACTTTCTTCATTTTCTTTTTTTGTAATGCAAAAAACACATCTGTCATAAAATGTGAAAATATGTTTACAAAGGACCAACATTTCTGTTTTGTACATTTTTCTAATTCTTAATATATTTTCAGCCTTCTTAGAACGAAGTGGATTGAATATGGGACATAACGGAATCTCAAAATAGAAATTGGGGTTCGAACCGGGAATCTTACAAATTTCCATCCCTCTCTTCCTGAAACCGCAGCTCCTGACCTGTATCCCCGTAACTAATGATAATAAACAGACAATTTTTTGGTCATGATTCTCATTCGATGAACTATAAAAAAAGGTTCAGTTTGATTTTCTTGTTAATGTCAGTGGTTTTGCGTAATTGGACAAAGATTCAGCTTTTACGAAAGTATTCCGCACATTCCATGTTATTTCCCCTTCATTGACTGGGATATATGGTGTTTCATTGAATGAAGCATATACTATGACAGATTATTTTTCATTCCGGTTTCCAAAGTCATCCTAAAATCAAACTTACACCAAACAGAGACTGCATTTAACTGTGTAACATACTACATTCGCCACAAAATTGAACATACAAATTTTTATTTATGCAAGGTCAAAGGTTACATCATGTGACCTGGAAGTGAAAATTTCAATGTTTTCATTTAAGGACATTTTTTATGAAAACTATGCTCCCTTAGCTTCAAAATAAGCCCAAGATGAAAATTATACCATAATTGGAAGCAAACTTATGAATTGTTTTACTTGACCTATTAAGCACACAAATATTACATTTTTTAATAATATTGGCAACCCTGCTGTATGAATACCGTGTATCACTGAGAGCTAAAATTTTACATATGTAAGTTATGAGTACTTCATGTCTTCTACTATACTACCAAATTTCATGAAAATCTGAAACGGTCAAGTTGAAAAGTTTCTGATTTTCTGTGATGATTTGGTATATGTATGTATATGAAATTTGTTTCAATGAAGATTTATTAATAGAAGCAGTGAAAATTGCACTAATTTTATTTTATAGCCTTTCGGAAATATACTTTAAGATTCAATTTGAAAGAAAACATGATAATTGCTCTGCCTTTTAGTGATAATGCAATTTTAGTAACGTCAAAGTTGACAAAAAATAATCAAGATTATATACAATATAATTATTAGTACAAAGGAATCTTGGTGACAAACTTTTTCAATGGAATGTGCTCACATATTTATGAGCTTTAGACAAAAAAGTAAAAGTGATATGTCGATTTGTCTTTGAGATGTAACTTTTTCTGGTAAGCACTGCTGGCTACTCCCATGGCCTCGGCAATTACTGATCCGTACAAAATTTTGAAACTTTATCCTCCTGTTTCTCAATAACTATAAGGTCTAGAAGAAAAATTTGCGTGAGTTCATACCATGGTATTCCTCTCTGCAAGAAAATAGACCAGTCAAGGTCGGAGCTTCCCCTTCCCTTCTCCACACCCCTGTCCCTCCAGGGTTGCCACACTTCCTCTGAGTTGCTCAGTCGACACTTCGCGAGTTGTACAGTCACGGACACTTCTGGGTTGTAATGATCCCATTGAAAGTCAATGAGATTGTTACAACCCAGAAGTGCCCGTGACTGTATGTATGCGGCTGATTTCGTTTGATGAAATTGTTGCTTATATGGTAACACTGTAGGTGACGGCGTGACCTTGACTGGACTATATTCGTGACTTTAGCTTTGGTATTTTTATTATTTATTTATTGAATTCAACAGGTACATACCTAATTACAGAGCCCATATAATGGATACATAGTGAATACAGTTACATATATTTCTGTAATATTGAAATAAGAAAAATATATACATGCAAAATCATATATTTTAAATTATTAATTTATATATATATATACCGCGTGAGGCACCTAAAAGTACCACCTGAAATAGCGAAGAAACCAGAAACAGTAGCGATGTGAGGTTTGCGGGAAACAATAATATCAAATGGGGTTCGTAAATCGGAGGTATGGGGTGGGTCGAAAAATATCGACAAATGGGGCATCTGGAGCAAAGTCATATTTTTTTAATGGAACGATATACAATAACATGCATAATATAAAAGAGCACACGCAGAGAAACACAACGCCGTTGGTCTCATGCATCTACTGCACATAGGAACGAAGATATGGCCATGTGAAAATATGTAAACAAACTAACAAGTGGTCCACTTGACCGTCAGTACCACGGCATGTAAGACTTCTCAGGTGCCTGACAGAACTGCCTTTACGCAGAGCAAGTTTTGATAGCAGGTCCACGAGATCGTGTTAGTTCATAGCAAGCAGTCGTAGTGGTAAGAGCGAAGATTATGGTGTTCACAAACATAGAAAAAGCGGA
Organism: Lepisma saccharinum; assembly: GCF_977018435.1. NCBI lineage: Eukaryota > Metazoa > Arthropoda > Insecta > Zygentoma > Lepismatidae > Lepisma > Lepisma saccharinum. The sequence goes on from NC_139233.1 coordinate 9,109,728, forward strand.
CATGATCCTGTTTTATGGGGAATGCCGAAAGAATGCCTCAGAAGCCTACTGTGTGTACGCAGAGAGATATCCGGACAGACGACAGCCATCTGAAGTTATTTATTAAATGAAGAGACACCGGAAGTGTAACACCACGAGCACGTGTGCGGAACAAGCCAACTACAGGTGAGGCAGGTGCAACAAATGTTCTCGCCGCTGTTGCTGTGAATCCGCACGTTAGCTCCCGTGAAATTGCCAGGGATGCTGGGATGAGTCAGCGAAGTGTATTGCGCATTCTGCACACACACAAGTTTCACCCATATCATATCTCCCTCCATCAGGAACTTCACGGGAATGATTTTGTGGACCGTGTTCGGTTTTGCACATGGTTGTTACGACACGACACACCCGATTTGTCACGTATCCTCTTCACTGACGAGGCAACTTTTACCAATCATGGAAATGTGAACCTAAGGAACATGCACTATTGGTCGGTGACAAATCCATATTGGCTTCGCCAAGTGGAACGCCAGCGCCCATGGAGTGTGAACGTGTGGTGTGGTATAGTGGGTGAACATCTCATTGGCCCTTTTTTTATACAAGGGACACTGAATGCTGACCGATACATACAGTTTTTACAACATGAACTGCCTGTACTATTGGAAGACATACCACTTCAGACAAGGAGGGACATGTGGTACCAACATGACGAGTGCCCAGCTCACAGTGCAAGACGCGCTACAGCATGTGTGGAAAATACATTTCCAAATCGTTGGATTGGACGTGGAGGGCCTGTCAAATGGCCGGCTCGTTCCCCAGATTTGACACCGTTAGACTTTTTCCTGTGGGGAAAGCTGAAGGACATTGTCTACCGGGATGTGCCAACAACTCCAGAGGATATGCAACACCGCATTACTGCGGCCTGTAGGGACATTCCCTACGAAATGCTACAATGTACATTCTGTGCAACGATCTTTGCGTGGGCGCCTCGTTGCCTGTATCGCAGCTGACGGCCACCACTTTGAACACACACTTTGACAGGTTTTCGCTTCTTACGCAGTGGTTCTTCGACATACTGCAATGGTCATTTTCATTATGCTGTAACACTGCCAAATACATGGTGCTGACGATGTCTACTGTATTTTTTCTTCCTTTAACACGTTCTGTCTTCATCTTGTTCAATGGCTTCCGACATCTCATACTTGTACATGCCGTGGTACTGACGGTCAAGTGGGCCACTTGTTAGTTTGTTTACATATTTTCACATGGCCATATCTTCGTTCCTATGTGCAGTAGATGCATGAGACCAACGGCGTTGTGTTTCTCTGCGTGTGCTCTTTTATATTATGCATGTTATTGTATATCGTTCCATTAAAAAAAATATGACTTTGCTCCAGATGCCCCATTTGTCGATATTTTTCGACCCACCCCATACCTCCGATTTACGAGCCCCATTTGATATTATTGTTTCCCGCAAACCTCACACCTCACATCGCTACTGTTTCTGGTTTCTACGCTATTTCAGGTGGTACTTTTAGGTGCCTCACGCACCTATATATATATATATCCACACATATAATAAATATATACATATACATATACATACACACTTTATCACACCATTTCATTAGTAAATAATGTGTTTAATCTTAAGCCATTGTCTAATTAGTGACTTTACTAAGCTCCCTTAGGTTCATGAAAAGATGTCAATGGTGTTATTCTTGACTTAACTGGTGAACATTCTCCACAATGGAGATTTCTTTTTAATTTCGGAACTAGCCTTCTTTATAAGAAAAACTTCATTTTTGAGTCTAGGTTTCGACGACGGGATTCGAAAATTAATCTGGCAGAGTAAATGTTCAGCATCTACTTCATGATTTAAGAACTTCCACAAAAATACTATTTCATGTAACGTTCTTCTGTGACACAGCTTTGTAAACCGACATTCATATATTAGTAGTCGTAGTGTTCAAATGTGGGGTAAACTTTCTGAAATTTGTACTTTGCTGCGTCTGTATTCCATATAACAGATGCATATTCGAGTTTTGGTCTTACATATGAATAATACAAAACGTTTAGTGTCTCTATACTCTTGAAATCCCTCCTCATTCTAAGAATAAACCCAGGGTTCTTGAACGCTTCACTAATTATTTACAGCGCCTTGAATACGTAGTGTGGAAATCTGCACGTTTCTGCGGTCTCTGGCGGTTCCTCTGCGTTATGATCCGCTAGAGGCGCTGATGTCGGCCCCGCTACTTGGTATTCGTCTGCTTATAACACTGGTCTACAAAATTCAACTTTGTACAATTTTCGAGCACCAAAATGGGTTATCCCCATGTATTTCGACCTGCTGAACACGAATCTGGCATTGGTTTCTCCACAGCACCCTCAGTTTTTGTGTAAAGTGTACTATTCGCTATGTAATGCTATTAGGTTTCTATGATGCTCAAACAATATGATTTTGTCTCTAAATACTAATATATCAACACAAAAGTCCATAAAATGCTAGTGAAATATTTTTCATACATACCTAGATTACTTTTGGACATTTGCTGCACCTCTTATGGGTGCCACTACTATCCTGCAGTAGTGTCCAACAGTAGTCAGCCATCATACTTGTTGCACATTGCCCCTGATAGCGTTGCTCCAATGTAGATATGGTCTGATGAAATCGTTCCCCATTTTCATCGGAGACTTGTCCAAGAGCACCAGCAGGAAAAGAATTCAAGTGTGAGTGGAGAACGTGCATTTTTAAAGACATGTTACAACCGAGATTACTGTAAGACTGTAGTAGTTCGTTGACAAACACATCACTATTGTCTGCTCTCTTGTCTCCAAAAAAATCAGAACACAGTTTTTTGAAAGAATTCCAGCAGTCCAGTTCAAGAGGGCTCAAAGCTGTGACAAAATCAGGATCGTGAAGAAGCCGTCTAATTTGAGGGCCAACGAACACACCAGCTTTTACTTTGGCTTCACTCAACGCAGGGAATTTCTGACGTAAGTACATAAAACCAGGTCCATCTTTGTCCATTGCAACAACGAATGACTTCATAAGTCCAAGTTTTATGTGAAGTGGTGGTAACAAAATGTATTTCAAGTTCACCAATGGAACGTTTGCTACGTTCTTGCAACCAGGTTCCATTTGTGTACGGGCAGGCCAAATCCTTGTGTCGTAGTGACTTTTCGATCACGGCTATCCTACTCACAAAAGGAAACAGCAATGCTTTGTATACCCAGATTGTAATCCTGTAAGTATCCCAATTACTTTAAAGTCTGCACAGATTTGCCACTTGTGGATGTTATATTGAACTTTATTCAACAAAAGTTTCATACTGCTGTAAGTTTCCTTCATTTTAGTGGCATAAGCTACGGGAATAGGAGGATAAACATTGCTATTGTGCAGGATTACTGCTTTGAGGCTAGTTTTGGAGGCATCAAGGAATAGTCGCCATTCCACTGGTATATGTTTCAGTCCCATAGCATTAAATAGACCATTCACATCATTGCAGTAACAGAGTGAGTCTTCCATGACAAAGAATGGTGTGAAGGCATCCTGACGATTTGGAAAGAAACAAACCCTAGCATCTTTCTGTAGTAAAGTCCACTGTTTCAGACGCGAACCCAGAAGTTCAGCTTGTGCTTTAGAAAGATTCAGGTCCCTAACAAGATCATTCAAATCGTTTTGTGTCAGGAGATGTGGCGTCATTTCTTCGTAATCGAAATCAGAGCTTTCATTCTCCGTGTCTGTATTAGCATCGACCTGGGTTTCATCTTCCAATGACCATGTCTCTGGAGGAACGGGGACAGGTAAGGAGGAACTGTGCACTACGGGTCGAATAGCTGACTTGATGTTGGGATACTTGATCTTCTTTCTATCCTTGCCCTTCATCCCTGCTATTTTAATCATGCAGAAATAGCAATCATCTACGTGATTAGTCGGCTCCCTCCATACCATCGGGATAGCAAAAGGCATTGCAACTTTACCTTTGTTCTTCATCCAACCATTCAGACGAGACGAACAGTTCACACAGACAATATGTGGTGCCCATTTTGGATCCTGATCACCTAACTTGCACCCGAAATAAAGATCATACAATTTCTTAAGTACGGGTGTCACATGTCGTCTGCATGATTTAATAGTATACTCCCCACAGATGTAGCAAAAGTTATTTGGATGATTTAAACATTCCCGTGACATTGTACAAACACTAACACAACTAAACCAATAAAAAATAGACAACGAAACACTCAGCACAAGGTATATTTACATCGCACTAATCACACTCGTCAATGAACAGTCAAACAAAGGAAGCATTTCCTCACGACTGAGAACATGGTGTTCAGAAACAATAGACAATGAGTCAGATGCACTGTTGCCATGTTGTGTACAATCGATACGCCTTGCACGAAGCTCTTTCAAGGTACTCTGTACCAATTCTCCGGCTCATATCACATTTCTCATGTAAGTTTAACATTTGTCGAGTAAAAGAAAAGGAGGGGGGGGGAGGTTGGCTGATCCTGTGAGCCTAAGACTCCAGTGCATTCGTTTCGAGCCCGCAGTATTAAACAGTACCAGTTGGGGGAACTTAACATGCGGGAACAAACGACACAATCTTCCTGTCAAGCATAATATGTATGTATAGCATTGCTTATTATAACAATTCTTATATAATGAAATATTTTTAAAACTGTGGGTGCTACACAGAAACTAATAACATTTTCGTGCTTAGGGGGTGAAAATACATAAGAAACACCCATTTCTATTCTTGAAAATTTTTCATTGTTGACCAGTGAATGGAAGTGAATGGAGTTTCCGCTGCAACATCTGATTATTTTACATGAGGCATTTCTATGAATGTAACAATTGCTATGATATTTGGCACAGTGGTCGTGAAGATATTAACGGACATTCTAGACAGTCGATACCATCCTGTTATCGTCACTTTCATTAATAATGTTGGAGAAAATAAACGTGTGGAACGCTCTTGGTAACTCTAAATTCTTGTATATGAATTAGGCAAAGTATTATTATTGTTATTATTATCATCATCATCACCTTTAACAATCCTGCTTTCAACCGCACTCCTAGTGCTGTATAACAGCTAAAACAATCACTAAATTAACTATGTGGTAAATGGTAGAGAAGAGATCCAGGCACCGTTGTAAAGTTGTAAAAACGATCTATAATTATAAAGTCAAAATGTTTAATAAGACTTTATAATTATTAAGTAATTTACGCTAAAACGTTTCCTATCTCCCCTTTATATCGTTCTGTTTCTTCGTCTATCCCATCATTATTTTTTCTCTTCATTCCTTTTTCTTTGTGCTCCATTCACTCTCTTTTCCTCCTTCATATTTCATTCTCTCTCTCCTTCTCTGTTGCGTTCTTCCTCTTACTTACTTCCTATTTCTTTATTTCTATCACTTTCTCTGTTACTCATCTTCCTCTTTTCTATTTTTTCTATTTCATTCTCTTTCTCTGTAGTTCTTTCTCCCTCTTTCTTAGTTTTCTCTCTCTACGTGGGGAGGGTTAAGTCCCCAATTGGTATAGATTTCCTGAAATGAAATAAATAAAGGAACATTACAGTAAAATATGGAAAATGTTAATAGTGACTGACAAATTGAGACCCAACCCCCATCAGATTAATATCGCTTCTCCAAAATTCTATCTAAGTCACTGAAATATAGAAACCACATAGAAAACAAATCCTTAGATATACAGTTCTTTCAGTGGTCAAATCACACAATGAATTTGTAACGCTAGATAGAAAAAAGTTAAAACTTGTATAATATGCAAAATATAACGTTAAGAAATCTTACTATACTATTATATTACTTAAACCACGCATGTGGGTGAACAGTGAAAATATTTTTTTAAATAAGTGAGAACATAAATTTCTTACTACGGAACGAATCTCGGCAAGGCGTTATAGCCTATTTCTTCGGGTATTCCTTCTTTATGCATTTTAGCTGTTGCAAATGAACATGAACTTTTGAGAGCAGATCGATAATTAACTAATAATATATTAGAGTCTAATCTAGTTAGAAACACACCGTGAACTCTATATTTTAAAAAGTTGCTTAGGATGAACAGTGTATTAGAATTTTTCATGATATAAAACGCAAACAGGCGGAACTGAAAACAGTGAAATTATCCTGAGCATATAAGTATAATAACAACCAGGCCTGTATCACTCACGTTCGATTGAGGTTTGGTGCAGATTTGTGCTGAGTTGTAGAACGATCATCATGTCGAAGTTAATGGTTTCATTCTTGATTCTAACGGTAAAGTACTGACTTCATAATTCTTGGTCTATTGCTTAATAAGAGGAAGCAACATTGTGATAGCTTCTATTCATATTGCACTGTTAGAATTAACATAATCTTGGGTTAATATTTTATTTCCGACCCAGGAAGCCTCCTGGGTAGATTGGTTGATCAGGCCTGATTTATATTTTTCAAAATTACTTATAAATTGTAATAATTAATAACGTGCAAATAATATTTGCTGATAATATTGTGGTAAGAATATACAAGAAAACAACAATAATGTTTTCATATCAGGCATGCCGCCTCAACTTATGCAAACCTGATGGGGTAAAATTATCCTGATTTATTTATTTATTTTAAAAGTCCTGAATACAGAAAAATCCGTTTTACGTCAGGACATCAACCGGAAAAGAAATAAACAAAATAATAAGATGTTCACATACACACACACACATACACATATAACAAGAATAATAACAACTAGGGCAAAAATAATATTATTTACACTTCAGCTGCTTTATGCACGCCGTTCTGTAAGTCTGCTTTGATAAATGGAAGCCCGGAGCGTCTTTTAATGAGTTGTAAATGGTTTGTAGCCTGTAGAATTGGTTTGAATTGGTGTTTTAAGTCCACTTTATGCACAGTAAGGCTAATCGGGACTGGACCTACAGTTTAAAGTGGGATCCGAACCACTTGTGCCTCCACCGGGTATCGAACCCGGGACCCCTCGATTACAAGGCAATGACGCTACCACTGCGCCATGGGGGAGGCCCACTGTAGCCTGTAGAGAAGTGATCTTTGTTCTAAAGATAGCTTTGAAGATTTAATGTAAAAGAAGTTGTTGCATTTACTGTTGGGACGTGGGATTCTGATATTAAGAAGTGGCAAGAGTTCGCTGGTGAAAATTTGTCCATTCATGATTCTGAAGAGTAGTGTTAAATCTGAGAGTTTACGGCAAAGAGAAACGTCATGAACTTGTAGGGATAGAATTTCTTGCTTGGAGAAGTTTGCAAGGGTTGGGCATCTGATTCTGACTACTTTGTTTGTTTTCTTTAAATTGCTTTCACATGCCATTGACCAAATACAGGAGTCATATTCAAGAATAGGAACAACACACATTGTAAAGTAGGTTTTGAGGGCAGAAACTTGTGTTATGTCTGTAAATCTGTAAATTAGTCCAAGTGTTTTCATCGCTTTCGAAGTCATGTAGTCTATGTGATGGTTGAAAGTCAGTTTGCTATCAAAAATGACACCAAGATCCTTGTGCTGTCGTACGAACGGAATAACCTGGTTGCATAACTGGTAGGATGGCGCTGAGCTATTGGATTCTAGGGTAAACCTAAGGTAAACGACGAAGAGCAACCAGATATGATAACCTTTTGCTTTCTATTGTGCAAGTAAGATGAAAGTAGTTTGAATCTATTTGATAATTTGTGGATGAGTTGCGTGTGAGAGATAGAGTCAGAGGCTTTGGAAAAGTCTAAGTATACGACATCCATGTCTTGCTTGGCATTCATGCAATTGACCACTTTGGTAAGCAAGCAAGCAAGGTTTGTGTCACAGGAAGCATGAGGGAGAAATCCGTGTTGAGTGGGAGAGAGGAAAGAAAAAACATGTGCAAGGATACGATTAGAAATGATGTTTTCGGCTAGCAGTGCAAGTGCAGGAAGTAACAAAATCGGGCGATAGGAAGTAGCATGAGCTTTGTTTCCGTGTTTGAGAATAGGTACTATATTTGCTTGCTTCCATGTACGAGGAAACACACCTTCGGAAAAGCATTTATTAAAGATTGTGCTTATTGGTTTGGATAGAATATGGGCTAAATGTTTCAGAAATATCGCAGGAATATCATGAGGAGTGGTAGCTTTGGAACTTGAAACAGATTTTAATAATTCTTGGACTTCATTGCAATTAGTTGAGATTTGAAAGAGTGTGTAAAGAATTATGGACCTGACTTCCGGTAGTGTGGTAGCAGCGTTCTTTGTAAAGTTACTATGAAAGTACGAGTTAAAAAGCGATGAATGCTCATCCTTTGTAGAAGACTTACCGTTCCAGGAGACTTGAAGGGGAATACGGTCATGTTGCCGGCATGAGTTAATTAGCGTCCAGAATGTTTTAGGGTTTTTAGCAGCACTTTCTGTTACACTTTGAATATAATTATTATAGTCCCTTTGAATTATGCTTCCTTAAGTAAGTAAAAGTGTTCAGTGTATGAACGTTCGGAATTTGTTTCCACAGGATCCACGCATTCTTTTTGTTCTTCAGCGTAAGATTAGTCTCTTCAGTATACAAAACTGGTAATCGGGATGTTCTTGTTTTCCTTAGGGGCACGTGGTCTTTAATTACAGCCTGCACACAGTCCACGAGGAACTCCACTGCTTCTTCTGCTGGGAGAGGGTCCATCATTGTCCACGGTAGAAGGCTGGTGACAAGAGAAAGCTGCTCCCAGTTGACCCTTTTCCAGTTGCAGACAGGTCTGGAGGAGGGGGAGGGCCTGGGGGCTTTTCCAGGGCCTTGGAATTCGGCATGCACGGGGGTGTGGTCCGAGGTGATGAATTGCTCACCGGGAGTGGCCTTGACCTTTGTGTGCGAGGACAGCAACAGGTCGAGTGTTTCTGTGCGTCTTGTGTGAAAATCTACAAATTGTTGAAGTCCGATCGCCTTGATGTAATGGTCGAGAAACAACCTGTCGTCATTGTCTGTGCAGAGGCCAGAGTTCAATGATGACCATTTTATATGAAGGTTAAAATCACCCATAAGAATAATGTCCGTTTCCTTCATAGCATTTAGCACAGAGTCCAATAATGTTGACAAGATTGCAGTCCCAGATTTAGGGGGTCTATAAAAACAACCGATTAAATGTTTTTGTGAGCCTATATTTACCTGAGTCCATATTAACTTGCATGACGTTTCGAGATACAGACGTCTGATGGAGGGCCACTTGTTGTTTACGAGTAACATAACTCTGCCTCCACGTGAACTTCTATCGTTACGGAATACCTGAAATTCGGTCAGGGGTATTTCATTATCGCCGATCATTTCACTGAACCACACTTCACTGAAACCAATCCCATCGTACTCGTTAAACTCGCTAAAGAACATTTGTAGAGTCGGTAGCTTTTTAGTTAGGCTTTGCACATTTTGATAGTATATTTTCAAACCAGACTCATCACGGGAAGCCACCTGGGGACCGGGGTTGACAATTGACATGAATGTCGCCTGCTAGCAGAAGGGTGAACGCAGCTACCAAGAGGCCGTGTTGGGCCGAACCACGTGGCTGGCGGGAAGCCTTGTTCTTGCGGCTTCCTGAAACTGTCCATACGAGGCTCCGATCCGAACTCATGGACGAGAAAGAAAATCGCCTGTAACTAAACGAGCAGTCCTCCACACACTTGCAGTTATCCGGTATTTCATGTCTCGCAATAAAACGAATCCACGTCACAAATAACACAAACATAATAGCACGCAAACAACCCGAATACAGTTTAAATTTCGGAGCACTAAATGCGCGTGCATCAGTCTTCTGCGCCGTCCTTGGAGTTTACACATTAATTCAGGCTCAAGGAATAAGAAATAGATAAAATATTCGTTTATTGTCGACCAGTGAAGTCTAATCTGTAAATCTGAGGAATGTATTGCCATGACTAGATAAATATGATTCTGAATGCACAACTTGCATTGCGTTTTCATCAACCAGACCTGTTCCACCTCTTAACATAGCCCGTAGAGAGCCTGTTTACATCCGACGTCATCATTGGTAGGTCATGGATCACAACATTATATCAGCACCACAGTCAGATGATAACACCATATTTCAATATATTTCATCTGCGCACACGCATTCAAACAGTGCCAATCTTCAGCCCATTCAACATATTTGCGACTATGATAACGATGTGTTGCTGCTGTTGTTGTTGAGTTGGTGTTTTAAGTCCACTTTATGCACAGTAAGGCTAATAGGGACTGGACATACAGTTTAAAGTGGGATCCGAACCACTTGTGCCTCCACCGGGTATCGCTACCACTACCATTGCGCCATCGGGGAGGCCCCGATGTGTTGCGATCCATGACCTACCAATAACGGTGTTGCATGTAAATCATCCCTTCACTGGCCTTGCAATAAGAGGACATTAAACAGACACGACAATAGATATTGTAAGCTACTGATCATCTTACTTACAATAACTTTAAAAAATTCATAAACATCTTGTACTTCATTCATTGCCATACAAACAACTGAATAAATTAACTCCTTATGATAATATTTTGTGAAAGTTAAGTGTTTTACTATCTTCTCTATTTTAGGTTTTCATGATTGGACTAAGCCATTTCTATGTTGAAGCACAAATTGGAGGAAGTTAGTGAAACGTCTCTTAGTATTTTCGTAATTCTTTATTCGTGTATTTTTAAACTTTTCATTTTTTTAAATCGTTTAAAAAATATTAACTATGGAATGTTATATCGATTATATAAATATTTGGCATACATTAATTGTGGTGAGCTTATTGGAATTATGTTACTCTAGCCTACAATGTAACAGTCAAATTGAAGTAATGGTTTCTTACTGCCGTCAATTTCCACTGCTTTTCAACTACCGTAAAGACTGTTTGGCTCCGTGCCGATATCTTACACTCTCGATTTCACAAACATTTAAAATATTTTCGTCAAATAAATAAGTTAATTGTAACAAAGGGAGTTTCTAAATAGCGCGGAAGGTATTTTCTTACATCTACGGCTACGAAACTTACGTTTCTTGATACTGAAGTTCCTTACGTACGTAACGTCTATACGGCTTTTCAGGGCTTCCATAATAGATACTTATGGGATGGGATAATTTGCAACTTCTTATTTGTATGATGGTACGGTAGGGTCACACTTATTGCACAACACTTGAGCAGCCTTGTGTTCTGACGTCAGACGAGGAATGCATACGAGGTTAGGTTAGGCCTGTTAGGTTAGGTTCCATTAGCATAAATACAATTAAAAATTATTATTTAGGCTAAGAGAACTAAATCTAGCTAGCCTAACCTGACAACGTAGGCATCTAGCCTACAATTAAATATATTTATCCCGTGACGTCAGTACACAAGGTTGCTCATGTGTTGTGCAATAAGTGAGACCCGGCACGGGTCGGGGAGGGTAGTATTCTGTGGAAATGGACAACAAGGACTTTTGACATACAACTTACTTCTCTTTTGGACTTCCAAATTAACTTCGACCCGCAATTCAGTCTGTACATGAGATAAAGAGGCAAGTTACATTTGAGGTTTAATTTCAGCCTTATTTCTTTGGTACCTAAATGTGTCAGTGCGAAAAATAGTATTGGGGGCAGGTGGCTCCTGCCAGTTTCTAACATACCTTCAAAAGGGACTCTATATAGAAAGGCGGGGCCGCGGTAGCGGTAGGAGGCGGTAGGTTAATTACCCCAGGGGCGGAGCCCGGAATCGGTGGGAAATTTGAACACAGCAACCACCTCACAACTTCAAACAGCTACATCTCAAATTCAAACGGCTGTACAGTCGTAAATACTTGTTTCCGCGCTCCAAAATGTTATTATTCACAATTAGCAGCATATAATCTTCATTAAAAAAATCACCTGCGAAATCGAGGTTGTAGGATTTCGAAACGGACCCGACTGTTTTTTTGGGTATCGGCCATTACATAATTAACCTAATTAAAGTAATTTTAATGATTCAGTTTTTAGAAAATTATTTATTGTGCACGCAACTGTAATCGTAGAATACAGTAAACTGTAACGGTAGAATCAGTGGTGAATCGAGTCACTATCCTGCGATTAGGATGTCAAACTTCACGTGCAGGAATGTCATAGACATCAAATTGTAAAATCAAAACTAATATTTTAAAATTGTGCCTTATCTCTGATATGCAATTAAGTTAAGTTTAAATTTCGATAAGACTGCAAAAAAGCAGGGGACCACCATTCCACAGCAAACTCTTGATTGACTAACCGATAAAATAGCTTCAACAAGTTCAAATTCATTACAATAAATCCCCGATGCACTGCAAGTGTCCATTGTTGAGTTTCAATGAAATGCTGTTTTATTATATGTTACTACAGGGTGTCCCACGAACGGCGCAACTGGGAATTAAGAGTGGCGTTACTTTGTAACCGAAACCTGTACATACATAAGTCATACACCAAATGTTAGCCCTGTCCAAGTAGATATTTTTAAACATAGAAACAACAAACGGGGTGCAGTGCTGTTACTTACCTACTCCTGGCAACTTTTTCACCATAATTTTCATTTTCTTTTTTCCTGTTTCCAGTATTTCCATGTCATAGACCATCACTAAACACACCTTTTGTTGCCTTCAAACATCAACAGTGTTGCAACTGTACCTCATAATTTTTTTAAAACACCCATTTGGACCAGTACGCCTTTACGAGGCATTTCAGGATTGGCTATACGCGAAAACGATCGGTTTTCTTCTCTGAACTATAGATGGCGAAATAGTCCACCTACCCAAGGTGGAAATTGACGTCCAAATTTCCGTACGAATGTTTGACATGCAATTTTCCATGCTTTGTGGAAAAATAAATTTACACTTTCACTTACATTTGGCAATAGTGCATGAACAGCACTGCACCCCTTTGTTGTTTCTATGTTTAAAAATATCTACTTGTACAGGGCTAACATTTGGTGTATGACTTATGTATGTACAGGTTTCGGTTACAAAGTAACGCCACTCTTAATTCCCAGTTGCGCCGTTCGTGGGACACCCGGTAGTTATAAGTTATCAAAATAGTCTATAATTACCTTACCAATTACATTGTTCCAAAGGGTGTTTCTAATTTTCCTGTATTACTTTTGTTCATAAAATCATAAAGGTAAGGATGTGAGTGACTGTGAATAATTACATAGTACTTTTTTATTTTTTTAAATATATCTGCAGTTCTATATAAACAACGAAGAAAGTTGTGAATTAATAACGAAATGGTTTCTTATAATTTAGTGATAAAAATGAATGGACTCGTACCCTCCTCCATGTTAGGCATGGACAAAGCAAGGTTAATATTTATTATTTATGTTCTTTCTTTTTTAATTGTACACAGGTTGGTTGTGTCCCCAGATACTGATCACAACCTACATTAAAGTCAATTAATTTTAAAGAAACGATTCGTTTATAATAATCCAAAACGATATATTTGAATAATTAGCAACATTTAGAAATTAGTCATTAGTAATAGCCACAAAGATTGTGATGATGTTGACTTATTTGTGGAATGTTTTCCCAAAGAACTTAGCTCGTTATCTACAAGGTAATTCCAAGTTGAACAAAAGGTTTGAACAATAGACAGGATTGGTAACGGATCTTCATCGTTCAGGTAGACCTATATCTGCACTGAAGAAGAAAATCCTGAGATTGTAGCACCAAGAAAATCAACACCAAAAGCTATCCGAGAACATGACATTCCCAGAACAAGACGGCAAAGGATGCAGAAAAAGTTCAATTTGAGGATATACACTCCTACTTTACTTCAAAACTGTTTCACGTTAATGATATATCAACTGATCATTCTGTATACAAATCTACATCTCCTTCGATATACCTTAGGTTGTAACTCACAGTGAGTGCAGCAGTTTTTCAGAAAGCAACATGAATATGTTTAAAAATTTATAAACCATTAAATATAAGACTAAGTGAAATTAACACATTTGGAGAAAGTAAAGTTTCTTACCAGTAATATGTCAGGTAACATACTAAATGGAGCATGTTGGGGAAATTATTTTATCTTAAATATCTGATAGTATTTTACAATGTTTATAATTCTTTGTAGATGTTGATATTGATATTCAAAACAAATGTACGAAATGTGGACGTTACCTTGAGTCCGGTAAGTATTAATAAATGTACATTAACTATAAAAGTATCATCTAAAATTATATATTTTACAACGATATGAGTGAACTGTTTTCATCAATGACTTAGATTTAAGCTCACCTTTCACATTGAGCAAAATTAATTTAGATGATAAGATCAATTTTATCTAAATTCATTTACAATTTAATGCAATATGAAGATATTACAGTACTCACTGATATATTGATGAATTGTCGATTCTAGGATTTGTTGACATTTAATAGAATAAATTACTTTAAATAAAATGGTTCAATAGAATATTAGAAAAGTCACACACCATCAGATATACCTATAAGATTTTCCCATCAATAACAATATTTGAAAGCGTTTTCACACGTCTTGCGTTTATGTGATTAGAATAATACATTCTAAAATTGAAATTTAAATCCGGAAATATTTTAAAACACTAACCCACTTAATGTATAACACAAATATTTGTATTACAATACTTATTTTAACCACATTGATGTGTTAATTAAAGATAATTGCATCATAGAAGTTGTGTACATATACACAAATTAAGGAGCATATCAAATGTTTAATTCAACTTAATACTTTACAATTATAGTTGATAATATTAGAAGAGTTATTATTTTAAACAATACAAATATCAGCACAATGATAATTATATACTATCTTCTTTTTTTGTCAGAAAAACATTCCCAAAAATTTTGTGTTTATAAAACATGAATACGTAATGTGTACATAAAAACACATATTTCACAACACTTGACATATCGTATTTTTGTATTTTAGATGGGAAATAGTGCAGATGCGATGTGTAGCCCACATCTGCTACTCTCCATGATGCTGAAGATATTCTATGAAAACAAATTGTTTTGCTTTAGGAAAGAAACAAACTAATGTATTCTAAAGATAAATTCAATATTTTCTTGATTTTTCACTTGTACGTACAATAATGTAGAAAAGTTTGAAAAAATGAATATTTTTGATCAGCAAATATCACTCAACTTTTGAAGCAGTAATATGATAAACGTGTAGTATCGCAGCATATATGCTCCCCCTCCCTATACACACATAAACGATCTGTTACCATAGAGTTATTATTGGCACTGGATGGAAAAAAGAATTTTATAGGCTGTAAGCTTTCTTCATTCCAAAACATAACAATATAGAACATACTGGTGGGTGCCTTCGATGCCGGCACCTAGAATTTGTATATTATGAAAAACTCACCTTTTCATTCATTCACAACAAGGATCAAATCCCAGATAAATATGCGATCAGTGTGGATGATGCTTTGAGTACAATAACTTTTGTTATTTTTTGGATAGATTTCTTCAAATTTTCAATCTTGAAACGTTGTAAATTTTCCATTATAGGACGCAGCTTTGTGAGAATCGGAAATAGGGTCATACCTGTAGATGACGGTAAGCAGCGCTTTCTCGTATATAAAGTATCATACTTTGACTTATTTTCTCAATGTATGACTACAAATGAAATTAGAATTATATTATTATGAGGTTCAGTATTGCTCGAGCTACTATCTTATGCAGGATGAGACACTTGAAATTTTGTGTTAAAAAGTTCAACAATTTGGAAGTAGGCAACTTTTCCAGTTTCTCTTTGATAACATTAACCCTCTCTTACCCGATTTGTTATTTTCGATTTTCAACTATCAACATATTTGTATAAAAAATGAGGATCAATTACATGGTTCCCTATGGTGTTTATGATGTTCCTGTATTAATTTTGTTCATAAAATCATAAAGATAAGGATGTGTGTTCCGACAAGCAGTGATGGAAGTGACTGTGAATAATTAGTTATTGTTTTCTTTTAATTATGGAAGTTTTTGTAACTTTTATGTATCTGTAGCTCTATACAAACAACAAAGAAATCATTTAAACAATAACGAAATGGTATATTGAATTTTAGTGATAAAAATAATTGTGGCCTCGAATTCCCTTTCCTCTCTCTCCAGTGTCAGTTAAGTAAGTTTCTTCTTAGCCATGAATAAGGCAGGGTTAATATTTATTTTTAATGTTTATCTTCTTTAGATGTACACAGCTTAGTTGCGTCTCATCATATACTGAACACAACCTATATAAAATGTTGTCAGTCAATTTCTTAAGTAACGAGAATCTTTTTCTATTCATTTAAAAGGATTTATTTGATTATTTACAAAAAAATAGAAGTTAGTAATGACCACAATTACAATGATGATGGTGACTCATTTCTGTAATGTTTTCCCAAAGAACCTACCTCTTTATCTACAAGGTACTCCCAAGTTTAACAAAAGGTTTTGAACAACAGACAGGATTGGTAACGGATCTTCATACTTGAGGTAGACTTATATCTACACTGAAGAAGAAAATCCTCAGATTATAGCTCAAGGTTCTTACAACCTCCAAGAAAATCAACACCAAAAAGGTATCCTAGAGCATGACATACCTAGAACAAGACGGCAAAGGATGCAGAAAAAGTTCCATTTGAGGCAATACACGCCTACTTTACTTCAGAACTGTTTTACCTTAATGTTATGTCAACTGAATTATAGGTCGCCCTGTATACAAATCTAGAGCTCCATCGATATAATTTGGTTGTTAAGTCAAAGCGAGTAGAGTACATTTTCAGAAGGCAACATGTATACTAAAAAAAACATATACCATTAAATATAACACTAAGTGAAAATAACACATTTGGAGAGAGTAAAATTTTCACAATATACCTAGGTATATATTTTTATATATAAAATATTTATTGGTTGTGGACAAAATCCATGCACCAGTTAACAATTTATCAATTGGTATTATATACATGTATGCACATAATATTTACTCACAATTATTCCTTTCATAATAAATAGTTACCAAATTGCATTACACTTTTACAGAATTATATTCGACCTATTAAGTTATTTTGTAAGATTATAGATTACCGAGGATGAAGGTGAAGTCAGTAAACAAGGCAGTGTCAGTGCCGCTTGATGTCCACTCTTGTACAATTCCTGTAAAAATGGTTCTATGTAAGTTTCATAAAGTTTGCATTGAAATATAATGTGGTTTGGAGTTGCAGCATATACATTGTATAAACAAACTGGTGAAGTCACTAAATTCTTCTTGTAAAGGAGAGCTGCAGCTGCAGAGCATTATAGTTGTGAGGGAACTTCGGGAGAGTTGAATCTGTTTAAACCAACATTCCTTTCGAATTCTTTCTTGTATAGAATAAGAGGCCTTACCGCATTGAGTGCCAGTATGTATCCACAAGCTTTGCCAGTCAGTAAATAGTATTTCTTTAGAGTGTGATTCCAAAACTACGGACGGAAACTTTATTGAAAGCGGCCGTTGGATTGTTTGATTCGCTGCATATTTTGCCAAAGTATCTGCTATATTGTTCCCTTCTATTAAAGAATGTCCAGGTGTCCAAATAAAGTTGATATCATATCCCAATCTCGTTAATTTCAGTGTGAGGTTTCTTATGTTAACAATGTACCATTCCGTATGACATGACTATGATGCAAACTGTAAAGAATTTAGCACAGAGGCTAAATCGGTTGCAATTATAACAGAATTAAACTTTTTTCTCTTGTACATAAAGCAATGCCTGTCGTTATTGCGAAAGGTTCTGCAGTGCAAATGGACAGATACGATGGCAAAGGAAAAAAGTTTGAATTCTGCAGAATTATCACAGTAAAATGCTGCTCCTGTTTTTCCAGACGTTGATTTTGAAGCATCTGTATATATGTGATATTCACATTGTAATTTTGACTGTATGTAGTCTTGATATATATTATTTGAAATTGTAGGGATTATCTTCCTGAAATCTCTACTTGGGTAGGCAGGAAAATGAATTCTCGTGGGAGATGATATCAAATTAAAGTAATCTGTCATGAAGTATGGTGCATTAGGGAAACAAATAATATTAGCATGAAATTTATTAATGTCCTTATAAGCATAATATAGTATAGGTAATCTGGATTTATATTTTACTCTACGTCTGTTGACGTCTAACAGTTAAAGTTTTGGTATGATTGGAGATGTTGTGTTGACAATTTTCTTAAGTGAAAATTTGCTCGCAAGATATTTAACTCTAAGTTTGTATGGTGGATATCCCACTTCTACGAAAGTTGCTTGTTTTGGAGTTCCTTTCCAAAGGCCATAAATCCTGCATAAACATATTGGATAGAAGATAGCGTGTTAAAAGCCCAACTTAGATTATCATTGTACATAAAGAAACCTTACTCTAGTGTTGAGTTTAACATCTGTTTATAGACCTGAAGTAATAATTTAGGATCAACACCCCACTTTTTCTAAAATTTTCACAATAATGTCTCAGGTAACAAAGTAAACGGATCATTTTGGGTAGATTAGTTTATCTTTAATATCTGATAGTACTCGTATTTCATAATGTTTATATTTACTTGCAGATATTATTATTGTTATTGCTGATCCTCATTCACCTAAAAAAAACCAACACGTTATGGGACACAGTAAGTATTAATAAATAGATATTAATGTTCTTTACATGTAAAAGTATCATCTAAATTTACATATTTTACTACTATATGAGTGAACAGTTTTCATCACTGACTTAGATTAAAATTCGCCTCTCCACTGAGCATAATTACTTTAGATAATAAAATCATTTTTATCTAAATTCGGATACGATTTTATGCAATATGAAGATATTACAGTACTGAGTTATATATTGATAAATTCTCGATTCTAAGGTTTATTTACAATGTAATAGAATATATTCCTTAAAAGAAAATGGCTTAATAAAATATTGAAACCACCCAGCATGAGATATATAAAAATTTCCCATCAATAAATACAATATTTACAACCATTTTTATATGTTTCGCATGTATGTGATTCGATTAATATATTCTAAAATTAAAATTTTATTCCAGAAATAGTTAAAAAGCTAACTTAGTTAATAATTACCACAACGTATGTTACAATTATTTTTTTAATCACATTAATGCATTAATTAAAGATAATTGCGAAATTAGAAGTTGTGTACAGATATTCAATAATTAAGCAACGTCTTAAATTCAACTGAATACTTTAAAATTATAGTAGATCATTTTAGAAGACATATTATTATAAATAATACAAATATCAACAGAATATTAGTTATAAATCTTCTTTTATTCTGTCAAAAATACAGATTTTGTGTTTAAAACTTGAATATGTAATGTGTACATACAATAATAGGTATTTCATAACACCGCGGACCCCGTGGCGGAGTGGTTAGCACATCGCGCTACGACGCCAGGGGTCCCGGGCTCGAATCCTGGCCTGGGCATGGATGTTTGTGAGTATCCATTCATCAATTTCATCATATCATCACTCATCCCCATTTACGCAAATCAGCCAAAAGTGGCACAAAAAGCGAAATAAAATGAAGCAAATCAATCAATCAATCAATCAATATTTCATAACACTTGACACATTTTTATATTTTAGATAACAAATAGTGCAGATGCAATGTGGAGGACACTTCTGCTACTCTGCATGATGATGAAGATATTATAATGTGAAAATAAATTATATTTCTTCGGGAAAGAAACAAATTAATCTATTCCAAAGAAAAATTAATTTTTTTCTTAATTTTGAGTTGTACAACAATGTGCTAATAAAGGAATATTTTGAACAGCAAATATCACTCAATTTTTTAAACAGTAACATGATAAACGTGTAGTCTCGCAACATGGCGTGAAAGGAAATGTTTGAAGTTTAAATGTACAGTGCGATGCATATGTATTGCTTGGAACATTGTCCATGACTATTTTCATGCTATTTAATGCTCATTATATTGAAATAATAATAATAATAATAATAATAATACAAAATACTATTACAACACTAACATGTAATTCAGTAAAATAGAGGAGGTGAGAAAAGTGAGACAGGTTGGGCAATTGAGTCTACCCTAGCTAAATTGCAGACCACGACAGGAAATGACCCCGGAAGAAGATAGTTGGTGTCATAGGAGCTGGAGAGGCTGTGCGTGAAGCAGTTGTACGCTCCATTGAAAATATACGATTTTATAGATATACAACTTCCATCTCTAGAATAAATCGAGGCACTTTTGGAAGGGTACAAGATATGGGAGCTGAAATGGAAAAGGAGAAAACTGGACAAAACAATTTTGTGTCATAGTTGCAGATAAAATCAGCTTCCTGTAAGGGTTTTTGACAGTTATATTGCCACTAATCTGAACACACGATTTAAGTGATTTAGAACATTTGTCTGGTGAAAGTTATTTGCCATTTTCAGTGCTCAGTTTCTGTATCTGTCTGGTCTCATTTGCTCCGCCCGGAGGGGCAAGTGCGTCCATTTGCAGACATTTTTTCTTTCAATTTTTTAACAGAGTAGTTAATTATTTTTTGTGTGTTTGAACCATACTGAAACGTTCACAACTGTCCCACGTGTAGATTGGTAAAAGTTTGTTTCTTCTCAAATAAATCATTAAGAAGGACCAATAGTTTACAAAGTTTTCCTTTCGGCGTTAAAATATATTTTCAACCGAACATATTCCATTTTTATGACCATACAACTGCAAACAGAAAATGTTAATCACAAGTAGAAAGTGGATTACCAGATTAGAAAAAAAAAACTATTAGGTGAATGGTTTACGTTGCCGAAGGGTAGACGAGAGGCAAGAATAGCGCTGGCAATGCTGAATTTCATCACCGGTGCCCGCCCCTACTTACAATTTCTACCAAACGAAAAAGAAAAGTTTTTTTCTTTTTTAAATCTTCTTCGACGAAATGGCGGAAGATATTGGCTTTGTCGATTATCCAAGCTAAAATTCATTAAAAATTACTTGAGAAGCACAATGATCAGAGTGAGAGCAATCTGGCTCAAATACTAGACCTGGCCAAACTAGCACACAAGAATTTTGCTTCAATGAAAAAATGCACAGGACTGGTAATGGGCATTTGACAATATCGTAATTTTTGTAGTAACACTTCACTTTCATATATAATTATAATTATAATAAGGGTGTCCCAAAAGTAACTGAGGATTTAATTTAAGGAAAAAACATTTCATATATGTATTTGTTGGCAAAGTTATTACATTATATGAAAGAGTGAACATTCCCATTAAATGTGGAAGAGAATATCTGACAAAATGTCCTCCATGACACATTTGACCACAAATTCTTTTTACAATATTCTGAATCACCTTTTCGCATAACTGTGACTCAATGCCGTCGATAGCTCATTGAATTTCTGCTTTCAATTCAGGAATCCTTGTTGTCTTTGCAGCATAAACTTTGGACTTAATGAATCCCCAGAAGAGAAAGATCGCACGGTGTGAGGTCGCCCAGTTGTTTCATTTGGGGCGCTTCTCCTATCAAAAATGTCAGGTAATTTGCCCACAGTTTCCGTACTTTTAACGAATTTTAATGATCGTCACTCGCTCCTTCGTCATCTAGCGCTCCATATTCACTAACCGCAATGTTTTTCCTACAACATGTGACTTCTCCGAACGCTGCCAACCCTGCGGGGGAAACATGGCGTATCAGTTTTTTACATTGATTCATTGAATTAATATATTGATGAGATATAATGAGTGAAGTAGAGAAGAGGCTCGTTTCATGATCTCTTTACACTGTTC
This sequence comes from Lepisma saccharinum, assembly GCF_977018435.1. Taxonomy (NCBI): domain Eukaryota; kingdom Metazoa; phylum Arthropoda; class Insecta; order Zygentoma; family Lepismatidae; genus Lepisma; species Lepisma saccharinum. The sequence goes on from NC_139233.1 coordinate 9,131,454, forward strand.
ATTAACCTGTCGTCTACGTCGACTGCCTCTAAGTTATCCCAGGAATGCGCTGCATTTCATAAAGCCTCTGTACTGGAGTTATACGGGAGGTGACGAAAGTACACCTCGCCGGTAGAGGACTGGAGGAGTAATATCCTCTAGTCCGGCAGGAGTATAAAGCATAAGGTCCGGAAGGACATCGCTCTCAGTCAACTTACAACTACGATCGATATACTTAGTACGGGATAACGGGAAGAGCGCATGTCAGAATCGAAGCGCGGACTCTGACAAGTTGTGGACACGACTTGCGTATTCGTCTAGGACAGGATTATTCAAGAACATCGGGCAGGTATGATAAGTGTGGAGAGAGTAATTCACTCAGTTATAACTCATCT